>NW_027185799.1:12393422-12412259 GCF_028583685.1 Petaurus breviceps papuanus
AGAGAGAGAGAGACAGAGAGACAGAGACAGAGAGACAGAGGCAGAGACAGAGAGAAGGAGAAGAGGAGGAGGAGGAGGAAGAAGAGGAAAGGAGAAGGAATGGGAGAGGAGGAATAGGGAGAGGGATAAGGTGGAGAGGTAACTGTTTCTTAAACTGATGGAGCATTACACTAATATGTGTTATTAAAAGGATAGTTTGGAAACATCTAGACAAAGAAGCGGTATTCACAAAGTATAGTGTGATTTGGCAGCCACAAAAGTGAATGTGGTTTTAAGCTACAATAAGAGACATAATATTCACAAATATCACTTTATACTTTATATTGGCTTCATCAATAGTATGTCATACCTGATTAACTTCATGTCCTTTTTGAGGGGGGAGATTTTTTCCTAGTAGTTTTTTTTTGCTGGTAGTTCATAGGAATTTTGTGGCTAAAATGTGCCTAGATTTTTAGCAAAGCAATGGGCAATATTTTCCCATATTAATCTTATGGACAAGATGAAGGAATATAGGGTTGAGGATAATACAGATAGTATGGGTTCAGAAATTGCTTAAAATGGCTGGTCCAAAAAAGTAGTCATTTAAGGTTAGATGTAAACTTGGAAAGAGGGATAGCTAACAAAGTCAGCAGCTACAAGCATGTTGAAAGGTTAGAATGCTGGGCTGAATCTAAGAAGATGAAATGTAATAAGGATAAATAAAAGGTCTCACTATACACTTGAACTTTAAAAAATCTACTTCTCAAGTACAAGATAGGGAAAGCATAGCTAAGAAGTAGTTTGTCTGACAAAGATCTTGTGGTCAAAAAGAGTGAACACGATAGAGCAATTCTAAAAAATATTGTTTATCTTATGGTATAATATTAAGCAGTAAGGAAATTATATCCCTACTCTACTCTACCTTGCTCTACTCTTATCTAAACTATTATCTTCAGTTATGTAAATAACATTTGAGAAATAATAGCGACAACATCCTAGGAAGGGAACTGACATGAAGAAGGATCAATTGAAGGAAATGTAAGTATTTAGCTAGCCAGATAAGAGAAGATAGCTGCCTTCAAATATTTGAAGAGCTTCAATATGAAAGATGTATTAAACTTGATCTGCCTGTTCCCAGAGGGTAAATCTAAAACCAATGGTTAGGCATTGCAAAGAGGCAAATTTAGACTTGATACATGGAAAAAAATCCTAAAATTCAGAGTTATCTTAAAGTGGAATAGACTGCCTTGAGAGGTAGTGGGTTGCCCTTCACTTCAGGTCTTCAAAAAAGGCTGGATTACCATATCATACAGAATGTATTCTTGTTTATGTTTGGTTTGATTAAATGATCTCTTTGGTCTCTTTTAACTTTGAGATCTTTGATGATGCTATATTTTCATATGTGTAAGAAACAATTTTTTTCAGGAAGGATGAATTGGAAGGGACAAAGACTGAAAATGAGAAGATTTATTAGAAAGTTGTTCAGAGTTCAGGTGAGAGATAATCAAGATATGTTAAGGGGATGGCATTAAGCATAGAAAATAAGGAAAGAATTTGGGAGATCTCACAGGGGTAGAATTAACAGGGTATGGCAACTAATGGCTATGGTAAAATGGGGTTGGGGAGATGAGGAAAAGGGAAAAATAAAAAATAACACCATGATTACAAATGTGGAAGGAAGAATGAATTAATGTAGCATGGATGAAGACAGGTTTAAGGATAAAAACAAAAAAACTTACTTCTGTACATATTTATTTTTAGATACTACAGATAAATATACATGGAGACAAACTGTAGGTAGATAGAGAGGTGTGTATAGAACTCAGAAAAAAAAATTCACAATAATAGGGATTTTTTTATATCATCTACATAGTTGCACAGCATTTGAGGCTATGGGACTGAATGTGATTATCAATTGTGGGAGAAGTAATACCTAACATGTAGACTAAACTAATTTTTCCTTAAAAGTTATTGAAACCACACTCAAAAATTACTTGGCGCAGGGGACTAAGGCCCAGTACTTCAACGTAGCTTCCTGGTACACTAAGTACAAAATCCAGTCCATGAGGAAACAAGAGATTGGTCTTTCTCAGGCTTGATTGGTAAACCACTATGGCCAACACAAAGGCAAGGAATCTGTTTTCTTTTTTTTTTTCATTTTTCAAATGCTTTATTAACT
Organism: Petaurus breviceps papuanus; assembly: GCF_028583685.1. Lineage (NCBI taxonomy): Eukaryota > Metazoa > Chordata > Mammalia > Diprotodontia > Petauridae > Petaurus > Petaurus breviceps. The sequence goes on from NW_027185799.1 coordinate 12,395,581, forward strand.
TCTGATTTACATCATTCATTTCCGCCAGATTTTTTGAGTTACAAATTTTCTCCCCATTTTTCCCCTACCCACCGCCCTAAAATAGCAGTCCCACAGGATATCCCCTCCTCCAATCTGCTCTCTCCCATATTTTCTCCCAAATCCCTTTCGACTTTTCCAGTAGGACATGGTGGATCACTATGCCCCTGTGCCTGTATATCTTATTTCCCAATTACATGTAAAATAGTATTAATAATAGTGTATATATATATATATATATGTGTGTGTGTGTGTGTGTAGACATGTATATATATATATATTTTTAATTTATTTATTTAAACGTTTGATTTAAAAACTGAATTCCAGATTCATTCCCTTCCTCCCTTTTCACCCACCCTTACTGGGAAGATAAGCAGTTCAGTATAGGTTGTACACGTGCAGCTAATGCAAAACAATAACATAGTAGATACATAGTAAAAGACTGATTATATTTCCCTCCCTCCTATCTCACCTCCCACTTGTTCTATTCTCTACTTTGATCCTGTCCCTTTTCAAAAGGGGTGTTTCCAACTTCCCTCCCCCCCAGCCTGACTTCCCTCTCATCCCCTTCGCCCCTACTCTCCTGTAGGGTGAGATACCCTATTTAGTGTGTATTTCATTCCCTCCCCCAGCCAAATTTAATGGGAATAAGGTTGACCCATTCCTTTTTGCCTCCCTATTCTTCCCCTCCATTGTAACCATTTTCCCTTCCCTCTTCTATATGAGATAGTTTACCCCATTCTGTCTCTCCCCATCTCCTCTCATTATATTCCTTTCTCACCTCTTAATTTCACCTTTTAAGTATCATCCCTTCCTGTTAAATTAGTCCTGTGCCCTCTATCTATGTATACCTGTAAACATATATACACATATTCACATATGTATTCATATGCCCATATATCCTCATATATATACATATATATATATATTCCCTTCAACTATTTTCATACTGAATAAAGTTTCATCAGTTACAATTATTGTCTTTCCATGTAGGAATGTTAATAGTTCAATTTTGATAAGTTTCTTATGATTTCTTTTCCCTGTTTGCCTTCTCATGCTTCTCTTGCTTCTTGTATCTGAATGTCAAATTTTCTATTCAACTCTGTTTTTTTTTCAGCAAGAATGCTTGAAAGTCCTCTATTCCACTGAATGACCATATTTTCCCCTGAAACATGATACTCAGTTTTGCTGGGTAGGTGATTCTTGGTTTTAATCCCAGCTCCTTTGACCTCTAGAATATCATATTCCAGGCCCTTTGATCCCTCAGTGTAGAAGCTGCCAGATCCTGGGTTATCCTGATTGTGTTTCCACAATATTCAAATTGTTTCTTCCTGGCTGCTTGTAATATTCTCTCCTTTATCTAGGAATTCCAGAACCTGGCTATAATATTCCTAGGAGTTTTCTTTTGGGGATCTTTTTCAGGAGGTGGTCAGTGGATTCTTTCACTTGACCGCTGGGCTTTTTGCCACAGTAGGACTCTGCCACCAGACAGGGGAGCTTTTCTCCCAAACGCTGGGGTTTTCTCAGCTGCTGGAGGTATTAGCTAGGTGCCCTCTCTGAGGCCTCCACACGCTCTGGCAAGCTGGACACACACCCCAGGACCTCCACCCTAGACTGCAATCCTGATCCAAGCAGGTTAAAGCAAGAGCCATTACCCCTCAGACTGGTCGCTTGGTCCCCCTACACTCTGCAGGCTAAGAGCTGAAGCTGCCACATGGCACTGGCTGGCTGTGCCATCATCTCAGGGACTTCTTGCCCCAGGCACAAAAGCAGACATACTCCCACTTACTGGGTCCCAAAGTCCAGACTGCACTGACCTCTTACTTTGTCCTTCGCATCTGTGTGTTGATAATTCTGGAAAGGGCCACAGCTGCTGCTGATCTGGAGTCCCTCCTGCCTGGGGCTGGTCAGACCTGCCCTGGGGCTAAAACCTCAGGCTTACAAGGGCCTGGGCTCTGCTCTTAGAGCACTGCTCTGGCCGATTCCTGCCGACCTATTGGGCTGTCCTCAGGGGGAAGTTAGCTTCTCTGTGTAATTTTGTGGGTTCTGCAACTCCAAAGTTTGTTCAGAGTCCCCTTTTTACATTGATTGGGGAAGGTGGAAGCCAGAGCCGCTTGGAGGTCATGCTTCTACTCCGACATCTTGACTCCGCCCCCCAAGGAACCTGTTTTCAACTGAATCAGCAGTGTCTCCTGATGAATAACCCTTGTATACTGTGGTTAAGTAAATCTCCTTTAGATAACTGTTAGAAGGCTAGGCCTACAACATTTGGAAATAGTAGTACTGAATCAGAATTATTTAAGTGTGGGAAGGGAGATACAAAGGAAGTAAGTTCCTGGTTGTTTACATGAGTGGTGTTTGTGTGTGTGTGTGTGTTTTTTGATGCTTCGAGCAGTGCTGGCTACATATAGTAAAGTGGTGCCTCCTATTCCAGGAAAATTAGAGAGTAAATTTTCTGTGAGCATTCTATAACTAAAGGTAACAGTGAAAGTGTCTTTAAAAATCATCCCTTGGTATTCAGTGGGCTTGCTATTTGGGGATGGGGGGATTGGAAAAGACAGGAAGAAAAAATTGTAACTCAAAATCTTGTGGAAATGAATGTTGAGAAAGAAAAATAAATTTTTTTTAAAAAAAGAATCAACTTAAATCTCACCTTCTGCAAGAAGCCTTACCTACACCTGCCCCTCCATCCAACCCTTCTATTACTGGTGGCCTCTCTCTGACACTGCCTTTTATCTGCACTGTATACATGGCTATATATATAAACCATCCCTTGAAAATAAGTGCTGTTAAATGTCATTGTCAATTATTTGCATAATTTTTTTATTTAAGGACAATTGTGATTTCCAGACTCTTCAGCTGTTTTAGGTCTGTAAATTCCCCAAAGATTGCAATTATGGGATTGTCTAAGAATGGTTCTGAATGAATTGTTCACTATTTTATAGTAAGGGAGGTCCTGGCTCTTGGTCAAGACACATTGAGTAAACAGACTGATGTTTGACATTGAACTCATCAATAGAACAGGCTGCACGCAAGTGACCTTTTAGTAACCTTACTATGGATGACCCTGACCCAAGATAAATCTAAGTGACAAAGTCACAAGTGTCATTATCTATGCTACAGTCCTAATGTTCTTGGTGCCACTCCTATTCAATCACTGCTTTACATTGGGAAACCACTAAAAACTACAAAGATTTTGCATGGCCCATGACATGGATCAGATCTGGAAGATTCAGAACTTCCTCTTTCTCAGTGGCCTCTTCAGGTCCCATGGGTTTAATGATTAAATCTATGCAAATGTCACCAAGGTCAATATGTTCAGCCCTGTTCTCCTTACTGAGCCCTAGTTCCAAAGAGACAACTGCCTTTTGACCTTCTAAAATGGATGTCTTATAAATGTCTCAAATTCATACATTCAGTCACCCTCCCTTCTGTTATACAACCACCAATCCAGTTCAAGTCAACATGGTCCCTTCCCTGGACTGTTGTAATATTCTCCTAGTTGGTCTCCCTGACTCAAGTCTTTTCAGTACATTCGTTAACAGAGCTGCTAAGGTGATTTTCCTAAAATGTAGATATGATCAAGCTACTTTTAAATCTAATAGACCCACATGACTCCTGAGCTTGTCTAGGATCAAACATAATCTCTTGTGTTGTATTTCAACCTCTTTAAAATTTTTACAGTCTTCTTATTCTCAGCTCTTCTCCACATCCTTTATAATACAGCCATATTGGCTTCTCATTTCTTATACATGATACTATCTACTACCTACAAATTTTTGCCCCAAGCTATCTCTGTCCCTCCTTTCCTTTATCTCTTGGGCCCTTTGATTTCCTTCAGTACTCAATTTAAGAGGCATTTTAACTGTCATCTTTCTGTCTCTCCTAGCTGCTAGTACCTTCCCCTTTAAGGTTTATTTATATCTCTTTCCTTACATCTTCCTTATATCTACCTTCATATGTGCATACTGTTTCCCCTGACTAGATAATAAGCCTCTTGAAGGCAGGAACTATTTTAAAGTTTTATTTAAATAACCAACACTGAGCATGGTGCCTGACAGATAGATATTAGGTGCTTAAGATATACTTATTGATTGATTGATAGTGCATCCAAAAAAGTTACCCTACATTTTGCATATACTTATTTATAGACATATTATCTACTGTAACAGAATATATGCTCTTTTAGGGCAAGGATTTTTATTTTCATTTTTGTGTCTGTGTCTTCAGTGCCTAACAGTGTCTGCACATATTAGAGCTCCTTGAGGAAAAAAGACAGTCTCTACTTTTGTATTTGTATCTCCAGTGCTTATCACAGTGCTTAGCAAATAATAAAGGTCTTAATAAACACTTCATTTATTCCTGAGGGAATACCAGTACAAAAGAAGAAAGATGGGAGATGAAGTATATTATATAAGTAACAGCAAGAAAGCCAGTTTGCCTGGACTAAGCATGTACCAAAACCTTTAAATGGCAATGCCAAGATTGCAAGTCTAAAGCTTTTTTTTTTTTTACCATGCTAAGGTATTTGTAAAATTTCTCTATGAAGGGTTGGCAGATATCAGTGTGTCAGTCATTATTTGCTTATAAGCATAAAGGTTAAGTATACCAACATGAGGAATCCTATAAAATACCTTTTCATGACAGGGAAGTAATAAATGCCTTGTGCCCAATTAGAAATGTCTCCTCTTTTCCTTTGCCAGCACAGTTCATGTTAGTGAAGGGAAAGTTCTTTCACATTTGAGTCAACTTTTTTTTCCTCCCCCTCCCCAGAATTTATTTACTTATTTTTAGTTTTCAACATTCATTTGCACAAGATTTTGACTTACAAATTTTCTCCCCATCTCTCCCTAGCCCCCACCCTAAGATGGCAAGTATAGTGAATAGCCCTGCCCTCTCTTATATACCCTTGTCCCCTTTCCCCCCTTCCCCCTTACTTTTTTGTAGGGCAAGATGGATTTCTATACCTTGAGTCAATATTTAAAGCAATGTTTGGGATCAAAACAAATTGGCAACAGTAAGTTTTATATTCATCTCAAATATATTCATTTTTCTGTAAGAAAAGTTTCACATTTAAACAATTCTATCACGTGTTGCCATCTACCATAACTTCTAGAAGTCCTTGTATAAGTATAATATATGATTTTTTTAATTTGGTTCTTATCATCTTATACCTATCAGATTGGTTAAAATGCTAAAAGGGGAAAGTGACAAATGTTGGGAGGGATATGGGAAAATTAGGACACTAATTCACTGTTGGTAGAACTGATTCAAACATTTTAAAGTACAGTCTGGAATTATCCCCAAAGAGTTATAAAACCCTGTATACCATTTGACCCAGAGATACCACTATTAGATCTGTTTCCCAAGGTGATTATGGAAAAAGGAATATATATATATATATATATATATATATATTCTAAAATGTTTGTAGTAGCTCTCTTTGTGGTGGTATAGCAGCAAGCACCCAAGCATCCCCAGGGTGACTGCTGACACAGGTTCTTAGATCTGCTTTTCTAAAGGAAAGCAACTCAAAATGGGTTAATAAGGTTAATTTAATCAATCAAACATATATCGTTTACCTGGTTCAGTGGGAAAAGGTCAGTACCCAAAACTTCAGAGTATACAGACAGAAGTTACAAGACAGTTACAAAACAGATCAAGCATACAGGCTTCCAAACTGTCCAACCATTACATCCATACCAAATCACAGTTACCAGAGAGGGAAGCATAAACATCTGGGTTTTTCAAAGCTCTCAATGGCTGCCCAGAGTCTCATCTGGTCAAATCACACAACGCTTCTCAAAGTGCGCCCCAAAGCAAAGCCTCACAACAGAGTTTATATAGCTTTCTCCTGGCACAGAGAATGTAACAACCCTCTTGACCCACTGCCTAATCACAAAGCACTAAGGTGTGGGCATTCTTGAAAAACAAGCCTCCCACCACAGGCTCCAAGTGCACTTAACTTAGGGGCAGGGAAGATCTTAAAAATTTACATTCCTATAACAGGTAGCAAAGAACTGGAAACTGAAAGGACATCCTTCAGTTGGGGAATGGCTGAACAAGTTGTGGCATATAACTGTGCTAAAATAAATCATGAGCTGGTTGATTTTAGAAAAGAATTGTGTGAAATAATGAAGAGTGAAATTAGCAGAACCAAGAGAATGTTCTATACGATAATAGCAATAATATTGTTCTAAGTACAATTTTATACAACAAGATCATTTTGAGTATTACAAATAATTCAGTTAAACTACATAGTACCTATGAAGGAAGATACTATCCACATCTGAAGAAAGAACTGAAAAATAGAAGTATGTATAGTATGGTTTTATATATATGTATATATATATATACATACATACATACACACACATTTCTGTGTCTAATGGTAGCCTTCTCTAGAGTGAGGTGGGGAAGAGGGGGGAGGAAAAAAAGTACACAGCAGAAAACAAAACTTAGAAACACAAAAAAGCAGGGTAGCTTTGAAAAGTATGTATTTTTATATTGTGCTGTGGATATGGAAATGTTCTTTTCTTTCCTTTTTTTTTCTTTTTGGTATTTTTAAAAAATTTGAATCTATGATTTCATGAACAAAGGGAACTCCCAGGTAAAGAAACTCCCTCTATTGGTGTCAATTGGAATCTATTCTGCTATTTTTAGTATGAGAGTTACCTAGAAGTACTGAGAGGTAACAGGACTTGCCCAGAGTCAATATTTATCAGAGGTAGGATCTGAACCCATATTCTCCTGACTGGCTGACTATCCACAATGCCATGGTGTTTCTCCAGAAATCTATCAACAACCTTTTCTAGTTGACCACCAAATATCTGTTTGAGGGATGTAAGGTCAAGGAATGAAACACCTCATTCCCAAGGATTTTACATTCGAATAGGGAAGACTCTGTGTGTGTGTAATTATATATATATATATATATATATATATATACATATATATATATGAAAATTAGTTAAATATGAAGTGCTTTGGGACAAAGAACACTAGCAATTGTGGGGAGGGATCAAGAAAGACTTCATGAAGATAATGTTTGAACTGCAACCTAAGAGAAGAAAAAGGGCTCTGTGAAGGGAAGATAAGAAAGCATTTTAAGAATGTGAGATGGCCAGTACAAAGATGCAGAGAAAAGAAAGACAAGAAACTCATGTGTGAGGAACAGAAAGACAATAAATATATGTTGGCATGTATGTATATATGAATGTACATATACATATTTATATATGTAAAATTATGGTATATTCTATATGTGTATGAATATACAGAATAAGGATAATGAGAATAAAGACAAATGAAAACACAGTAGTTAAATACAAGGCAGTTTAAGAGAAAGGGCACTAGCAGTTGGGGGGAATCAGGAAAGACTTCCTGTAAAAGGTGGTGCATGAGCTTCATCTTGAAGAAAGAGCTGCAGGGGAAAAGGAGGAGGAGAAGCAGGACAGTAGTGTCATGAAAACAAGGAAAGGAGAGATACAGGAGGAAAGAATGGTCAATAGTGTCATATACAATAGACAGCTGATGAAGGATGAAGATTGAGAAAAAATCATCATATTTGGTAATGAAGAGATCATTGGTAAATTCGTGAAGATCATTTTCAGTTGAATGATGTCAGAAGCCAGACTGCAAAGGGCTTAGGAATGACCGAAAATAGAGATGAATGTGGACTATTTTTTCAAGAATACTGCATAGATATTCACTGGCATCAATACAAACAATGTATCTAATAAGGTACGTGTATTAAGTAAACAGCTATTAAAAGGGACGTACTTTAAAATTAAAGAAAAAGATAAAGCTCTTTATGCCTATATTCTGTCTGCTGATTAAGGAAACCTGAGGAATATAGAAAAAGTATTGTGAATGTAGAGAAACTCCTTTTCTAGTTAAGTATGAGGCAGAGAATGGTTCTCCACAGCTCAGAATACATAGATCAGCTATAGATACTGCAATGGTATTTTAAAATAAATTTTTATCATTATTTTTATATCACCAGAATTTCTTTGTTAGCAGATCATTAAAAGACTTGAAGGGATATAAAAGAATGTGAAGGGGGCAGCTAGGGAGCACAGTGACTAGAGCACCAGCCCTGTGGTCAAGAGAACCTGATTTCAAATCTGGCTTCAAACACCTGACACTTACTAACTGTGGTCCTAGGCAAGTCACTTAACCCCAATTGCCTCACCAAAAACACACACACACACACACACACACAAAACCCAAACCCCCAAAACAAACAAAAAGAATATGAAGGATCTGTGATTTTGTTAGCATGAGATATATTAGAATATGAATTACCTATCATTTTGTTGCCAAGGGAACTCCTGCTATAAGAACTCAGGTGACCAACAGATTGATTGAAACTCATCTAAGACTTAGTAGTTAAGACCTAGGTTAAAGAGATTAAGTGACTTTTCTGGGGTCACATAGCTAGTTCTGCATGTGAAATTTAAAGCTTGGGCTTCCTAATTCTAAACCTAGCACATTATCCTGTAAATGAGAACCTTGCCTCTTTCTAGGACTCCATCATTTAGAATTTACAGGGAAGCAATGTTCAAAGGAAAGGAGAAAAAGACAAGCCTTGCAGATAATGTTGAGTTTCATAAAACAAAGTGGAAAATTCATGGTCCCGTTGTCTCTTGTACATTTTGAAATTAACAACTGAGAACAAAACACAGGCCACATGGCTGATAAAAGCAAAAATTCTGTCATGCCTACTCTCTGGATATAAAGACCAATTTAAAAACAGGAGTTGGGTAAAAATGTTGCAATTACTTCCCATGATAAACAAATGGAATATAAACTGCTGATCCTTTTTTCCATGAGGTACCTGTCCACTCTGAAAATGAAAATTTACAGAATGGCTGAGGCCACTGAGTAGCAACAAATTATACTTTATCTACCACAATGTGATGGTGATGCACTATAGTGGAAGTTTATCACAATAACTAGGCAAAGAGAAGAAAGGAAAGTGGAATGGCAATAGATGAATTGAAGTACCAGCAGTGTCTTCATCTCTAAAATGGATATGATCATAACTTGTCCTAGTGGTTTCAGAGAAATACTAAAAAATAAAGTAACAGAAATAAAAATGTTAAGCCCACATTATTATCAGCACTTTATCTGGTGAAACAAAATGATTGCTCCAAGTTGCACTGGTAAATTAGTTTTCCCATTTTGTTAATTTTAAAATGCATTTTCCTATATATTCTAGATATGTCTCATAAAATAAGCATGAAAACAAATTAGAACTACAATGCAAATAAAATCAAATATGTAATACATACAGTAGAAATGTGGCTTTTTTCCCCAAAGTAGGGGAAAGTTTTCTAATATAAAGCAGAAAATTAAAATATTTGGTGTGGCTTTCTAAGAAAATAAGACTTTTTTCTCTATGGAATAAAGAGATATGAAAAATGAAATCTTACTAAGAATATTTTTGTTAAAATTATCATTAAATTAGCTTGTTAGAGTTCCTTTTCTTTTCGAGTTAACATCTAGGTAAGAACATATTAGCATATTTTAGAAGAATCACAAATTTATGGCAACTAGTTCAAGAAATAAGTAAGTTGAATTACTAATTCAACTTATATTTCAAACATTGCTCACTACCAGAATCATTATCATAGTAATACCTTTCCTTAATCAAAGAAAAACCAAATGCATGATCTGAGAGGAGGAAGCAAAACACACAATCTAAACTATCAACAATGGTAGAGGCATGGTTTGCTTACTGTTTAAGTAATATTTCTGTTAGCTTTGAGAAATGATTCTGGTACCAACTTTGGGCATCTTGTTCTATAAGAAGCCAGGATGGCACAAGGAAAATGCCAGTGGAGAAAGAACACAAAACATTATAAAATTACAGCAGAAATATAGCTGTGAAAAGTAATTTTAAAACATACAACAGATATTTTTTAGGGTTAAGAATATAATAAATGTGTTTTGCTTTTAAAGTTTTACAGATTCTGTTTTTAAAACACTGCTCACAATAGCAGATTTTATACAAATAACAGAATTTTTACAAAAAGAATTTAAATTCAATTTGCTCTGTCATACCTTAACCATATCTGGAACTAAATGCAAATTAACATTATAGCACATTTAAAGTCAACTCTGAAAAGGCACACACATATCTGAATCTTGCAATAATCTGAGTCAAAGAAATGTTTTTTATGACTAATATGCATGCTGATATTTTAATGAGAGACATACTTGAAGATAAAGTGATACAAAGAATAAATGTTCTGTTGGAAATTTAAGTCTATACGATGAATTAGTACCATAATTTGTTAGAAACAGAAAACATATTTCTAACAGAGGCTGTTCAGATCATATTTTCTTATTTTAAAATATTCCTCTGGTATGATCCCAAGAGAATTTGAGAACAGCATATAAGGAGTATGATTTTACTGTACACAGTGCTCTAAGTGATAATAATAGTTTCTTGCAAAGTCTAATATAAGACATAGACATTCTGTTAACAAATATCAGTTGGTTGATCTAGAAGATAGGACATAGAAATAAGACGGTCACGTCCAATTCCACATGGATTCTCAGCTCAGATCCTGGTTTTTGCACAGTTTACCTTGCGAACATGATCCGAGTGACATTTCACAAATTCCTGGATAAATGTTGCTACACTCTGCCAGCAGAGAGACAGGCTATGTCATGCACAGATCAATAATAGCACCGTGTTTCATCAGCCTCAAAATCAAAAGTGCTTCATCTGGCAAAAGCCATGGCCCTTGAGAATCTGACATATATAAACTGAATACTCTACGAGGGATGTCTACTATACAAACTTCTGAGGTAAAGCATCATGCAGTTTCACAATGAATCAGAATAACAAAAGTAGTTTTTAAATCTGTTACTTCTAGAGGAGTGAATACAAGTTACCTAGAGACTATTTAATAAAGGAAATTAAGCTCTTTGTAAATTAAGCTATTAACATAAATTAAGCTATTTTAAATTCTATATAGTTCCTGACTGAACATATGAACCCAGTAAAATTTAAATGTACTTTATGAATAACTATAATGTGCCAATGGATAGAATCCTCAGATTGTGTGCATAATATTACAGAAAACATAAATCTACATAACATTTAACATATTTACTGTTATTTCATAACATTATATTCTTGTTTTAATTTCAAAGATCTGACTCATTCTCTTTTAAGTAGTTCATATGTCCTTGAAACTCTTAGGTCAAATACATATGATTTAATACCCACACCAAAGATTTTTGATGTAGTAACTTTGTTGGGGGAGTGGGGTTTGTTGCTCTTGTGTTTTTGGTTCTTAATTTCAGTCTGACACTCAGGTAATATCAGATAGAAACAGGATTCAGTACAATAAAGATCACTATGCACTAGGGTATATAAAAGTTTAGCTGTCAGACAGCTCAAATCCTCCTCTCATAAGGTTTCTAATCTTGTGGGGGGGGGAATAAGACACATATAGATAAATATAATCTAATGTTTAAATAGTTCTGTGATCTCAGCTACATGGATATTCCTTGCAACGATGCATGTAACAATTTATCTATGGATACAATGAGACTCATTTTCACATCCTCTCACAATTCACCACAGGGAGTACATTTCATGTCCTGGTGGTTTTCCTTGATTATTCTGGGCATCCTGAAGATACCAATGGAGAACAGTTATTCCTTGCTCTCAACACAACAGGTCCATCTTGTTTTCCAATCATTTGTTTCTTTGATGACACTTTTTACTCCAATTCTTTGTAGTCCCTTTGCTGGTGTTGTAGCCTGCTCATATCCATCACAAGCTTCTCCATTCCCTTCTGAGTAACACTAATAATTAACAGAGTAATCAGGGATGTGCTCATATAGATGACCATAATGCAAAGCAATACACAGAAAAGTCCTTAACAAAGTACTATATATCTTGGAGAAAGGTAGTAAGAAATAGAGGATGTGCGGAGGGGGTACTGAGAGAGAGAGGGGAAATGGGGAGCAAGAAGTTACAATTCATGGGAAACAAAGGCAAAAAGCCAAAAGGCGAGGAATAAGCCTGAGACTATGTATAGAGGACACTGAGGTAACGAGTAGGTTGTAGTAAGAGATAATATAGGACAAAGAAATGGGAAGAGGTTGTGGTGTACCCTGAATGCAAGGATGTAGACTTAATCTGAAACTACTAAAATTTCCTTAAATTCTGGACAAGTAAATTTTGAGCTTAGAGATTATTATCATTTTTTTTAAATCAATAGGGGTTAAGTAACTTGCTCAAGGTTACACAGCCAGTTATTTCTGGGTGTGGTGCTAAGTATCTGAGCCCAGATTTGATCCCCAGGTCATCCCGACACTGGAGCCGGTGCTCTTACTCACTGAGCCACCTGGCCACCCCTTAGAGATTATTTTGACTTTAGCGGTAACTGGATATGCTTAGTAGGCCAGATAGGCTTAAATTGAGGTGGCAAATTTTCAGTCATGCTTCTGATGCCTATTAATCCAAATCAGCAGATTTTTAAAACTGATCAACTTTCTTCTCAAGTATAAAACTTTGTTGTTAGGCTTCAAGGGAGAAATATATAATTACAGAATTTAAGGGATTTATAATGATTCTCATTTGCCTGTAAGATTTAAGGTGCCCCCACAAACCGTATCTATTTTTACTATCTTACATTATCTCCCATTAAACCCCTTTAACTGTTAATATCCTTGTCACTATTCACTTCATTCCTACCTTCTGTTTTTTGCTCCTTTGGTTCCCATCATATGTAAGTATCTTTCTTCTTCCTCAATGACCTACTTCAAGGAACAAGTAATTTGTTTTGAACATCCTTCATGAATATATTATTTTATTTTATGTCTTCTTCCCCAAATATACTATATTGAGGGTAGGACCTGGACTATGTCTTAGCTAAACATTTTATATCCCCCAGTGGTATGGTTGAACTGATTCTAACTCCACACAACACAGCTTTTCAAACAATATTTAAAAGAAACTAAATCTATACTCTACATTTTGGCAATTTATTATAAATTAACTTGGCAATTTATTATATACAAAATTGGGCTCTCTAAATATTCCTTGAAAGTAAATCTTGTTTTGTTTGTTTGTTTGTTTGTTTGTTTTACCAGAGTGAAAGGTTCCTAGGGTGAAAGGGTAATATGCTATTGTATATTCACTATAGTGTTTGGTTTAATATTAAGCATAGAGCTAAATTTCAATAAGCACACATTGAATTGAACTGCAGGGTAATCTAACTTATAGTTTACTTTAAATATAACTATATATGTACATACACGCACTTACGTAGTTAATGGTAAACATCATAATCTGTAATTCTCACTTCTCCAGTAATAGCAAAGAAACCTGGGTGAACCCAAGGAAGTAACATAACCTCTTTGGGGATCAGTTTTTTTTAATTTGTAAAACAGTTTTTACACTAGATTTTTAAAGCTCCAATGTGCTATTATGCACTGATAAAATAATATTCTAATTTGACTCACAAATTATTTAGAATGCAATAATAAATGTAAAGTGCTCTGAAAGGCTTAAACTATTACATAATGTTAGCTATTTAAAATGATTTAAGCTGTTGACTAGTGTCTGCTTCATTTGCAACTTAAACTATCATAAACTAATTTAAGGCCATTTTTCAGTATAGATGCTATCTCAACATAATATAGCCTTTCTTCTAAATAGAGTATCTTTTAATGTACAATACAGAAACTAACTTAGCAAAATGGCTGTCATGATCTTAATCATACATCTTGAGGACTAAAAATCAGACTATAAATTCTTAAATGTTAAGAAATTTATTCTGGTGTAACATTTTTATAAAAAGTGAACTAGCAATGATTTTATTAAATCCACCCAATTTCATTAAACTTTGTTATTTTAAGATTTAATAGTATTTTCCAATTATATGTAAAGATAATTTTCACCATTCATTTTTGTAAGATTTTTGAGTTCCAAATTTTTTCCTCACCCCACCCCAAGAAATCAAGCAATCTGATATAGATTACACATGCATAATCATGTTAAACATATTTCCACATTAGTCATGTTGTGAAAAAAGAATCAGAACAAAAGAGAAAAACCACAAGAAACGAAAAACAGAAACAAGTGAAAATAGTATGCTTCTATCTTTATTCAGACTCTGTAGTTCTCTCTCTGGATGTGGTTATCATTTTCCGTCATGAGTCTTTTGGAATTGTCTTGAATCATCATATTGCTGAGAAGAGCTAAGTCTATCATTGTTGATCGTAGCACAGTGTTACTGTTCCTATGTACAATGTTCTCCTGCTTCTTCTGCTCACTTCATTCAGCATTAGTTCATGTAAGACTTTCCAGGTTTTTAGAAATGTGTCTGTTCATCATTTCTTATAGCACAATACTATGCCATTATGTTCATATACCACAACTTGTTAAGCCATTTCCCAATTGATGGGCATCCCCCCTCAATTTTAAATTCTTTGTCATCACAAAAAGAGTTGCTATAAATATTGCACATGTGGGTCTTTTCCACTTTTAATGGTCTCTTGGGGATACAGACCTAGAAGTGGCATTGATGGATAAAAGGATATACACAGTTTTATATCATGTTTTCTTCCAAATTGCTCTCCAGAATGGTTTCAAATTGTTCTCAAGAGTTGCTGGATCAGTTCACAACTCCACCAACAATGCATTAATGGTCCAATTTCCCCACATTTTTTTTCTAACATTTATCATTTTCCTTTTCTGTCATATTACCTAATCTCATAAATGTGAAGTGCTACCTCAGAGTTGTTTTAATTTGCATTTCTTTAATCTAGAGTGATTTAGAGCATTTTTTAATATGATTATAGAGAGCTTTAATTTCTTCATCTGAAAACCTCTTGTTCAAATCCTTAGACTATTTGTCAGCTGGGGAATGACTTGTATTCTTATGAATTTGACTCAATTCTCTATATATTTGAGAAATTAGGCATTTATTAGAATTGGTGGCTATAAAAAAAGCTGTTTCCCAGCTTTATGCTTTCCTTCCAATCTTGGCTGTTTTGGTTTTGTCTGTGCAAAGACTTTTTAATTTAATGCATTTTTATCCATTTTGTATTTCATGATGTTCTCTATCTCTTGTTTTGTCATAAATCCTTCCCTATCTGACAGATAAATGATTCCTTACTCTCCTAATTTGTTTATGGTATCACACTTTGTGTCTAAATCATGTACCCATTTTGACTTTATCTTGATATGGTATGTGAGATGTTGATCTATACATAGCTTCTACCCTATCATTTTCCAGTTTTCCCAGTAGTTTTTGTCAAATAGTGAATTCTTATTCTAGCAGCTGGAGTCTTTTGGCTTATCAATAAATTATTATAGTCATTTACTACTGTATCTAGTGTTCCTAATCTATTCTACTTATCCATCACTCTATTTCTTGGCCAGTACCAAATAGTTTTCATGAATGCTGCTTCATGATATAGTTTTAGGTCTGGTACGGCTAGGCCAACTTCCTTTGCATTTTTTTTTCATTAATTACCTTGATATTCTTAGCTTTTTGTTCTTGCAGATGAATTGTTAGGACTTTTTCTAGCTCTATGAAATAACTTTTTGGTTTTTCGATTGGTATGGTACAGAACAAGTAAATTAATTTAGGCAGAATTGCCATTTTTATTATATTAGCTTGACCTACTCATGAGCAATTGACATTTTTCTGTTTAGATTCTGACCTTATTTTAGATGTTTAGTACTGACCTTATTAGATCTGTTTAGATCTGACCTTATTATGGTGAAAAGTGTTTTTTAATTGTGTTCATATATGAGTTATATCTATTGGATCTGTTTAGACCTGATCTTATTAGTATGAAAAGTGCTTTTAATTGTGTTCATGTATTAGTTCTAACTGACACCCATAACTCACTTAAGCTCTCCAAGAATTTAGATGCTATACCACTTGGTACCTATCTAGTCCTGGATGTATTTTGGCAGGTAGATTCCCAAATATTTTATACTGTCTACAGTTATTTTAAATGAAATTTCTCTTTTTAGCACTTGCTGCTGGGCTTTGTTGGTCATATATAGAAATGCTGATGCTTTATGTGGGTTTATTTTATATCCTACAACTTTGCTAAAGGTGTTAACTGTTTCAAGTAGTTTTTTTAATTGATTCCCTAAGTATACCATCATATCATCTACAAACAGTGATAGTTTTGTTTTCTAATTGCCTATCTTAATTCTTTCACTTTATTTTTCTTCTCTTATCACCAAAGCTAACATTTCTAGTACAATATTGAATAATAGTGATGATGGGCATCCTTGTTTCACTCTTGATTTTATTGGAAATGCATCTAGCTTCTCCTGATTACATATAATACTTGCTGATTGTTTTAGATAGATGCTACTTATCATTTTAAGGAAAACTCCATTTATTCCTATGATGTCTAGTGTTTTTAATTGGAACAGATGCTATATTTTGTCAAAAGCTTTTTCTGCATCTATTCAGATAATCATATGATTTCTGTAAGCTCTGTTATTTATATGGTCAATTATGCTGAGAGTTTCCCCAATATTGAATTAGCCATGTATTCCTAATACAAATACCACCTGGTCGTAATGTATATTATCCTTGAGACAAATTGATACACACACACACACACACACACACACACACACACACACACACACACAC
>NW_027185799.1:12412269-12445018 GCF_028583685.1 Petaurus breviceps papuanus
ACACACACACACACACACACACACACACACACACACACACACACACATATATATATATGTTGAGTATTGATATTATTTCATGGTCTATGGTATCTTTTAGCAAGATGTATTTTAACTAGATCTATTTTTCTTTTCGCTTTGTCTGAGATCAGGATTGCTACCCTGTTTTTTGTTGTGTTTTTTTTTAATGTCAGCCAAAGCATAATATATTCTGCTCCAGTCTTTTACTTTTACTCTATTTTTATCACTGCTCCTAATGTGTTTCTTGTAACCAACATATTGTAACATTTTGGTTTTTAATTCACTCTGCTGCTGCTTCCATTTTATGGGAGAGTAAATCCATTTACATTCACAGTTATGATAATTAACTGTGTATTTCCTTCCATCCCATTTCCCTACCCCCTTCTTATACTTTTCTCTCTCCTTTCACCCTGTCCCTCCTCACTAGTGTTTTGCTTCTGATCACTACCTCCCTCAATCTGCCTTCCCTTCTATCATCCCCTCCCTTTTTTTCTCTTTCCCCTCTTACTTCTGTCCTCCTTCCTGCTCCCCCTTCTATTTGACCCCCCTTCCCTTTTCTTTCCCTATTCCCTCCCACTTCCCTATAGGGTAAGATAAGTTTCTATATACAACTAAGTGTGTATTTTATTCCCTCTTTGATAAAATCCAATGAGAGTAAGGTTCAAACAATACTCACAGCCTCCCTTCTCTCCCTCTACTGTAAAAGGTCTTTTGCACTTCTTCATGTGACATAATTTACCTTATTCTACACCTCTTCCTCTCCTCTTCTCCCAGAACAATCCTTTTTTGTTACTCCTTAATTTTTTTATCATCACATCAAAGTCAATTTATACCCATACCCTCTGTCTATGTATACTCCTTTTAACTGCCCTAACAGAAATACATCTCAAGAGTTACTAATACCATCTTCCCATATAGGGATGTAAAAACAGTTTAATCTTATTAAATAACTTTTTTTACTTTTCTGTTTATCTTTTTATGCTTCTCTTGAACCTAGTATTTGAAGATAGAATTTTCTGTGCAGCTCTGGTCTTTTCATGAGGGAAGTTTTAAAGTCTTCTATTTCATTGAATTTCCATCTTTCCCCCCAAAAAATTATGCTCAACTTTGCTGGAGAGCTGAATCTTGTTTGTAGTCCAAGCTCCTTTCCCTTCTGGAATAGCATATTCCAAGTCTTCCATTCCTTTAATATAGAAGCTGCTAAGTACTGTGTAATCCTGACTGTGGTTCCTTGATATCTGAATTGTTGCTTTCAAGCTGTTTGCAGTATTTTCTTCTTGATCTGATAATTCTGAAATTTGGCTACAATATTTCTTGGAGTTTCCCATTTGGGATCTCTTTCAGGAGGTGATCAGTAGATTCTTTCAATGACTATTTTACCCTCTAGTTCTAGGATATTGGGGAAATTTTCCTTGATAATTTTGTGAAAGATGCTGTCCTGGCTATTTTTTTTTATCATGGCCTTCATGTAGTCCCAAAATTTTTAAATTATCTGTCTTGGATCTATTTTCCAGGTGAGTTGCTTTTTTCAATGAGGTATTTTACATCTTCTATTTTTTCATTCTTTTGATTTTGACTGATTATTGATTTTTCATAGAGTCATTAGCTTCCACTTGCCCAATTCTAATTTTTAAGGAATCATTTTCTTCAGTTAGTTTTTGTGCGTCCTTTTCCATTTGCCATTTCTACTTTTTAAGGAGTTGTTTTCCTTAGTCAATTTTTATGCTTATTTTTCCAAGCTGTTGATTCTTTTTTTTTCAAAATTCTTCTACATAGCTCTCATTTCTTTTCTTAATTTTTCTTCTACCTCTCTTACTTGATTTGTAAAATCTTTTTTGAGTTCTTCCAAGAGGACCTTCTGGGCTTGAGAAAAATTCAACATTCCCCTCTGAGGCTTCACATGTAGGCACTTTGACACTGTTGTCCTCTTCTGAGTTCATGTTTTGATTCCCTATTGCCATAGTAGCTTTCTATGGTTTAGGGCTCTTGTATGCTTCTTATTCATTTTTTACAGCCCATTTCCATATGAGGGCCTCAGATGCTTGCAGCTTGCCAATTATGTTGGGAGTGGCCCAGCCTGATCATGCCTATTGTGCCAAGGTTCTAGGTCTTGCATTTTGGGGTTCTGCAATGGGGCTGGAGGCCTCACAGCTGCCTTGCTGGGCCAAGACTGAGGAGCCTTGGTTGCTGATCTGTGCTGTGGATAAGAACCTCCTGCTGACTTGCCTGGACACCATACATACTGGGATGTCTCTCCTTTTACCCAAGGGAGCCAAATCATTCCTGAAGTTCTTCCAAGTTATCTTAATCTGGAAAATTCTTTCACTCCATCTTTTTATGGGTTCTGTCACTATAGATTCCATTTAGAGGCTTGATTTAGCGCTGTTTCTCAGGGTAATCATCTTTTCCTCATTAAACTTTAAAATAATAGTTTTTCATTAAATGGGGTCTTTTACCTTTGCAGTATTATCAGTATATTTTTGTATGTTTCATGATACCAAAGTATATAAAACAAATACATTTTAAGTAATAGAGAAAAGAAAAAAATATATAGTATCTCTCAATGTCAAATAATCAATACTTAAGATCACAGATTTAGAGTTGGAAGGAATCTTATAGATCAGCCAGTAAAATACTTTCATTTTATTGAGGTAATGGAGGTTGAGACAGGTTGCTAATTACTCTGTGTCACATAGGTACCAATTTTAAGGAGCACAGACTAGATTTTAACCTTATACAGCTTGGACTCCAAATCCAAGTGTTTCTCTCTCTCTCTCTCTCTCTCTCTCTCTCTCTCTCTCTCTCTCTCTCTCTCTCTGTCACTTCTCCTCTCCACATACATATATACATACATACATACATACATATATGTTTTATATATAAATATGCAGGAATGACTGCAACAATGGGCCCCTCAAATTCAGCAATTCTATTGATTATATTTTTTTCTATTTACTATATTTTTCAACATATAAAAGGGTCTTAATCTAGAATCTAGTGACCTATAAGTCATACAATGCCATCAGAAACATTTTCTTGTAGAAAAATGACCCCCAAATCACAATAAAACCTTGGTAACCGTCGGGCCTCAGGGACACACAAAAAAATGCAGAATCTGGATTGGAGCTCAATAATTTGATGGAAATTTGTGGAATGCAATCATGACATGGCCACAGGGTGGAGAGAGAATTGGGGTGCAACTTTAAGTCAAAGTTTAAGTTTCAAGATGCAAAGGTGGAAACAATTGTTTGTAATCTACCTTCACCCTTCCCTTCCCATTGTGATTTATGTATACAATCTCTGTCTTCACTTCAGGAAGGTGGAATTCTGATCAGGATAATTCTAGATTTGAAATTTTGTTCCTCATAGTTTAACTAATTAATTAAACAGCAACCTGATTACTACTGCCACTCTGTCTCTGGTCTGCTGTTTTGTCATTCTCAGGTTAGAGACTGGCTCAGTAAAATAATTTTAACATGATCATTTGATGTTACTTTTGGGGGTAGGAGAGGCATTT
The DNA here is from genome assembly GCF_028583685.1 of Petaurus breviceps papuanus. Taxonomy (NCBI): domain Eukaryota; kingdom Metazoa; phylum Chordata; class Mammalia; order Diprotodontia; family Petauridae; genus Petaurus; species Petaurus breviceps. The sequence continues at coordinate 12,415,808 of NW_027185799.1, forward strand.
TTTTGGCTTTAATATCCTCCTCTGAAGACAAACCCTGGTCTTCTCTATTCCCATAGTAACTTTCCATGGTTGGGTTCTTTCTCCTTTGCCTGTTCGTTTTTTTTTAATAGAAATCTGTTATTCTAATCACCTCTAGTACTGGGATATGGGGTAAGATGTCTCTGGCCTCAGATCGTCCTTCAGTTTTCCCCTCTGTCCTGGAACAGAAACCAAGGACTCTGCCCTCCTGTGAATTCCCACAACCAGTGCTATCCCCACCCCACTGCTTCTGAGCTCACTGGTATGTTCTTGTTCCTTCTTGCCCAGGGCCACATCTCAGCAGCACAGATGTAGCTGACATCCCTTATCAGAAAAGGTTCCCTCAATTTTTCCCCATTCAGATGCTCAATTCCCAAAATGGTGAAAATTCCTGTGGATGGTATCTAAGGCTACCTTCCACTTAGCTATCCCCAGGGCTTGCCACTTGTTGTTTCAGTGGAATTAACCTGGAGGTGTTTATACTTCCCAGGAACCAAACCTTGTTTTTGAGATTTTTCTTTCAATTGTCCCAGGAGGCCCACTGTTCTACCCCAACTCTTGCTTGTTTTTACACTTCTACATTTGGCACAAGGTGCTGTTTTGTCTTGTTTGTGGGGAAAATCTGGAGAGTTTAGAATTTTCTGACCTACCCTGCCATCTTCCCAGAATCCTCTTTAAGCAAGCAATTATTAATGAAAATTAGAAATGGACAACAGAAATGACACGGCATAATTATTTTATGTAGATGCCAAATTGATTTGTCATTGCCACAAGGAAAAAAAAAAGCAACAGAGCCTACAAACCACTTCAGTCAGCTAACATTTGACATAGTTGTCAAAGAGAAAGAGGTGGTGTCCTGAAACACCAATAGTTCATTATATAAACTTGTTTGTAAAATCTTAAAAAAAAGGGTCATTGATCTGGGAGAAGAAGGGAAGTCAGAGGTCAGTCAGCAAGTCAAATTTATCCTTTCTAAAAACAAGGAAACCAACACTTTAGAAGACTAAGGGCTCCAAGTCAAATAGGTAGTAAGAATCTGTGAAAGGATTTGCACCTAGATCTCCCAAATTTTAAGTCATTGCTATTTGCATTTCAATGACAGATGATTATAAGCAATATTTTCTTAGAAGAAAAAAGAAAAACTAAGTATAAAATGACTTTTTAAAAAAAGATTGGGGGGCGGCCAGGTGGCTCAGCGAGTAAGAGCACTGGCTCCAGTGTCGGGATGACCTGGATCGAATCCCAGGCTCAGATACTCAGCACCACACCCAGAAATAACTGGCCGTGTAACCTTGAGCAAGTTACTTAATCCCCATTGCTTTAAAAAAAAAAAAAGATTGGAAGGACAGCAAAGCGATCCATCCCAGTGCTGTTAATTTTTAAAAGAAGAAAAGAAATATAAGAAAAATGGAAAATATCTACAAATATTATTATAACAAACTCATTTTATTGTGGAAGTTGTTTGAACTATGAACCTCCACTCTAATATCACAGTCTCTTATGTGTTTATAGGGGAGAGAGAAATGGCATTAAAGACTAGAAAAAGCAGTCAGATAGAATTAAGTGTATAGAAAGGAGATTCATGCTAGATGTGACAAAACTGTGGGTATTCAGCTTTGATACACAAGTTATGTAAAAAAAGAGAAGACTAAAAAGTGAGGGAAAATTTTTAGAAATTAATACTGAAGAAAAGAATGAGACATCATCAATAACTACTGACCTACTTTCACAATTTTGCAATATCTTAATAAGTTATGTAATAAGTTACGTGAACAGATTTCCACAACTAATAATCAATGATAGACCACATCATAACAATTTCACAACTGATTGAAAGATGTTGTAATTGAAAGATTTTACAGTACTTACAATTTGCTAATTATGAAAAAATATTACATTTGGTAGACCGAAATGCAATCTTAAACACTCTCTCCCAACAAAATGTCTCAGATCCATACTTACAAATTACAACAAAAAGGGCGGCTAGGTGGCACAGTGAGTAAAGCGCCAACCCCAGAGTCAGGAGGATCTGAGTTCAGTTCCAGCCTCAGAAACTTAACACCCACACAAAAAAAACCTAGCTGTGTAACCTTGGGCAAGTTTCTTAGCCCCAATTGCCCTCCAAAGGGCAAAAAAAAAATTACAACAAAAGGAATCTATTCAAGAACTCTATAATTTAAAATATCACAGAAGGTATATAACAAGGAAATGTATGTTCAATAAAGGTATTAGTAATGAAGGAGATTCAATACTGCATCTTAAGCTGAAGATGGATTCCCTGTGGATGACCCAGATGCTTCTAATTTTGGATAACATTATGCTGGTTCCATCAAATATTGGAACACTGTATCTCTGAATGAGATCTGTAATTTCTCAAACTAGTTAGGCCTGACTATCAACACAGAAAAGATTAAGTGAACAAAGGATATCTATTTTCAGTTTATGACATACATTTGGATAGATAACATATGAAACTTATCCAACTGAATCTAAATTCTAATCACTACCCTATATATCTTAGATATGAGAATTTATTAGAGAAAACTTGATGCAAAGATTTTCTCCCAGTTTCCTGATTTTCTTCTAATCTTAGTTCTAATTTTGCTTGGAAAATTTTTTTTAATTTTTGGCAATCAAAATTATCCATTTTATATCTTGTAAAACTCTCGTTTTCTTGATTCATCATGAACTCTTTCACTATTCATAGATTTTAAAGGCTTCTTTCATATAACACTAATTTGCTTGTGATGTCACCATTTGTGTCTAAATTATGCAGCCATTTAGAGCTTGTCTTAGTGTAAAGGGTAAGACTCTTGTTCAAACCTAGTTTCTGCTAGACTACTTTCCAGTTTTCCTGGCCCTAAAAGCTGGGACCTTCAGGTATATCGAACACTAGCTGCCGTATTCATTTATTTCTGCATGCTGTATACCTAGTTTGTTCTACTGATCAACCTTTCTATTTCTTACCCAATACCAAATTCTTTTAATAAGTATAGCTTGGGGGGGGTGGAATCAAGATGGCAGAGTAGAAGCATGACCTCCCCGCTGCTCCAGCTTCCACCTTCCCCAATCCATGTAAAAAAGTGACTCTAAACAAACTTTGGAGCTGCAGAACCCACAAAATGACACAGTGAAGCTAACCTCCTGCTGAGGACAGACCGGCAGACTGGCAGGAATCAGCCAGTGAAGCGCTCTGGGAGCTGAGCCCAGCCCCACACCAATGCTTTAGCCCCAGGGCAGGCCTGACCAGCCACTGGTCAGAGGGACTCCAGATCAGCAGCAGCTGTGGCCATTTCCAGATTTATCAACACATAGATGCGAAGGACAAAGTGAAAAGTCAGTGCAGTCGGGACTTTGGGACCCAGTAAGTGGGATTGCATGGCTTTTGACCCCGGGGCGAGAAGCCCCTCAGATACCAGCACAGCCAGCCAGCGCCACGTGGCAGATTCAGCTCCTGGCCTGCAGACTGTAGGGGGACCAAGCACCAGTCTGAGGAGTAATCGCTCTTGCTTTAACCTGCTTGGATCTGGATTGCAGTCTAGGGTGGAGGTCCTGGGGTGTGTGTCCAGCTTGCCAGAGCCTGTGGAGACCTCAGAGAGGGCACCCATCTAATACCTCCAGCAGCTGAGAAAAAACCAGCATTTGGGACAAAAGCTCCCCTGTCTGGTGGCAGAGTCTTACTGTGGCAAAAAGCTCAGGGGTCAAGTGACTGAGGGGCAACATGACCAGGCAAAGGAAATAAAGCAGACAGGAGATTCCAACATTAGACTCCTATTTTGGAGACAAAAAGGAGCAAAGCATGGAACAGAACAAAGACAGTGAAGTCAGAACTCCTGCACCAAAAGCTTCAAAGGAAAATATGATCTGGTTACAGGCCATAGAGGACCTTAAGAAGCAGATAAGAGAAGTGGAAGAAAAATTGGGAAGAGAAATGAGAACAATGCAAGAAAATTATGAAATGAGAGGCAACAGCCTGACTGAGGAAAACACCACCTTAAAAAAGGGACTAACTTGGGGTGGCCAGTAGCAGAGAGAATAAGAGCACCGGCCCCAGTGTTGGGATGACCTGGGGATCGAATTTGGGCACCCACCCAGAAACACCTGGCCGTGTAACCTTGAGCAAGTTACTTAACCTCAGTTGCTTTAAAAAAAAATAGACTATTTCAAATGGCAAAAGATGCTCAAAAAGGCAACGAGGAGAAGAATACCTTAAAAAGCCAAATTTACCAGATGGAAAATGAATCTCAAAAGCTCAATGAGGAGAATCATTGATTCAGAATTAGACTGGAGCATATGGAAGCTAATGACTTTATGAGAAATCAAGATGCTGTTAAACAGATCCAAACAAATGAAAGAATAGAAGGCAATGTGAAAAATTTCCTGGGAAAAACCACTGACCTGGAAAATAGATCCAGGAGAGTTAATTTAAAAATTATTGGACCACCTGGAAGCCATGATCAAAGTAAGAACCTAGAAATCATCCTCCAGGAAGTTCTCAAAGAAAACTGCCATGATGGTTTAGAACAAGAGGGCAAAATAGAGGTTGAAAGAATCCACCAACCACCTCCTGAAAAAGATACCAAAAAGAAAACCCCAAGGAATGTTATAGCCAGGTTCCAGAATTCCCTGATTAAGGAGAGAATATTACAAGCAGCCAGGAAGAAACAATTTGAATATTGTGGGAACATAATCAGGATAACTCAGGATCTGGCAGCTTCTACACTGAGGGATCGAAGGGCTTGGAATATGATATTCCAGAGGTCAAAGGAACTGGGATTAAAACCAAGAGTCACCTACCCAGCAAAACTGAGTATCAAGTTTCAGGGGAAAATATGGTCATTCAGTGGAATAGAGGATTTTCAAGCATTCTTGATGAAAAAACCAGAGCTGAATAGAAAATTTGACATTCAGATACAAGAAGCAAGAGAAGAATGAGAAGGTAAACAGGGAAAACAAATCATAAGGAACTTATCAAAGTTGAAGTATTAACATTCCTACATGGAAAAACAATAATTGTAACTTATGAAACTTTTCTTAGTAGTTGAAGGAAATAGAAATATATATGACTATATATATATATATACATATATGAGGGTATATGGACATATGAATACATTTGTGAATGTGTGTATATATGTTTACAGGTATACATCGATAGAGGGCACAGGTCCAATTTAACAGGAAGGGATGATACTTAAAAGGTGAAATTAACAGGTGAGAGAGGAATATAATGAGAGGAGATGGGGAGAGACAGAATGGGGTAAACTATCTCATAAAGAAGAGGCAAGGGAGAATGGTTACAATAGAGGGGAAGAATAGGAAGGCAAAAGGGAATGGGTCAACCTTATTCCCATTAAATTTGGCTAGAGGAGGGAATGAAATACACACTAAATATGGTATCTCACCCTCCAGGAGGGTGGGGGGAAGGGGACTAGAGGGGGGATGATGGAAGGGAGGGCAGGCAGGGGGGAGGGAAGTTGGAAGCACCCACTTTTGAAAATGGACGGGATCATTTTTTATCCCTCGTGCGGCTTCCTAGCTGTGTTCATCTCTGCAAGTGGCAAGGGAGCGCCTGATATTAAAGATAAACATTTTAATCCAAGAGTAATGGACGAAACTCAGAATTTGAAAGGGAGTTTGAAGAAGAAAACCCCTCTCAGTCATACAACTTGGGCTTCAACTGGTTCATTGGTAAACAATGAAACTGATGACTCAGATTCTAGCAGCAGTTTATTCAAAACACAGTGTGATCCCACCTCACCCATTTGAAAACCAAGAAATGTATCTACCTTGAATATGATACAGTCACCTTCAAATACTCAGTTGCAAGATAACTTAAGTGACTCTTCTTCAGAACTTGAACCATTTAATTTGCGCATTGTTTTTGAAAATTGGAAGAAAAAGAAGAGAAGAAGAAAATACAAGCCAACGGGAAGACCAAGGGGAAGGCCAAAAGGAAGCTTGAAAAAACAACCATCTTTAGCTATTCTACCAAAAAGAAAAGACTTGTTCAAAGATAAAGGTTTACAGTTCCCTTTGGTAGAATCAGAGAATGGAAAGAAACCATTACTTTGGAAGAAAATTTTAGGCTATGAGCAAGCAGTTGCAAGAGGATTTTTCAACTATGTTAAGGAACAGAAATATGAATCCCATCTCAGAGAAGCTCTGAAGAATCTGAATGTTGGTGAAGATTTAGAAAAAGAAGATTTCAGTATACGAAGATACAAATATTTAGATGATGACGGGGCTATTTCTCCTATAGAAGAACCCAATGTGGAAGACCAGTTGGATGGTCCAGATGAATGTGATGTTAAATTAGTGGAGAACAGTTGTTTCATAATAAGTACTGAATTCCCCAAGAAGGTGAAGACAAAGATGAAAAAGAGTGCTAAATAGAAATAAAAATAAGTGCAAGAAAGATGAAAGGTTTGCCCAGAAAAAAGAACTTCCATGGACATAGGGAAAAGAAATGGAAGTGACTAGTTGATACTATTTCCACTTTCAGACTTCAAAGATCTTGAGTCCCAGTTGTTTTTACATCGGTGGGTATCAACAGAATGACAGAATCTGAAACGTCCTTGGAAACCACCCATTAGGCCACATCAGTTTGGGGACTTTACACCTGTGTTGCTAGAAACATCACATCCTTGAACCCCAGATACAGATCTATTTGTACCCAAGTCTTTGCTAGAAACGGCCTCATACCCTGTTGTCCTTCATGCTCTGCTTAACCCCCTACCTCCGTGTGGTACCAACTGTCTTAAACTGTAAATTGCGTTGCTAACTACATCATTGCTCCCAGAAGTAATGTATTCCTCTATAAAAACTTGCTCTGCAGAAGTCTCAGGGCTCTCTCCCCCAAGACCTATACTTGGGAGGCAGTCACTGGCCAGCTAATAAACACTCTAAATTTGCAAAAAAAAAAAAATGGACGGGATCAAAGAAGAGAATAGAATAAGTGGGAGGTGGGACAGGAGGGAGGGAAATATAGTCAGTCTTTTACAATATATCTACTATGTTATTTTTTTTGCATTAGCCACACATGTACAACCTATACTGAACTGCTTATCTTCCCAGTAAGGGTGGGTGACAAGGGAGGAAGGGAATGAATCTGGAATTCAAAGTTTCAAAATAAAATATTCAAATATATATATATATATATATATATATGTACACACACACACATATATATATATATATACTATTATTAATACTATTTTACACATAATTGGGAAATAAGATATACAGGCACTGGGGGATAGAGATCCACTGGAAAAGTTGAATGGGGTATGGGAGAAAATATGGGAGAAAGCAGATTGGAGGAGGGCATATCCTGTGGGACTGCTATTTTGGGGCACTGGGTAGGGGAAAATGGGGGGAAAATTTGTAACTCAAAATCTGGCGGAAATGAATGATGTAAATCAAAAGCTAATAAAGCATTTGAAAAATAAAAAAAAGATAATTACAGCTTTGTAGTTAGTATACTTTGAGATCTGGTACTTCTAAGCTCCCTTCCTTCCAAGCTGATTTCTTTGATATTATTCATCTTTTTTTTCTTTTTTGCTTTTTGGAGGGCAATTGGGGTTAAAGTGACTGGCCTAAAGTTACATGGCTAGTAAGTGTGTCAAGTGTCTGAGTCCAGATTTGAACTCAGGTCCTCCTGACTCCAGGGCTGGTGCTCCAGTGCTCTATTCACTGCACTAACTAGCCGCTCCTGATATTATTAATCTTTTGTTGCTTCAGATATAATTTGCTATTACTTTTTTTCTGATTTTATAAAGTAATTCTTTGGTGAATAAGTACATTGAATAAGTAAATTAGTTTACATAGTATTGCTATTTTTATTATATAGGTTAAGCCTAGCCAACAGTAATTAACATTTCTCCAAATATTTAGATCTATATTTTTATGAAGAGTGTTTTGTAATTATGATCACATAGTTTCTGTGTATACCTTGGCAGCTGGACTCTGAAGTATTTTTTTTTTGCTGTCAATACTTTATTTAAATGGGTTTTTTATTTCTTCCTACCAGATTTTATTAGTAATATACACAAATGCTGACAATTTATGTGAATTTATTTTATATCTTGCAAATTTGCCCAAATTAATTTTCAATAGTTTTTTAGTTGACTTTCTAGGGTTCCCTAAATGAGCCAGCATATCAACTGCAAAAAAAGAGTTTCTTTTTTCTTTGCCTATGCTTACTCCTACAATTTCATTTTCTTCTCTTTTTGCTAGTTATTATATTTCTAGTACAATATTTGATAGCAATGGTAATAATGGATATCCTTGCTTCAGCCCTGATCCTACTAGAAATTCATGTAGCTTTCCCCCCATGGCATGTCATTTTTGCTTTTGTTTTTAGATATAAATTACTTATCATTAAGGAAAGTTCAGTTTATTTCTATGCTTTCAAATTTTTTTTAAAAAACAGGAATGGGTATTATATTTTGTCAAAAGTGTTTTTTTCTGCATCTATTAAAAGGATCATAAGATTTTTGGTGGCTCTATTATTAATATGGTCAATAAGCTTACAGTTTTCTTAAAACTGAACTAGCTCTGCATTCCTGGCCTAAATCTAGCCTGTTCAGAGTGTATATTAGTGACATGTTGATGTAGTCTCTTTGCTAATATTTTTATTTACAAAATTTTTGCATCAATATTCATTAGGGGAGGGGCAGCCAGGTGTCACAGTGAGTAAGATCACCGGCCCCGGCATCAGGAGACCTGGGATCGGTTCCGGCCTCAGATACTTGGCACCCACACAAAATAACTGGCCGTGTAACCTTGAGCAAGTTACTTAGTTCCAATTGCTTTTAAAAAAAAGTATTCATTAAGGGAATCTTTCTCTGTTTTGACTGTCCCTGGTTTGTGTTATCAAGACCATATTTGTGTTATAGAAGGAAATCTTTACCTACTTTTTTTTTCAAACAATTTATGTGAATTAGAATTAATAGAATTTACTTATAAAGCCATCAGATAGTTCGTTTATTTTTCTTAGAGAATTCATTTATGGCTTGTTCAATTTCTTTTTCTAAAGGATTATTTAAGTATTTTATTTCCTGTTCTGTAAATCTATGCAGGTTATAGTTTTGTAGCTGTTCATCAATTTAATTTAGAATGTCAGTTTAATCAACATATAGTTATGTGAAATAACTCCTAATAATTTCTTCAAAACCAGCTCCTACTTTTATGTATTAATTAGATGTTGGTTTGGTTTTTCCTTGCAATTTTGTTAATCTATCCTTTGATGCTCAGTACTTCTATTTTAGTGTTTATTTGCAAGTTTTTCATTTGTTGGATCCCTAGGTTATATTTTAAAATTTCATTCCCAATTTATTGATCTGCTCTTTCTCTCTTTTATTGAATAAACTTAAAGATATAAAATCTCCCCTAATTACTGCTTTGTAGTATCCTGCAAATTTCAGTATATTTTCTCAACCTTGCCATTATTATAATGAAATTACTATTTCGACAATTTGTTCTTTGACCCACTCATTTTTTTGTATTAAGTTATTTAGCTTCCAATTAATTTTTCATCTTTGCTAAAAGACTCTTTATTGAATATAATATTGTATTAGGTTTGCAAAAGATGATATCTAATTTTTCTGCTTTTTTGCATTTGTTTGTGAAGTTTTTATGCCCTATTATGCTCCAGTCCTTCATTTTAACTCTGTATTAATCTTTCTGTTGCAAGTGTAAAGAACACACTGTCAGATTCTTCTACTATTCTTTCTTATTTTATGGGTGAGTGCATCCTATTCACAATCAAAATTGTTATTGCTAACTGTATTTACCTCCACACTATTCTCTTATACATATTCTTCTATTTTTTTCCCTTCCCTGTCTTTAAGAGTATTTCTACTGACTAACACCTTCCTTATTCTATTACCTCTTGTTTCCTTTTTCCCCTTAATCCCATTCCTATTTGCTTGTTGAGTGAGATGTATTTCCATGCCCAACTCTGTGTATGCCTATTCTTCCCTCCTTTCACCAAGTCAGAAGACAGTGAGGTTCAAGTGTCATCCATTCCCCACCACTCTCTCTCTTCATTATATAAACTTTGTACACAAAATTTAAGAGATAATTACTTTCATTATCCTTTTCCCTTTCCTCCTTCCCAGAGCAGTTCATTCCACATCTAGTCTATTCTAAGAATGCAAATAGTCTAACTCTGTTTAGTCTTTTATGATTTCTCATATATGTTTACTTTTTTTATATTTCTCTTGACATCTGAGTTTCTTCATCAAGTTTTCTATTCAGTTCTAATCTTTTCATCAGAAATATTTGGAAGTCTTCTGCTTTTGTTAAAAATCCACTTGTTCCCTTCTATGATTATACTTAGTTCTGTTGGATTGGTTATTTTTGGTGTTAAAGCTTTGGTGCCTTTCTTTTTGCAGTATTACATTGTAAATTTTCTGCTCCTTTGTGGTGGTGGTTCTAAATAATTTTTTATTCTGACTGTGCCTCCTCAGTCCTTGAATTCTTTCTTTCTGGATGTGGTTGCTTGCAGTAATTTTTCCCTGACCTGGGAGTTCTGAATGTTGGTTATGATATTCCCAAGAGTTTTCATTTGGGGGTTTCTTTCAGGAGGTGACTTGTGAATTCTTTTAATTTCAACTTTGTCCTCTAGCTCTAAGATATCAAGCCAGTTTTCTTTTATGATTTCTTAAAATATGATGTCTAGGTTCTTTTTTTGTTCTTGGCTTTCAGGTTATCCAATGACTAACAAAATTATCTTTCCTCAAAATATTTTCTAGGTCAGTTGTTTTTTTTTTGATAAAATGTTTCACTTTTTTCTATTTTTTTTTCAGTTTCTTAAACTTTATTATTTCTTGATGTCTCAAGTTATTAGCTTCCATTTGGCAAATTTCAACTCTCAAAGAGTTATTTTCTTTAGTAAGCTTTTGTACCTCTTTTCCAAGCTGTTGATTTTTTTTTATATCTTTCTTCCCTGGCTCTTGACTTTTTCCCCCAATTTTTCCTCTATTGCTCCCATTTGGTTTTTGAAATCATGTTTAGTTCTTTCTTTAACTCTCCAAGGAATTTCTTGTTGAACTTCTTTCCAAGCTGAATTTATCTTTTAGACTTTGCTTGTAGATTTCTTCAAGTCATTCTCTTCCTCTGGGTTTGTATCTTAAGCGTCCCTGTCACTATAATAGTACTTTATGGTTGGGCTCCTTTTTTGTTTATTCATTCTTCTAGCCTACTTCTTGACTTTGAACTTAGTTCTGAGCTCTGCACACTTCTGGGATGGAGTGAAAAGACTGTCTGATTTGAGTTTCTGTCTTCCTTTGTGCTACTGCACTCATAGCTTTAGCTGGGGGCCTACAAACTTTCAGTGCTCCCAAAGTAGTGTGAATCAGGAGAAGATCTATTTACTGCTCTCCTGTTTTGGGTCTTCTGACCCAGGTTTGAGCCTTGTTCTTGGTTGGAGTCTCAGCAAATGGCTGCTTGATAAGTGAACCACTGGGAAGCTCTGCAGTTCCAGAATGAGTAAACTGCCACTTCCTCTTGGTCTGGAATGCTGCACTCTTCTCCTGGAATCAGAGTCACAGGGAACTACCATTTGTGTTTTAAAGTTGTTTCCGGCTTAGTACATAGGTAGGGGCAATGCTCTCTTCCACCCTGGATCTGGGACCTTGTATTGGGTGGTGGGTGACAGCTCCCAGATGGCATCTAGAACTCATTCAGGAATAAACTAGAATCTCTTTCTGGTACCTTGTCTTAGCCCTCTCTCAATTCCTGGTTGCTAGAATGCTCCCTGCTTACTGCCACATCATATACTCTTGGCCAGTACTCCTCCCCACTGTCTGCAGATCTCTATGTCTGACTTTCTGAGCTTCTCTGTGTTGGAAAAATGATAAACTACGACTTCTTGGCTTTTCCAATCAGAATGAGATCTAGACTTTATACTTTCATTCTGCCATCTTGACTCAGCCCTCCTAAGGACATCAGGGAGGTGCTACTATTTGTTCTTTGTTCTCAAAGAGGACCATGACATCAAGGAAGTCATGCCAAGACATGAAAGTGAATTGGAATTAAGTGAGGCAGGACTGTACAAAGGCAACAGGCTCACTTTCTCCTTTGGAGCCATCTGTGCCCAGTGGCCAGATATAGATCAAGACTACTAGAGATGGCCCAGGATGCAATGGGGGACCTTGGCCTTTTTAAGTTAAAGTTTTTAACATTCTCATTTTGACAGAGGCAATGCCCATTCAGTGATTAAGGTTTAAGAAGAATTGAGGCAGAAAATGGCCTCTTTACTTAGTCAAAAATTTAAAATAAATAATTTTTTTCTGAGCTGAAATGAAGGACAAATAACAACCTCTTTGAGTAGAAAAGGAGCTACCCACTGGATACCAAACTGGAATGCCTTTTTTTCTTTTCTCTCTCTCTCTGTCTCTGTCTGTCTCTATCTCCGTCTCTCTGTCTCTCTTTCTCTCTGCCCCTTCCTTCTGTCAACATAAGGTATCACATCCCTTTACTTCCTGGTGCTCTGCCCAAAGAGAATATGAATTTTAATTTCTGAAATCTTTTTCTTTTACTTAAAGACCAGCCTTAACCCCAAATCCCTCTGGATCTCATTGATTGGCCAATAGTAGGTCTTAGGTCAAACCCTACTTGGTCATTCTTTGGGCACTGATTGGTTCAGGATGAATGTAAATAGCAATTGTTTCTCTTTTGGCCAGAAACCCCTCGCAGATCAGATTTTTTTCATGTATTTACTTGCTTACTTTTAATTTTTGACTAGTTAAAGAGTCCATTCTCTTCCTCAATTCTTATTAAGCCTTATTCATTGAATGGGCATTGCCTCAGTCAAACTGAGACATGTTAAAGGCCGAGGTCATCCACTGCATCCTGGGACGATCTACAGTCATCCTGATCTAAATCTGGCCACTGGACTTAGATGGCTCCAGAAGAGAAAGTAAGGCTGGTGATTTTGCCCAGACCTCCCTCAATTAAATCCAATTCACTTGCATGTCATTGTATCATCTTCCTGATGTGATGGTCCTCTTTGAGAATGAGGGACAAACAGCCCTCCTAAAGACATTTTAAAATCCTTATCCTTCTTGATCTCTCTAAAGCCTCTAACACTATCAATTACTCTCTTCTATTTGAAAGCCTATTCTCTCTGGGTTTCCATGACATGAGTCTATCCTGATTTTCCTCATATCTATATGACCATTTCTTCTCACTTTCCTTCATCCCAGTCACATCTTGTATCTGTCCCACAGTACTCTCTCCTGGGCCCTCTTCTCTTCTACTGTTAAACAATTTCATTTTGTGATCTTATCAGTTCAATTTCAATTATCATCTCTATGCTGATGGTTCTCAAATCTATTTATCCAGCCGTAAACCCCTTGCTGAACTCCAATCTCACACCTGCACATAACTATTAGACACCTAGAATTGGATATCACAAAGCCTTTCATGACCTTGTTCCTCTTATTTATTCAATCTTCTTACATATTACCTTAACAATTCTTCTCCAAAAGGATTGATTAGCTGATTGGTCGGTTGTTGTCCTTCATGTTGAAAGAGGACCAAAATGACATCACTATGTCAGAGTCAAGGTACAGTGTATTTGAGTGTGGTGAATCAGACCAATACAAGTTTGGAAGGCTCTACTCTAGGTTGGGCACAAATAGTCCATATGAACTTTTAGACTGGAGATGTTTCTAAATTTTTGCATCTCATCTTTCTTTTGAGCTACTGCAATTATTTGCTCACAGATTATAAGCATCATCTTTGATGTGGGCACACCATGCTGGGCAGTCCTGTGCTAGTGTCTCCCATGTTTCACAATGGCTTCCAAAGCTCTTCAAAAAGACGTTGTATTGCTTCTTCTGACCTCTATGTGAATGCTTGCTTTGTGTGAGTTCTCCATAAAATAGGGATTGTTTTTTTTAGGTAAACATACGTTTAGCATTTGAACAACATGGCCAGCACATTGTAGTTGAACTCTCTGCAGCAGAGTTGAATGCCTGACAGCTCAGCTTGAGAAAGGACCTCAGCGTCTAGTACCTTATCTTGCCAAGTGATCTTCAGAATCGACAATTCAAATGGAAGCAATTCAGCAAATGATGCTGCTATAAGGTCCAAGTTTACAGGCATACAACAATGTTAACACAATGGCTATATAAATCTTCAGTTCTGTAGGCAGTCTATTACCTCTTCTCCCCCACACTTTCTTGTGGAGTGCCCCAAACATTGAGCTAGCTCTGGCAATGTATGCAGCAACCTCATCATCTATGCATACTGGAATGTATACTGCCAGGAAAGTGAACTTAATCCACAGCATTCAAAATTTCTCCATTTGCTGGAATTCATGGCTCCACATATGGATGTTACAGTGCTGGTTGGTGGAAAACCTCTGTTTGCTTGGTGTTAATTATCAGAACAAAATAAGAACAAGCACCATAGAATTGATCAATATTCTGTTGCATCTCAACCTCAAAGACTGCATTGAGCGCACAATCATCTGTGAACAAAACACACACACACACCAACTCTCCCTCCACTTTATTCTTGGCTTGTAGTCTTTTCAAGTTAAATAATTATCAGTATGGTAGCTGACCTTGATGCCATTTTCACCCTCATTGAAGGCATCTGACAACATGCTGAAAACATCACGGTAAAAAATATGGGAGCAAGCACCTGGCTTTGCTGGTGACTGGGAAAGCATTGTCCATTATCTAGAACCCATGCAAGAATGATTGTAAAGGAAACAAAGGCGTACTTAGCTCCTTGTTTTTGTAGTTCAAGCACTTAGCTCCTTGTTTCAGCTCTTTAAGTGCCTTTGAGCCTCACCTGTGATTATATCCAGTTTTTGTTAGAAACAACCTGTGAAGCCCACAATGGGAGGAACTTGCCAAAGACTGGAACAAGAAGGATGTAAGAGGAGGGTGGAACAGGAAGGAGTTGATGATATAAAAACTTGAGCACTGCTGGGACTGAACAGAACTGGAAAGAAGGATGGCTGTGGTGCCTGCACTTTGTCTGCCTCTGTTTGGTGTTACTTTATCAGACTTGTCTGCTGAAAGAGGACACTGAAGTTGTTACAGAAACACTGGAACCTTACCACTGGTTCAGAAGCCCTGAAAGAGGGCTTTCCTGATGTCTGTATACAGAAGTCCTGAAGGAGGGTTTTACTGATGTTTTCAGAGGTCCTGGGACTTTATTGATGATTTGTGTTGATTTCTCATATAGAGACCCTGTCTGCTGGTCTTTGTTGATTTCACAGACAGAAAGTGAATTGATAGTGCCGGCA
The DNA here is from genome assembly GCF_028583685.1 of Petaurus breviceps papuanus. NCBI lineage: Eukaryota > Metazoa > Chordata > Mammalia > Diprotodontia > Petauridae > Petaurus > Petaurus breviceps. The sequence goes on from NW_027185799.1 coordinate 12,431,100, forward strand.
ATGTGTATGAACATTGTTGTAACTGTGCTAAGCTTGATTTGTGGAGTTGGACCAGGAACTGAAACAGGAGCTAGACCAAAGAGCTTGACCAGAAGCTGGGTTGTTGCCCACCTGTGAATTCAGGTGACAGTTGAGTGAATTCAGACAAGAGCTAGGAGCATGGAAGAGGAACAATGGAGTTTGGGAGTCAGCCTCAAGTCAAGATGAAAGAACCTTTCCTTGGGTACTTAATGTGGACTAATAAGAACATGATTTACTGGGAGCTAGGGGTAGGAGACCTTTGTACTTTGCATTTTGTACTCCTTAAGGATGATTGATTGAGTTAAGGATGATTGGAAGCCAGTCTCCAATCAAGATGAAAGAAGACAAGTTACTACTAAAGTGGCTACATATTCTTAAACAAAAGATATCATTCAGTGAGTCACAATCTGAATCAATCAATATAAAGTATCCATCTAAAGTCTTCTTGACTTGAGGCTGACTCCCAAACTCCATGCTTCATACACATTACTGGCATTCATGATGAAAAAACCAGAGTTGAATAGAAAATTTGACATTCAGATACAAGAAGCAAGAGAAGCATGAGAAGGTAAACAGGGAAAAGAAATCATAAGGAACTTATCAAAGTTGAACTATTTACATTCCTAAATGGAAAAATGATAATTGTAACTTATGAAACTTTTCTCAGTATGAGAATACTTGAAGGGAATAGAAATGTGTGTATGTATGTATATATATATATATATACATACATATATATGTCTATATAGGAGGGTATATGGGTGTATGAATACATATGAAAGTGTGTATATATATATGTGTACAGTATACATAGACATAGGGCACAGGACCAATTGAATAGTAAGGGATGATACTTAAATGATGAAATTGAGAGGTGAGAGAGGAATATAATGAGAAGAGATGGGGAGAGACAGAATGGGGTAAACTATCTCATATAGAAGAGGCAAGGGAAAACTGTTACAATGGAGGGGAAGAACAGGAAAGCAAAGGGGAATGAGTCAACCTTACTCTCATTGAATTTGGCTTAGGGAGGGAATGACATACACACTAAATAGGGTATCTCACCCTACAGGAGAGTAGGAGGGAAGGGAATGAGAAAGGGAATGATGGAGGGGAGGGAGGAGGGAAGTTAGAAGCATACACTTTTGAAAAGAGACAGGGTCAAAGTAGAGAATAAAACAAGTGGGGGGCAGGATAGGATGGAGGGAAATATATTCAGTCTGTTACAATATACACTATGGAAATGTTTTGCATAACTACACATATACAAACTATATTGAATTGCTTATTTTCCCAGTAAGGGTGGGTGATGAGGGAGGAAGGGAAGGCATCAGCAATTCAAAATTTTAAAATCAAATGTTTAAATATACATATATATATAATTATTTTTACATGCAACTGGGAAATAAGATATACAGGCACTGGGACATAGATATCCATCTTGCCCTACTGGAAAGTCAGAGGGGGGAGCAGGGAGGATATAGGAGAGAGCAAATTGGGGGAGAGGGGGAAAGATGGGGAGGAAATTTGTAACTCAAAATCTTGTGGAAATGAATGATGTAAACTAAAAATAAACAAAATTTAATTTAAAAAGAAAGTGAAAAAAATTGTATTGGAGCAATTGGAAGCTAATGACTCTATGAGAAATCAAGATGCTATTAAACAGATCCAAACAAATGAGAAAATAGAAAGCAATGTGAAATATTTCATTGGAAAAACCATTGACCTGGAAGACAGATCCAGGAGAGATAATTTAAAATTAATTGTATTACCTGAAAGCCATAATCAAAAAAAAAGAGCCTAGACACCATCTTTCAAGAAATTATCAAGCAAAATTGCCCTGATATTCTAGAACCAGAGGGCAAATTAGAAATTGAAAGAATTCACTGATCACCTCCTGAAAAAGATCCCAAAAAGAAAACTCCTAGGAATATTTTAGTGAAATTCCAGAGTTCCCAGGTCAAAGAGAAAATAAAGAAGCAAAAGAAGCATGAGAAGGTAAACAGGAAAAAGAAATCATAAGGAACTTATTAAAGTTGAACTATTTACATTCCTACATGGAAAAACAATCATTGTAACTCATAAGACTTTTCTCAGTATGAGGATACTTGAAGGGAATCTATATGTGTGTGTGTGTGTGTATATGTATGTATACATACATCTTTATGTATATATAGGAGAGTATATGTGTATATAAATATGTATGTGAGTGTAGCCATATGTATGTTCATGTATACACAGAGAGCACAGGATGATTTGAAGAGGAAGGGATGATATCTAAAAAATGAAATTAATAGTTGAGAAAGGAATTTATTGGGAAAAGGAGAAAAGGAGAGATAGATTAGGGTAAATTATCTCGTATAAAAGAGGCAAGAGAAAACTGTTACAATGGAGGGGGAAAGCAGGAAGGTGAAAGGGAATGGGACAACCTGATTCTCACTGAATTTGGCTTAAGGAGGTGTAAGGGTTATGGGATTTAAAGATCTTCCATGCCCCGTTGGACTTGCTGATGTAGCAGGAAGGGGCGGAGCAAGAGGAAGCAGAAGCCAAGCTAGCATTCCTGGCGGTGGTGGTGACGGCGGCAGCAGCAGCAGCAGAGGCAGCGGCAGCGCAAAGCCCTTTTTGACTTAGCCAGAATTTCTGCTAAGGACTCCTGCTGAGGACTGCCAGGGGCCGGAGCTGCTGGGAGCGCGCTTCCCGGACGCTGGGTGGTTGCTGTGAGTGGGGAGAGGAGGACCTTTGCCTGAGGTAGCCTGTTCTGTTTTAAAGGCTTGAAAATGTGGGTGCTTTCTACTTTATCTACCTGTGCCAATATCATAACTACTCTGATGGCTTTCACTTTCTGGTTTTGGGACTCAGTCTTTTGGTATCTTAATAAATTTTCTAGTTTATTTCCCCATATGGCAAGCATGACGTATTTTGTAATGGATAATTATATCAGCATATTTGTAATCTCCATAGGCATTGTGAATATGGCATTGCTGATACAGGAGGGAATAACATACACACTCAATGGGGTATCTTACCCTACAGGAAAATAGCGGGGTAGGGGAAAAGAGGGGTGAGGATAGAAGGGAGGGCAGACTAGGGAAGAGGGTAGTTATAAACAACATTTTTGAAAAGGGATAGGGTCAAAGGAGAAAATAGAATAAGTGGGGGGAGGGATAGTGGGGAGGGGAACATAGTTAGTCTTTCACATTATAACTACTATGGAAATGATTTGGGTAACTACACATGTACAACCTATATTGAATTGCTTATCTTCCCAGTGGGGGTGAGTGAGGAAGGAAGAAGGGAAAAAATCTGGAACTCAAAGTTTTAAAAACAAATGTTTAAAAATTTGTTTTTTACATGCAACTGGAAAATAAGATATACAGGTACTGTGGTATAGAAACCCATCTTGCTCTACTAGAGAGTTAGAGGGGTAATGGGGGAAGATACAAGACAGAACAGATTGGGGCAAGGGGTATTCAGTAGGCTTGTTATTTTGGGGTGGGGGTAGGGGAAAGATGGGGATAAAAAAACTAACTCAAAATCTTGTAGAAATTAATCTTGAAAACTAAAAATAAATAAATAAATAATTTTAAAAAGGATTAATTCAATCACCATAAGAAAGCATATGAAAATAATTTCTAAAGTTACTTAAAACAACTTTTACGGGAAATTTTTTTTTCTATACAGTAAATTAAATTACACAAAATTAAATCATGTGAAGTTTATTATCCATCATTTTTTAAAGATCCAATTATTGTATCAAACTGCATTTTCCCTTAAAATATGCATTCTTCTTGTTTGCCTTTGTCAGATTCTGCTCTTGGAAAGCTTTCACGTTAAGAAATGGGTCTCTAAAGACACAATACACTTAGGCAATATGCTGCTAACAGAAGAGAATGGCATTTACACCTAGCTCTTGTAAAGACTTTGGCCTCACACTTGAACATGCTTTGGTTCAATTATTAGTGAGGCCCTTCCTGTCTAGGACTGTACTTGCAAACTCCGAAAGGTCAGCTTATATATTCTGCTTTTTCCCTTCTGGTTTCCTTTTTACAATAATGTAGAATGTTTACTATGCCAAGAAAGATAATTCAATATTTTAATTAAAAATTATTTTCAGAAAATATATGTAAAATATAAAATTGTTGAATTTATGTAAAATAAAGTCACTCAGTATCAATGTACTCAATAGGCATTAAATTCTTTTAACTTCTTACAAAGATTATTGATTGTGCAATTAATGCTTTTAAGATCCCACTTCTTATTTGGCATTTCTTTAAATATTTGAGATGACTTTTGTTTTTCCTTTATCCCCTGATAATAGGAACATCCTAATGATGAACCATCTGATTATCTTAACATAATATTGACTACTTAAATGTGTAAAGTAGGCTTAATTCTGTAGCATCCAGCTCACCTAACATGGATGGAGCCTTGAAAGGCTTAATCCTGAGCATGCCCAGATCTTCTAAGATGGAGACACCATTTTTTCCCTAGCATGTGAGTAGTAGGTATAGCCTCCTTTGATTGCCTATTTAAATGTCACAGGCTCCATCTTTAAAACCAGAGAGACTGTGATGGTCACCTTCTTTTTGCCTCACTTTCTGGTTCATGTTTTTTTCTGTGAGAGCTTTCTTTCTCTATCCTGCCCACAGCACAGGCACCATTGAAGTGAACTGACGGAAGGGGAAGGACTTCCTTCCCTTTCATCTGCTTCATCTGAACTCATTTTCAGGTGCCAGGGATGACCCTACTAGACCCAGGAGTTCAATCAATGGCAACCTTGGAGACAGGATTGAAGGGGGATGTTGCAACTAGACAATCTGGCAGAGAAGAAATGGAGGCTGATTCTGGAGCCCAAGGTGGATTTTGGATTTGGAACTGGGACTATACTACATAGGAACTAAGCTAAGCTATATAAGCACCTAATATATAATAATATTTTACTATAAGAATAGCAAAAAAGTGTTCCCCAAACACTCTTATATTATAAAATTAAATGAGTTCAGGTTTAGTACCTACTGCATGACTGTACAATTTCATACTCTTCGTCCAGAATTTTCAAGACAGACTCAATTAATGAATCAATAAACATGCATTAAAGTGCTAATATGAGCTAGGCACTGTAAATCTCATAAGTGGAAGAAACTTGAGAAGTCATCTAATCTAATTCCTACAAGAATCACCACTATCACATCTAACTAGTGTTCATCTAACTTGAATCCAGTACCATTGGATATACATCAGCACACTTTTTTTAGGAAACTTTATATCATGATTAAAAAATTTTGTAACTGTTCTTATAACTTAAGCTATGACAAAAAGGAAATACTGTGAATGAATGAATCAAACCTCTATAAACAATCTTTTAAAAAATGAGTCACACCACAATAAACAAAAAATTTCAAAAATATATATGTGTATATATACATACACATAATACATAATTATCTATATACACACTATATATAATTATCTGTTTTAATCATTATTCCAATCATAATCTGAGATATAAGACACAGACATAAAAGTACATAATTTCTGCAAGTATATATTACATGTTAAGTTTTTTTCCTTATAAAACCAGAACTTAATTATGGTGGGGCATCAGGGACTTTACCCCGGGTGGGAAAATTTGAAGGCACCAACAGCACCTTTCTAAGAGGCATTTCTTCCCCTATCCATCCCACCATAGAAAACAACCTTTGACTTTCTTTTCTATAGGTTGCCTTCTCACCTCTCTGCCTTACCCAGGCTCTGTCCCTGTCAATAGTAGTATGATTCTTTCTCTACAGATCATCCACCTATGAGCTACCTGCCTCCCCTGTACAACTCCATCTCTGATAGTAGAGCATTCATTTACCCTCCACTGCTGCACATTCATTGGGAATGTTCTAGCATTATCCCTTACCATAGTTCTTACTTCCCAGTGGCCACAGCCTCTGTATCTATTTCTATTTCTCTTCTCAGCAATGGCTAGTCCTTCAGCAGTGAAAAGCCCATTTTCTCTTTACTAGGATGTATAACAGGTAAGGCATGCCACCTGTCTACTATGTAGCACCCCATGAAAGCTTCCCTTTTACCCCTTTCTCTCTGCCTAAAAATATTCTCACTAGCTAAAAATATTGCTAATTGCAAGTCATGAAGTCAGATAAAAGGACAAATATGATAGTGTATTTTGCTTTTTAAAGAAAATTTATGGTATTTGCTTTGGAAAATCACAAAACAAGTTATCTATCTGTCTTGTTCTGAATTTATCATTTTGTGCCTATAAACTAGGTTCTGTTCTATTCCAGGTTGCCAATGATGCTTCATAAATCACTCAGCCTTTGCAGCACTTTTTTTAAATACAGAAACCCAAACCCAAAGAATTCATCTGAGAAGAATTTTAGTATGATTGTATGGCATTTTTGTCTAAAACCATAAGAACTTATTTCTAAAGTTTAAAAATGCTTAACTTTTTTAAGCAAGTTTTGTTGTTCAAATATAACTAATATCAAAAGTCCCAAAGAAAGCTCTGAAAAAGTATTGTCACCATGATGCTATTTAACTGAAATGACATGAAAAGCTAATATTCCTAAAATAAAAGCTTTCTTGAATTTTAAGAAATTTTTAAATTATATTCTGTATGGTACTTTAAAGGACTGGTATCAGTATTAAATAACTATTTAACTAAAAAATTGAGTGAAAAGCTTCTTAACTGGCTGATAGGCAGAAACTTGATTTAATAGTGGCGAATAACCTTAATATTATTATGTCTTAAGAGGACAATTATTCTAGCACTAAAAGATAGACACTTGACTGGACAAAATTACCTGTGAATTACTATTAGTAAATTCAAGAGGCAAAAAAGAGAATCGTGGAATTAAACTCCATATCCCCAAATTCTCACAACAAATTCTATGTTTCTTTGATAAAAAGTTTTATTGAGATCAAAAGATACCCCAAATTCTCAGGTTCAATGAGCTACAAAATATATTGACAAATCAATATCTGTAATGTTTTATCCTGGGATATATTTTTAATGTTACGGGCCTCAAAGATTATAATAAAATACTGACTGAAGAATACATCTGTTGTACCTAAAACTAGCATAGTTTCAAGTTCCTTAAAAAGCTACTTTGTCAGGAGAAAAAACAATGGTTAAAGAATTTTACTACATTATTCAAGCAGATAGAATATTATAAAGAAATATAATTTTAGTCAATTACAAGTCATACATATCTGGCTGTCTCATAATTGGTGAAATATTTTGAATTAGTTTTGTAGTAATTTTTAAAGTGAAAATATTGCAATATCATTTTCAAAGGTAGTTTTTCCTCCCTTCAATATTTCTCATATATTTCTATACCCAGGAAAAATAACTAGCCCAATGGAGATTTTAGTAGAAATTTAAGACCACTTATTGCACAACAGCATAAGTATGGCATTTACTTTGTAACAACTTGAGGTTTGCAATGACTGACCTAAGTCACTTGGGATAGCTTTCCTCCCTTTATTCAGAGAAGAATGTGGATTACAAGTCATCTGCTCAAGTGAACCACTATGCTCTCTAAAATGGAGATGAACCCTGCAGGAGAAGTTTTTTTTTACCTCCTTTAATTTTCACTTGGTGGGTGAAAAACCTTTATTTAAAATGTGGATTTCCCACTTGGCAGTACTAGTACAGCACCTCAAGAGTAATTAGTTGTAAGAAAGGGAATTAGAATTGGTTACTGAGAAGGAAAAAAATGTACACACATCAGACATTTAGTTTAATTCTATAGTATTCTTTTTCATCTTAAATGTTTATTAAACATACACATTTACAAGTTAATGTTAATGTGCACCAATTAGTTCTACCAATGAAGTTGGAGAGTACTGCACCTTCTACAAGTAGCATGAAGAAATCCTCCAATGGTACAGTTAAATTTGTGACCCTTTCCAAGAACCTAGCTCTTCCAGAAAGCTGATGTAAGCTCAAACATTTCTCCCTGTTTGGGCACTGGCTTGGTGATACATTGAGTCCAGGTTTCATCTGATAATTTTATGGAATGATTCAATAAAAATACTATCAAAGAATTTGTAGGTTGAATCTTCAACCACCCAGTAGGAGTTCAAGACTCTTAAGGCTCCTCAGTGGCAACCAGCATATCCTTCTGCTACAGACTGAAAGCTCCTGGTAAACTTCAGCTGATTGACATCATGATGCATAGGTTTACCATATGTTAGACCCTTGGGAATGCAATGCTTTCACCCACTCTGACGAACATGAATACAGTAGATGACATAATCTTGCTTGGCCTTGGTAGACTAGTCTGCAAGCTTTGTTGGGTCTGGTGTGCCAGTGGGCCTCAGCACAGGGCAGATAGCTGGCAGTAGTGCCAGCAGCACATGTGCAGGAGCAATTGCATGACATCCTACTGCTTCTTCCTCCACAGCTGCTGGATATATTTGTAAGCCCCGATCCTGGCTTACATTTAGCCTGCCTAATGGCTGCCACCAATCTGAAAGCCATGCACTACTGTTTTATCGTTTTTTGTTCACAGTGAATCAAGTTGTAAGTAGGTCCAAGGCAAGTAACCTGTCTGCCACTTTTCATTTTCCAAATAAAATGTACTTCTGTTCCAGCTGGGATGGAAAAAACTGCTCTTTTATTCAAAACCCAAGCTTCTTGTAAGTCATCTATTTTGTATTATATTCTGTTGTGTGTATGTTTCTAATAGTCATCTAATTTTATAAAACTTTTCATTTGTTTTAAGAAAGCAAGACCCAATGACTTGTGGCGTTAAGTAAAAATAAAGAAAGATTGTCATCAGATCAGAGGTTTTGAAGCCAAATTTGACAATCTTTAAACCTCCAGTGGAATCAAGCACCCCTGACTTATACAACTAAGCTGGGAACACCTAGAGGCTGCAACTTTAACCATCTCATCTAAATACTAGCATAGGACTTGATCCTGTCCTGTACTCTTCTCCAGACTTCAAAAATGGGACCAGCCTTCTTACTGCCAGTGGGTCATCTGGCCACGTTGGGCTGTCCTTAACCTTCCAAAAACAGCTTGAGATCTGGGTACAGGTAAGGTACAGTATTAAACCCGGGACAGAACTAGGGAACAGACACTGCTAGTCTTAGACTAATCCTAAGAAATTAAGAGATTTGTTAATCATGCTTTTCCCGGTCATAATAAACAAAATACTGGACAATAGAGTAAAATAAAATTACTGTTTGTTTTAACATAAAATAAGAATTTCCCTGTGTCTTTCCCTGAGTATTTAATAGGAATGTTTTTTCCTTTAAAAAAATCTTAAATTGTTTTGTGACTGAATTAAAATATGCACAAGGATCAATTCAATTGAATAGATCAATTAATCAACAAGTATTTCTTAAGTACTTACTGGGTTGCCTGACATTGCTACATTTCTATATATTACTAACAAAGCCAAATAGCAAGACATAGAAAAAGAAATTCCACTTAAAGATACTGTATACATTATAAAATATTTGGAAGTCTACCTGCAGAAACACTACCAGGAACTACATGAACACAATTATAAAATGCTTTTCACACAAATAAAGTCAAATCTAAATAACTGGAAAAACATCACTCATGGATAGGCCGAGCTAATATAATAAAAATGGCAATTCTACCTAAATTAATATACTTATTCAGTGCCAAACCAATCAAACTACCAAAAATTATTTTATAGAGCTAGAAAAAATAATAACAAAATTCATCTGGAAGAACAAAAGGTCCAGGGAATTAATGAAAAGAAATGTTAGGAAAGTGGCCTAGTCATACCAGATCTTAACTGTATTATAAAGGAGTCATCAAAGTACTTGGTACTGGCTAAGAAACAGAGTGGTGGATCAGTGGAATAGATTAGGTATACAAGACACAGTAATCAATGACTATAGTAATCTGTTGTTTGATAAACCCAGAGACCCCAGCTTCTAGGATAAGAACTCACTATTTGACAAAAACTGCTGGGAAAACTGGAATACAGTATGGCAGAAACTGGGCATAGACCAATATCTTATACCACATACCAAAATAAAGTCCAAATTACAGTAAATTGAAAATGTTTTGCACAAATAAAGCCAATGTAGCCAAGATTAGAAAGGAAGCAGAAAATTGGGGGAAAATTTTAGAGACATTGTCTCTGATAAAGGCTTCATTTCTAAAATATATAGAGATATGAGTCAAATTTATAAGAATACCAGTCATTCCCCAATTGATAAATGGTCAAAGGATATGAACAGGTAATTTTCAGAGGAAGAAATTAAAGTTATCTACAGTCATATAAAAAATGCTCTAAATCACTATTGATTAGAGAAATGCAAATCAAAACAACTTTTAGGTATCACATCAAACCTATCAGATTGGCTAACATGACAAAAAAAGGAAAATAATAAATGCTGAAGAAGATGTGGAAAAATTGGAACACTAACTGATTGTTGGTGGAGTTGTGAACTGATCCAGCCGTTCTGGAGAGCAATTTGGAACTATGCTCAAAAAAATGTGCATATCCTTTGATCCAGCAATACCACTTATAAGGCTATATCCCAAAGAGATCACAAAAATGGGGGAAAAAGATCCACATGTACAAAAATATTTATAGCAGCTCTTTTTGTGGTGGCCAATAATGGGAAATTAAAGGGATGCCCATTAATTGGAAAATGGCTGAACAAGTTGTGGCATATGAATATAATGAGATACTATTGTACTATAAGAAATGATGGGCAGGCAGACTTTAGAAAAACCTGGAAAGACATATGAACTGATGCTGAGTGAAGTAAGCAGAACCAGGAGAACATTGTACACAGTAACAGCCACATAGTGCAATGACTGACCTTGACAGACTTAGTTCTTTTCAGCAATGCAAGGACCTAAAAACAACTCCAGGGCAAAAGGGGTTAAGTGACTTGCCCAAGGTCACACAGCTAGTGAGTGTTAAGTGTCTGAGGCCGGATTTGAACTCAGCTCCTCCTGACTCCAGGGCCGGTGCTTTATTTACTGCATCACCTAGCTGACCCCAAAAGACTCATAATGGAAAATGCCATCCACATCCAGAGAAAGAAATATGGAGTCTGAATGCAGATTTTTGTTTTGTTTTGTTTTCTTTCTCATGGTTACTCCCATCCATTCTAATTTTTCTATACAACATGACTGATGTAAAAATACATTTAATAAGAATGTATATGTAGAGACTACATCAGATTGCACACTGTCTTGGGGAGAAGGAGAAGGAGGTGGAGAAAATTTAAAATTTATGGAAGTAAATGTTGAAAACTAAAAACAAATTAATTTGTAAGAAACAACAACAAAAATAAGAATACGCCCAGTCCCTGACCTCAAAGACAAGTTGTAATGGTGGAAACAGGATGTATATAAGTCTATATAAAGTAAACATGGAGGTGAAATCTTCAGCAGCTGAGGACAGGGAAGGGGACAATGAAGGGGTGGTTGGACCTGAGTCTTGAAGCAAGTCAGGAATTCTAAGAGGCAGAGAGATGTGAGAATGAAGAGTATTTCAGGAATGATAGACAGACTGTAAAAAAGCACAGAGATGGAAGATGGAGTGTTGTGTGTTAGGGTAGACTGCAGAGTATATGAAAAGGAAAAAGTTACACAAAATTGGAAAGGTGATTCAAATTACTAGTTTCATATAAAAGTTGAATATAATGTCAGTACATTAACTCATAAACTAAAATGTAACACATAATAAAGACCAAAACCACTATGGAAGAGTACCAAAAAATAAAAATGTAAAATAGAATATGAAACTCAAAACTAATAGAATCATATTATCTTTTTAATTAGTACCTATCTATTCCCCCTGCAACTTCCTTGAGTCCATTCATTTATTTAATAAAACTAATAGTACATTTACTTATTGAATAATAGAGTTATACATGTGTAAATTGCATAAATGTGAGCTAAACAATATTGTAAATAAAATAAACAGTTTTGTCAAAATCTTATGACACTACTTATTACTAAAGTTATCTTTACCTTTATGGTTTGTTTGGTGGTCTGAAGTTTTTGATCAGTTATTTGTTGTTGTTGTGTAAGCTTTTCATTTGCTTCTTTTAATTCCTTAATGGAAGCTTCAGTACACTTTTTCAAATCCTGTAGCATATTGATTTGCTGCTGCATTGCAAGTCGTTCATGTAATACTGATTTCGTGACATTTACATTGTTCTCATTCCCTTTTTTAACTAAACAAACAACACGGTAAATGATGGTTTTTAGTCTTTTGTAAAATTTAAAATGACAGTTATGCAATTTCAATACATTCTCACCTTTAATAGTGGCTGGGGCATATGCACATCTCAGAGCACTAATTTTCTTCTTCTGTGAAGAGGATCTTCTATAATCCTTATTATTGATATCCTGAATTTTAAAAAGCCTCATACCAATTAGATTAGTATTTAAAAATTCTAGTTAAATAAAATAAAACAATAATTTTACTTACTTAAAACATATGAAGAGCAAATAAAATTCATATCAAATAAATATGAAAAACAAATGAGCAAGATTTTATTTTGTTCTTGCCCCCAAATCACAACTGATTGGTTAGAACTAGAATTTCAACTTGCAGGCAGTAGGTTAAGTCAACTCGCCAGAATTGAACTTTAAGGCCTTCTAAAGAAAAGGAGGATCAAACAAGACAAGTATTAAACTAAAACATATTGTGAGACTTTAATTATTTTTATTCTGGGTACATAAGTACTTTACTCCTCTTTTCAATCCTGCCTGACCATTCCTTTTATATTTCACTATAATGTTGGCAGTGGACCTGGGTAAATAGAGGAAACGAAACTTAAATTATTCTATTTAGTTACCAGTCATGGCAGAAGAAAGAGATTGAAACTATTAACTGAACTGATTTTTTAAAGATAATCCATGCATTTCAATTAATCATGATACTCTTGCACTTTAATGTCAGGGATAATCAAGAATTGTCTTCAAGTGGTAGTATGAGGTTTTCAGATGTCTATGCAAGATGCAAGGAAAGAGAACTCATATGAATTATGAAAATAATAGGTTCTTGAAATTTTAGTCAGCACAGAAGAGGAAAATAATAATAAGGAAATTAAGAAAGCAATTCAACCACTACTCTCTGTTGCACCCAGATTAAAAGATAAAGTAATGTGTGTAGGTAAATGAATTACTGTCCCTCAAGGACTGTACTTTTCTCCAGACATCCTTGATGATAGTGTACTAAGATTAAATAAAACAAAACTGTATTGGCCCACTTTCCAAAACTGCTCTTCAATAACAAATATTGCTTTCCAAAAAAATAATTTGAAAAGACATAGATATACAGAATTGTTAACATGTTTTAAAACTTAAAAACAGGAATGATTATTACTGTGGTGGGATTTTTTTAATGACAAAAATTTTGTTTAGCTGCTTAATTTTTTTTTGCTTTAACATAAAAATTAATTCGATGTAAAAAAAATACTTCCTCATAAGTTAGAAATTCTCTGAAGATCTCAAATCTGGAACAAATTAATGAGTAAAGTATTTTAGTTTAGATGGCATTTTTGAAGAAATATTGTCATTAAAAAGGCATTTCTTGGTAGTCATTAAGAGGAAAATAGTACTTTAAAACTTTAAAATGTGTCACTTATTTTTAAGATAAGTTCTTAGCAAAGAAAAAAGCACTGTCTAGTCTAAAATAACTGCCACATTACCCTGTAATTTATTCAGTCCCATTGAATAGCATAAAGTAAAGAATGTTGCCATAAACTCTCACTGTGAAAATGGGTTGTGCACTTTATAGATAGTGGATAAACAAAATGAACAATTAAATATAAAGTGTTAATATAAAGTCATAAAGCTGGTTTTCTGTGGATTGTTTTTATTTCTCTTTCTTTCTTTCTTTCTTTCTTTCTTTCTTTCTTTCTTTCTTTCT
>NW_027185799.1:12445028-12527528 GCF_028583685.1 Petaurus breviceps papuanus
TTTCTTTCTTTCTTTCTTTCTTTCTTTCTTTCTTTCTTTCTTTCTTTTTGTTGTCCTGGACCCAGTGAATGTTTTCGTTCAAAATAACTAATTACCCTGTGACACTCTCCACCTTCTGCAATTATGTTACCATTGCTCACAATATTTTTGGAACTACTCTTCTGGCACAATTCCCAGAGTACATTTAAATCCACACAAGGAAACAATTCTTATTGTATGGTCACATATTATTTCTTACTCAAAATAGCACTTCCTAGTTTAATCAGCTATCTCCTTTAATGACAAGAATGAGCAGAAAATTAATTTTAGCAATTAAGAAACCAATTTCATCCTCCAAGGTTAAAAATAATGTGTCACAGACCAAAGTAAATTTCAAGAGAAGAGCTCCAAATATGATTTAAGATCATAATATATAGAGATTGAGTCCAACTCTTTTATTTCACAGAGGAGAAACCCAGAACATTAGGTAATTTAGTCAAGGTAGAGCACAGGAGTATGATTCAAATCCAGGACCGTTGACTCCAAATACAGAGTTATTTCTACTGTACAAAATAGACCCTCAAGTATACATCTCTCTCCTGGACTTATATATCCTAATATGTATGTTTTTAAAAAGCAGTCATATTATTCCACAGTTATATCACATAAACAAATAAAACAGGGTAGATATCAATTGAAAAGACAATTATACTTAATAACTATATTTGATACATTACTTGTCTATATTATTTACGAGGACAAAATTCTTCAATAAGTAGTATCTGTCAACAATCACAAATTAGTAGACAGAAACAGCATGGATCTGTTGAGCCTACCAAAGTGGCAGGTTATATTTGTGATCAAGTTTAATTAAACTCAGCAAGCATATAAATAGCACCTACTATGTATGAGGCATTTTTCTATGACCCAAAATCATAATCTATGATGGTATCTATCAAGTCCAAGCAACTATAAACTTTTTCTACCCCTAGTCAACTGCAGACTTTTAAAAGCTCCCTTTTAATATGCTAGGAACCCTAAAGAAGTCAGTCTGGGTCAGCTAGACAAGCAGGTATAAAAGAGCTTTTAAAAGCATAGCTTCCCACAGTTTTAATGAAAGAACAATCTAGTGTTCAGGGTTAAAAAAAAAATTTATCTTCCAACTTTATACTGGTTTGTGCTAAAAGGGTAGACATGGTAGTGCACTGAGAAAGTATTATTAATTATAAGTTGTAGTTTAAATGTTTTTCACTTCCTCTTTGTAGAAGTGAGCCTCTAGAGGGCAGAGACCAAGTTTTTTGTTTTGTTTTGTTTTGCTTTGTTTTGCCTTTCTTGGCACTCAGTACTGAGACCACTGGCTGCAACAGTTAGTGCTTTAAAAATTCTTTCTGACTGACTGGAAGGATAGGGAGAAAGGGTAGTGTTTTAAAAAATAGTTCATGTTAGTGATAAGTTGCTCCAAAGGAAACAAAATAAACTAAATTGCCTCCAGAAGAAAAATATTTATTGTTTTATGCTTAAATACAGCTAAAAATGATACTTCATGAATGCAAATATTCTCTACCTAATAAGGACTTTTTCTGAGTGCTCATTTGGTAGAGAACATTAAATATAATTAAAATTAAAATTTATGAGGTTATCCAATATTTTAATTTATTAATAAAAATGAAACTATTTTTTCTTTAATGCTTTACAAATAAAGTATTACCAGGATATACTATATAATTAATTTTAATCTTTATTATATGTCTTTTGAAAAGAATTTTAAAATTAGAATCATAATTAAGCTTAAAATAATTTATCATGATATCAGGTTAGAAGCAACTTAGAGAAGTTTGAAAAAACTATTAAAATAGGCCCTATAAATAGATAAAGCTATATTACATACCTTTTTGATTGGACCTTTTATAGCTAATGTAATTTCTTTCTCTTCTACTTGTTCTTCTGTCTGCTGCCCTTCATCTTTTCTTGGACTGACTTTTTGGGATGTTTCTACAATGATTGTTCCTAGGTTTTGAGAGGTCAGTTCTTCAGAATCACTTTAGTAGGAAAAATTCAAGAAGAAAATTTATTAAAAAAATAATTCATGTCTTTCCAGGTTGAGTCTTTAAATAATTTTGTCAACTTTAGGTAAAGATAAAAAGAATTAACTCTATAAATGTTCCAAAGGAGGAAGGGTAGAATTATAGAGTGTAGATATCTACATTAATCAAGAACACAAGATAACTATAAAATCTCCATTTTACTTTGTGCTTTACTGTGTGGCTACAGCTGTAATGTTAATTAAAGGAAATGATAGTATAGCAACACGAATCAAGTTAATTATTATTTTCAAATCTCTAATATCCCCTAGGCAAATTTACAATGATGCACACTAGTGGAAATGTCATATGAAAAACCTATCAAAGATAGGCTTACTGATGTATATGAACAGCCAGATGGGCCCCACCATTTAAAACACACTTTGAAAGGGGGATAATGGTAATGCAAATGTTGAGTTGCCTATATTAAGCTTAAGTAGAAGAAATAACTTGTTAGAAGGAACATGTGACTCTTTGTGGATTTTGCTATGAAAGGAAAGGGTAAGAAAGTGAAGCTAATTTAAACTTGGACAGGAGTATTTTATATTGATATGTAGGCACATTTATTAAATGAATAAGTAAATATATAGCTACATATGTGTGTATAGCTACAAATACACATATATCAATTTATTAAATCTTGTTATGTGTAGATATTATATATGTGATAAAATTAACACTTTTCAAAATTTCAAATCATTATATTACAAATTAGTGCAAATTATAGTTGGTTTGAGAAATTCTGACAATCAAATATAAGTTGCCCAAAATCTGGAGGACTCTCTAAAAGATCATGACTTTTTCATTGGCAGTGGAGTTCAAATGGAATCTAGGTTATTCAAGTTTAGATCGGATTAGAAAAACCCTAAGGTGCCTTCTAAATTAATCTGAGAGTCCATGACTCAGATTTCATGGATTTGTTTCACATAAGCTTTCAGAAGACAACGAAAAGGTTGCCAATCATACTGCAATACATAGTGTGTATACAATCTAATTAAATATAACAGAGATAAAGTATAAAACTGCAGATTACAGATTAGGTAATTTTAGCCTAAAGAAAGCAGGGTTCGAGTATGTGGTGAGTAGATCAAGATTCTATGATCCTAGATATTAAGCCAAGATGGCTTAATGAAAGGTGTCGCTGGGGCTTTCAATTTGCCGCCACCTCAAAACAAAAAGAAATGTGGCAAATAAAGAAATGAAAACAGAAAGAAAAATGGGGGAAAAAATAACTCTCCAACATGTAAATACTATTTTTATAAAAAGAGAGCCATTTTGCTGAATTATTGAATTGCATGTGGAATTTCCCACAATGCCCCATTAATATCCTGCACTCTACACTCTGTCAGTACTCTTAGCTACCCACTGCAAGGGTAGCAGGTCATCTACTGGCTTGTCTGTGGTGTCCTCTTGGAGTCTGAGGATCTCTTCTAGACAATGATTCAACCTAATATTCCCCAAATCTTAATTCATACTGCCCTAGTGGTCAAGAAAGACTGGTGACTGAAGAGAGGGAAAAATTTCAACAATGTAGAATGGACAAAATACTACCTAGAACAGAAGAACAGATTCTGGAAGGAAGGACAAGTGAGAGATGGGGTATAAAACTAGCCATCATTCAACATTACCATTCAGCATTAAAAAGGGCTCTAGACTGGTAGATTAAGGGACTATTACACATTTATTTTGCCTAGATTTAACCAAAGCATTTCACTATTTATCCTGGTGAAGAAATTTGGAACCTTTAAATGAGGAAATCCAAAGAATTGTTATTAACAGCCTGATATCAAGTTGCTCTTTCATGTAAAGCCTTGCACCTGGCTTTGGTTCTATATTGGTTTACATTTTTACCAAAACTTGGATAAAGGCTAATCAAATGTTTAGATTAAAAGCTGAATGATTTGGGGATATTTGGACTGGAGAGAATATTTTAAAAAGCATAACATTGGTCTTTAAACATATGAAGAGATATAATGAGGAAGAGAGCTCTGAGTGATTTTGCTTAGTCCCAGATAGCAGAACTAGGAGCATGAGTAGAAATCACTGAAAGTCAGATTTAGATTTGATGTTAGGAAAAGCCTTCTAAGAATTAGAATTGTATAAAAATTAAATGGGATGCCACAACCAAAGTATTAGAGTCCCCTTCCACAGAGTTTTAGTTAGAAACCATTTATTAAGTTAGATAGAAAAAGCATTTTCATTCAGGTACATACTAGCTAATAGTCATTTTTTAGTTAAAGTAATAGTTATCATAGTTATTATAATAATATATATATAACATATCATATGTAGCTATTATAATAGTTTTTTATAATGTAGTAGATAGAAAATTAAGTCATTTCCAAATTTGTTGACTATGGTTCCCATCTTCCATAATACTTATCCACTGAATCCCACAAATTCTCTGTGAGGGTTTATGCTAAGGGATTTTCTGTAGGTTTTATAATATTGCATATTTATTAGTATAAAATGTGGTCTATTCATTTCCCTTGTCTTCATTATTTCAATCAATCAACAAGCAATTATTAAGTGCTTACTATGTGCCAGGAATTGTGCTATGTGCTGAGGATACAAAAAAAAGACAAAAAGCCATCCCTTTCTCATGATGCTTACAATCTAATGGAGAGACAACATGTGAACAAATACAGATACAAAGATATAAAGGATAAATAGGAAATAATTAACAGAGGAAAGGTATGGGGATTAAGAGGGTTTGGGGAAGCTTCTGGTAGAGGGTAGGATTTTAGCTGGGTCTTCAATGAAACCAGATAGATCCCTAGAAGAGGGGAAAGTTCCAGGCATGGGATATAACCAGAGCAAATGACCAGAACCAAGAGATGTAGTGTCTTGTTCTGGAACAGCTAGGAGGCTGTTAGATGACTGGCCTACATTCTTTCTGGTCATAGACACTGTAGATGATATTTTGATGCCACTTTCCTCTTATACCCATGCTATTTTTCTCCACTGCTAACTAACTGGCTCGATTGCAATTTTAATTCTTCAGATACTAGAGGATTCCATGATTAATACAGCAAAATACCATCACACACACATACACATACACAAATTTTGATCTTGTTGATAAAAGCACTCTAACAATGCAGGCTACAACCCATAAATGCCTTCTAAACCTGTGCAACCCTTGTCCATATCCTTCCACAAATCTTCCAGTGGGGTCAAACATGATCAAGGCTTTCCTCTAGCTCTTATGACATGTGGATATCAATAGATCTATTGGTTGTCTATCATTCATGACTTAATCTTGCTACATGACTAGACTACATTTTCATGCAGTAATAGATCTCTTGAACGACTTCCTTTACAGTGATTCTCTTGCACAATTCTTTGTTAGTAACATACTGAGGCCCCCTTCTGCCTACCATGTAGAGTTTCATTTACTTTGGGCAAACCTCAATTTTAACTTTTCAGAGACTGTGGTGTTGTATTGCTTGTAGCTATACAACATCACCAGAAAACAATTGCTATTAAAAAGACAGGTCGTTGTATCAAGGAGAGGCTTAGTATAATTAAAAGCCCTGTTTAATTTCCTAAAGATAATCCAGCCAATTCTCTTCCTTCTTTTCAATTCTTGACCCAGTCCATGTTCATGCACAGTTTATCTGAGAAATCTGATATATACTGATAAACCAATTCTAGGGCTTGGTTTCATCGGCTGCTTATCACAATCTGGAAAACAGGCATTTTTAATGTAGTTAGGCTCCTTCAATCAATAAACACTTATTAAATGCCTACTATAAGCAAGGCACTGTGCTAAGTGATGAAGATACAAAAAGAGGCAAAAGACAGTCTCTGACCTCTAGGAGCTTACAATCTAATGAGGAAAACAGCATATAAACAAACATGTACAAAGCAAGTTAAATTCAGAATGAATAGGATATAATTTAGAAAGGCAATGCACTGGAATTCAAAGGGGTGGAGTAAGATTTCGTCAGGTGGAATTTTAATTAAAACTTAAAAGAAGCCTTAAAGATAACCATTATGTGATTTCTAATACAACGACCTAGGCTCAAATTGTCACCATAAAATTCTCCATTTTCATAAACAAATTGGCACGGCTGAGTTCATGCTACCCACAGGACTTTTCATTCCACTCTTGGACTATGACTGTCTTAAAGGATCTGTGTGAGGCTAAACCATTTTCAGTTACATTTGACAAATCCAATGGTATGTACCCTGTTATAAAAGTTGATTACCAATTGTTAGAGTGATGTCTGCTTGTTATAAAACTATTTCTATAGGGGCGGCCAGGTGGCGCAGGGAGTTAAGAGCGCTGGCCCCAGTGTTGGGAGACCTGGGATTGGTTCCGGTCTCAGATACTTAACACCCACACAAAATAACTGGCTGTGTAACCTTGAGCAAGTTACTTAACACCACTTGCTTTTAAAAAATAAATAAATTAAAATAAATTAAAAAAAAAACTTTTTATAGGTTTTGGTTTGTGTATCATAAGCTCAAGGCTACCTATCAATCTTCTTTCTTAAAAAAGAGGAATTCTTCCTTTTTCTGTCTTTACTTTCATATAATGGGCCCCGTGCTCCTTGAGGGAAGAGACTGCGTTTTTGTTCGCGTTTATATTCCTAGCATTTAGTGCCTGGCATATAGGAAGTGCTGAAAATATCTTACAATAGCTAATAATAATGTCTAACATTAATGTAAGGTTTAAATTTTTTGCTAAATGTTTTAGAAATATTATCTCATTTAATCATCATAACAACCTTGGAAGATAGCCATAATTATTATCCCCCTTTTATGGCTAAATAAACTTAGAGAGACAGAGAGAAGTTAAGTAACTTGCCTAGGATCACACAACTAGTAGCTGTCTGAGGTCAGATTTGAATTCACTTTTCTAACTACATGTCCAGCACTCTCTCCATCATGCCACCAAGTTGCCAAAATTGTGTTTTATCAACTATAAAAAGCTGAAAGAAGGTGAATATTCTGAAGACAGTGAAGTTCTACTTTGGGATCAAATTATGTGAGAATTCTTTGCAGTTGAGTGTTTCATGGAAGTATTTTGTAAATATAACACTTAATTCTATACTATAATCAAGTTTCATTGCTAAAGAACTCAAGTGACAAATCCAAATAAAAAAGGAAGAATGATGTAATACAGTCCCTCGAGTATGTATACAGACAGTATGAATATGCAATAGAACTGAGCAGGTAGTTAATTTTCATGTAAAGCATGAAAATAACAGTATCTATATATATATAAACAACCATAAATATATCATTTATAGAATGAGGTGACAGATAACAAAAGCTTGAGGAATTATGAACAATTAAAATTGAAATATATCTTAAAGATAGAGGATAACTCCTAGTTGGGATGTGAATGAGATAGGATCTCACCCAATCTCAAATCTAATGCTTTCCTAGGAAGACATGGGCAAACTTGTGAATTGTGAACTACATAATGGAATTCAGAGCTAGAGAGATTTTAGAGATCGACCAGTCCAAGTTAATTTTACAAAGAAATAAACCGAGGCAAGAGAAAATTAATTGCCTTGTCTAAAGTCACACAGAAAGTTACAAGTGTTGTTTCTTGTAATAACACACTCCTTGAACATAGAAAGCTGAACCATATAATATCCAAATCTCTAATCTATGGTTCTCTAAGAACAACTTTAAGAAATTGGCCCACTGGGGCAGCCAGGTGGCTCAGCGAGTAAGAGCACTGGCTCCAGTGTCGGGATGACCTGGCGTTCAAATCCGGGCTCAGATACTTAGCACCACACCCAGAAATAACTGGCCATGTAACCTTGAGCAAGTTACTAAACCCCGATTGCTTTAAAAAAAAAAAAGAAATTGGCCCACAATCATACCAAAATTGATAAAAATTTGTTCAACATTAGCAATAAGCTTTCAAAATTTTATTAAAGTATGATTAAAAAGCTAAACACATAGTATTAGAAACTTGTTCCTTTGAAATAGTATGGAAAATTAAAGATCAAGTCTGTTATTCATTTTGAATATAGGATAAGATAATAAAAGTGATGAGCAAAGATTACAAAAAAATCTACTCATTTGCCCTTGTGGATTTATTGTGCATATGTATATAGATATACATATAGATAGACAGAGATTAGGGAAGGAAATATTAAAGATCTTTAGTGTATTCGTGTTGTCATTCACTGGGGCTATATGATTCAAGACTGGAGAGCTGCACCATGATAACTTTAAAGAACTAATTTTTTTACCATCATTCAATTAAAGTTAGTACAATGACTGTGCATAAAACATACATGAAATAATTAGTGAAGATGGTTCTTAATTTAAAGGATGTTAAACAGCTTGTAGACATCTGGTAACAAGCTGAAATGGGTCATTCAAAATTTATCTAACTAAATTAAGAAGGAAAAAATGTTTCTCCTCCTGGGTCGGCATGTCACAAGATAACTAAACCGACTTAGTAGGCTTGCCTGGGAATCCTTAGCTGTCAGTGGTGAATATGCAAAGGGCCAGCAAATTAAATCAACCTGCCAAACTGTCAATTTCAAGCCTCATGACTGCATGAAAATAGCATCACTGGAAGAAATCAAGCATTGCCTTCTTTTGGGCTTCCTGGCACCTATTCAAATACTCATGCAGTTGTGGCTAATTTTGCATGCAAATTTCAGTCAATAAGCTCAGAACAAGACCTCCCAAGATATTTCAAAGGATCTGACAGTATTTTTTCTGAATACCAAATCGACAGTAGTTGAAATTCAATCTCCATTTGCTAGTGCTTTACATATGCACACTGTCCCCTCCAAAGAGCTAAGTTAATGAGAGCCGTACCTGCTTTCACTCATATCCTCCCAGTCCTCCTTATAGTTCTCAAACATATTGCTCATAACCTTGATGGACTGATTGAGAAAAGCCTGGGGATGTCCCGTGGCACCTTTTTTCTTGGCTGCTTTAAATTTAACCTTGGTGGTAGTTGTCTTACATTGTCTACATTGTTCAGTGCTCACCACTTCCAGACTGGGCTCCTTGGGCATAGCTTTGTCCAGGTACAGCTGATTTGACTCCACTTGTAGCTGGGCTAGAGACTGTGCTGGTAGCTGCATTTGAGCTGGAAGCAGTTCTGGTGGCTGGACTAGAGACTGAGTTGGGAGCTGGGCTAGAAGCTGTGCTGGCAACTGAGCTGGAAACTGAGTTGGTAGATGAGCTTGTATCTGTGTTGGTAGCTGAGCTGGTGGTTGTGTTGGCAGCTGAGCTGGTAGCTGTGTTGGCAGCTGAGCTGGTAGCTGTGTTGGCAGCTGAACTAGTAGTTGCACAGGCAACTGAGCTGGTAGCTGTGTTGGTAGCTGTGCTGGAAGTTGAGCTGGTAGTTGAGCTGGTAGCTGTGCTACAGGCTGTTTGGGTGGCCAAAGAGGTGCCTGAATTGGTTGCTCTGGTTGTACTGACATCATTTCCTTCATATGCTGCATCCCTGGTACCTGTATCGTCTGCATTCCATCAACTTTCTGGATTTGATTTGAGTCCTCTACTTCTTGTACCTGCTTCCTCAGCTTTTCATTTTCTTTACTCGACTCATTAATTTCTACTACTTTTTCCTTCAGAAAATTGACTTCTGACACTTGTTCCTTCAGACACTTGACTTCCACTACTTGCTTTCGTAGGGCCTTGACTTCCTCCTCCAGGTCCCTGATCTTGAATTCAAGAATAGCTTTGTCTCTTTCCACAGTTTCCTTCTCTTTTTGTAGACAGGTTAGTTCTTTTTGTTTTGCTTCAGTATCATCTTGCTGATGTTTACAGGAAGATTTTATTTCGTCATTTTCTTTAGTTAACTTTTTATTTGCTTCTTTCAGTTTCCTTGACTTCTTCTCAAAAGCTTTCAATCGTTTTTCCAAATCAATAACCTAAAACAAAAGTGAACACAATTTAATTTTTATTTACTTGTAAAATCCAGAATTGTGAAACCACTGTAACTTAAAATTATGATTACTTTATGAAAACAAAGTTAACTTTATAACAAGGTCAAAATCAATTTGGAGTGTTTTAATGAATAAATAATTGTAAGGGAATGTAGATGAATACATTCTAACATTAAAAATACTACATCTGTTGAGCAAAGAGTAAGTAAATAATAATAGTCTAGATAAAGTGAAACAGAAGTCTAAGATAATAGATACTGTTATCATACAATTCATTGTGAACAGTATTTTCATAGTGGAAAAATTATCTATGCAAGCAAAATAATTTGAAAGCATAGACATAAATCACAAAAATAAAGTTTATATGAATTTGAACATTTAAGTCATGGGCTGCAAACTTGACAAAATGACTGGACTCAAAATTTAACACATCTTGAAAATCAAGATGATTTCAATGGTGCTTACAATTTTCTAAAAGGTGGTCAAATATCTTTGCTTCTTTCTAGTACTGTAACATGTCTTGGACATAGTTTCTTTCTAAAATATTTTCTAGCTGGGAAGACACATTTGACAGTTCCTTTTGAGTCTGATCTGACAAAGGATTGAGAGCTAGAGAGGAACTTCAGATACCATCAAATCCACCTCCTTCATTTTACAGAGGAGAAAACTGAAGCAAGGAGAAGCAAAGTAGTTTTCCTAGTTTGACACAGCTAACACATCTGAGGGTTTTAACCCAAGTTTTCCTGGCACAAAGTCCAGCATCCTAACCATAGTGTACAATAACTCTGATTTTGTCTTAGTTTAGATACTGTAGAATGCTACTTTTTGTCTGTAATTCAGAAAGTTTTGTCTAACAGCTAAAACACAGAGGATAGAGCTGAAGATTAATTAGCTAAGTAGGGTTTCCTCCCCAAAGTCATCTGTCTAAATTGTTGGTATTGGTATTATAAAATGTTTTAGTTTTGCCAGATAATTAAATCAAATCTTGATTATCACAAGCTGGGTAAATCTGTATTTAAAGAAGCCAGTCAAATATTTTGTAATTACAGACAAATGATTTTAGATTTATCGTGCCATCACTGATGAGAAAGGCTGAATGTATTTTGGTTCAGTTTAGTAATGCTTTGCTTAGGCCTGGGTTGCTGAACCCATCACTTCTTAGGTTACCACAGGATAAGAAATGAACATTTTTTTCATTGTTGAATATAATTTTTACCATTTTTCTTATCAGTAGTAGATGATTAAATATAAAATAGAATAACAAAGGCCAGCTCAATATAATGTGAACTAATCTCTCCAATAAGAGTAAGGACTAAACTTGTGATTTCACTGATACAAGAAACTCCCTCTATCAACTCAAGTTAATAAGCTTCTCTTTACCTTTCAAACAACACTAAGAGTTACACTTGTTCAGGTTCACACAGTCAACATGTATCTTCCTGGATTTAAGGCCAGCTCTCTATTGACTATACCATGACTACCTCTCTCCAAGAAAGTATAATGAATTTATCAAAGTATTTTTAGAGGACTCTAAATATACTCAGATGCACGAAATCAAGTATTCTGAGGCCACTAAATTCACTCAGTACATATGTAGAAAAGAACAGGTGCAAAAAAAAATACAAATCTACTTCCAGAATTTTCAATACTAAAATTCTTTTTAAAAAGACTGGCTTCTAATTTATTTTAAAAATAAATGTCCCTCTTTGAATATCTTCCCTGTCCCTTAATAGGCCGAATGTAATCACATGCTGCCTGTGGTGGGAGGAGTTTGCTGAAGGGGTGGAGCAGAGCCCAGAGGAAGCTGGGAGTCTGAGAAATTAGGAGGGAGGGGAAAGGATGCAGGCAAGGATACAGCTAGATTTGTGAGTGTTTGTTTGTGGGAAGGCTAAAGGATGGTGTGGCTCCCTGCTGTGTTATTGTGTATCAACTTCTTTGTTGCTGTGATGGATTTGGCTTTCTGGTGTCTGAATAAATGTTTTGCTTCTTTTAAAGAAAACAATAAATGTCCCTTTAAACAGAACCAGGAGAACATTGTACATAGTTACAACCACATTGTGCAATAACTAACTTTGATAGACTTGGTTCTTCTTAGTAATGCAAGGTTCAAAGACAACTCCAAAAGACTCATTATAGAAAATGCTATCCACATCCAAAGAAAGAATTACAGAGTTTATAAGAATTACAGAGTGCAGCATACTATTCGCTCTCTTTTTTGTTTTGTTTCTTCTTTCTCGTGGTTCATTCCATTGGTTATAATTCTTCTTTACAATGTGACTAATGTGAAAACATGTTTAAATATGAATGTATATGTAGAGCCTATATCAGATTGCACATCCTGTTGGGGATGGGGGAAGGGAAAAGGGAAGAAAATTTAAAACTCAAAAGCTTGTGGAACTGAATATTGTAAATTAAGAATAAATAAATATTTTTTAATCTTAAATAAAAATAAAAAACTGGTCACTTACTAATAGGCTGAAATCAGAAAAGTCAGTAATACTAGTAACAATAGTAATTTCCAAAAGTTATTAGATTTTCCAATTATATTAGTGATGAGTATTATATAATTTCTAATAAGCAAATTTCTATAATGTTACTCCTTTTATTATTTTTTTGCATTACATTCAATCAATCATGTTGTATCCTTTGAATTATTGACAGGGAGTTGGGAAAAGATGCCACATGGTACAGAGAAAAATCTTTCTCAAATGTAAGTCTGACCACATCAACCTTTCCCACCCTTCAATACACACAACTCAATAAACTCCTGTCTAGCTTTCCTTTACCTCCAAGATCAAATAAAATGGCCTTTAAAGTCTTCTGCTAACTAGGTCTTCTCTATTTGACTCCCTTCTATCTACTAGGATATAATGACCCTGGCCTTTTTGCTATTCCTTATACACAATACTCTTGTCTTCTAACTTGATGACTTTTTAGTGACTGTCCCCATATCTGGAATGCTCTCCCTTTTCACCTATGCTTCCTGGATTTCCTCTAGAGTGAGGTAAAATCCTAACTTTTGTAAGATTCTCCTCCTCAACTCCGCATTCCACCCAGTAACTAACTGCCTTCCGTCTGAGATTAAGTCTCATTTGCACTGTATATAACATGCAGATACATAGCTATTTGAAAGTCTCCCCCATTAGAATGTGAAATCCTTCGGAAAGTGGCCATGTGTTTTACATTCTTTGTATTCCCCAGTAGTTGACACGGTTTCTAGCACAGAGTACGTGCCTAAAAAAATACTTGTGGATAATGCTGACAATACAAGAGGCCTTGTCTTTCAGTCAGGAAGACCTAATAGATGTGTGACACTGGGCAAGTCACTTTTTTTCTCTGTGCCATATTTTTCTTATATGTACAATGTAAAAATTGGATTCTACATATCTGTGGTCTCTTTCAGGTATAAATCTATGATTTCAAGTCTGACATTTAATAAGTATGAATCTGAGCAAGTCAAATTAAATTCAAAGATGCAAAAAAAGGAAGCTGAGTAGATAAGAGAGCTGATTTCAAAGCCAAGAAGACCGAGGTTCAAATCCCACCCTTCTCACATATTCCCCCATGAAATCACAACTCCAAACAACAAAACTAGTATTGTTATTTTATTAAATTAGAATGATTTTTTAAAAAATTTGTAAAGGACTCATTGACATTTTACACATTAGTTAAAAGTCAAGGGCGAAGAGGCATTAAATTATTTTAACTTTTTTTATAAAACTTAAATAAGTTGACAATAAGTTAAAGATAGCCAAAACAACACAGGGATATAAAGTTAATAACTGTATTACTTTAATTATCTTATAAAAAGGTGAGGTTGGAAAAGAGAACAAAACTTAAACAGTATCCTTCAAGAATCTATATAGTGAGGGGCTTCTAGGTGGCACAGTGAATAGAGCACCGCCCTGGAGTCAGGAGGACCTGAGTTCAAATTCAGCCTCAGGCACTTAACACTTACTAGTTGCGTGATCTTGGGCAAGTCACTTACCCCAATTACCCTGCTCCTCTCCCCTGCAAAAAGTAAAAAAAAAAAAATTTTAGGGGCAGCCAGGTGGCTCAGCGAGTAAGAGCACCAGCTCCAGTGTTGGGACGACCTGGAGCTCGAATCCCAGGCTCAGACACTCAGCACCACACCCAGAAATAATAATAACTGGCCGTGTAACTTTGAGCAAATTACTTAACCCCGATTGCTTAAAAAAAATTAAAAAAAAAAGAATCTATATAGTGATTTATACCCTTTGACCCAGCAATAGCACTTCCATTTCATTAACTAATTCAAGATAAGCAAACACATATCCTATTGAATGACTGTCTCAAAAATGACTATAGATGTTATAATAATTCAAAAAATATAAATTCATTTAAAAGTGTTACTAAAAGAAAATTAGTGTCATTCTATATTTTCTTTATCAATGAATATTCATGTTACATGTGTTACTATGTAGGAATCTGAGAAATCTTTTGATGTTATAAAGGGGTCCTCCAACTTGAAGAGTTTGGGAAATACTAGTGAAGATAGAAAGTGACATTTCACTAGTTTTAATATAACATTGTGCACACTGAAGTTCCCAGTATATGCTATCAATAGACAGGATTCAAAATACAATGAAAAGTGAAGAAGAAACATTTTTTTTAGAAAAGGAGGATAAGGGAGGAAATAAAGGAAGAATCACTTGACTTCTGGGCTGCAACATCTGAAATATCAAAGAGAAATTCCAAATGGATAGCAAACAAAATATGTGCTTTCTTTAAAGATTTCATGTTCAATTTTTCCTTCTATAAATAAGTTATTTTAAATAAATTATTATCATGGAAAGATGTAGCAAATCTCATTGAAAATTAATTACTTGATAATACATAACTCAAAATGTTACTGGACTAATTAAAAATCCAATAAACGACATATTTCAGTTCTTTCAGATATCAATCTTCACCCATTCTCCTCTTTTCTTCTGAACCAATCTGGATTTCTTCTATAAGGCATTAATGGTTATGTCAAAGCAGATGGTGCTACTGTAAGATATGGAAAACTATCTAAAAGAAAGTTATCATCTTTCCATTTATTACTATAGTAGTGATAAATTGACATGGTAACATGAAATATGGCCAAACTAAAAAAAATCTTAATAGTTATTTAGTAGTTAAAATTTACTTTTAAATTTCCAACACTTATGGTAAAATACAAAATAAATTCAACTAGATTTATACCCTACGGCAGCAGTGTGGTACCATATATCCACAGAGACAAATATCACACTGAACCTGGAAAGCAAAATTATGTTTTTTAAACATAAATGATAAGCCAGCATAAACTATGTGACATTCTAGATGTTAGTGCTAAAATAATTTCAATTATACATTCCACCTTAAGATAAATGAACATGAGCGTTTCTTATTCTCTGTGTTATTATTTTAACATGATGTTTGTCATTCAGTAATAACGAGATGACAACCTTCATTACCTGACCATATGGCAAGTGTTGTAAGTATATGTGATGATATCAGCTGTAAATTATTATAAGGTATTTCAAAAATATAAGAAAACAGATGTAACCATACTGACAGATTATATGTTGTTGCATTATTATATGTTCTCCTGGTGTGAAAGATTCCTAAGAAGCAAAGTTAATGCAGTTTAGTCAAATGACAATTCATTTCAAGAATAAGTGTATTTAAAGGATGCATTTTTTTTTAATAATAAACCAAAACATATGGCAAAATACAACTGAGCCCGCTTAAGTGAACATCTGGTTAACCTAACATAGTTGTGTATCAAAATATGAATTAAAACATAAATATGAATCATAATATTTACTTGTTAAATGATAAGGCTATAACAATATTGGCCCATTAATGTTAGGCCTACTACATTGTCAGCAGGATGCTCACTGTAAATTTAAAGTAAATGATTAACTTATGAGTAGATTTTATTCTAAAATTCAAATAATGAAGTAATTTACATTATGCAAAATTTTATATTTAAAAATTTAAAAGCATATTATGAAATTATAATGTGAAATCTAAAATCTCTATGTAACTTTTCTCTGGCTTAGAAGTTAGATGTTGGAGCGACCAGGTGGCGCAGCGAGTAAGATCGCCAGCCGTGGCGTTGGGAGACCCGGGATTGGTTCTGGCCTCAGATACTTGGCACCCACACAAAATAACTGGCCGTGTAACCTTGAGCAAGTTACTTAACCCCAATTGCTTTAAATTTTTTTTTTAAAAGAAGTTATATGTTTCCACATTTAATATGGTATAGCATGAAGAAGTCTAAGTTTACCAGTTCAAACATCTATGCTATACCTGAATCAATGTGCTACAGTGGATCAGGCATTAGTTTCAAAATTGAGAAGACCTGAGGTTCAAGTCCTTTCTCAGACACATACAAGCTGTGGGCAACTGGGCCAGTCATTTGATCTCTTGGTGCTTTGAGCAACTCTCTAAGACTTTCAAGTTTCAGAGAAGGTGATGGCCTATATTGGTAGAGGGAGTTAGCCTAGTAGTTCCAGGTTCGGTTCCTATAACCTTAGTCCCTAAACTATAAAGAGTAAGAAAAATGCTACATTTTAAGTTTTATATCTATTGTTTTCATTTCATTCATTCTAAAATATTTTAATCTATCCATACATAAGCACAAATGTCTCAACATTTATTCCCTACTCATTGATTTTTGAACCAGTTTTGGTAACCCAACCCAGGAACTGAAAGTAAGTATTCACCAAAAGGTTTAAATTAATGAGCTCTAGTTTAAAATAACATAAACCTTTATGTTACAATTTAAATTTGAATTTCTTAGCACTATAGTAAAAATTAATATACCTTCTGCAATGTCTCATCTGACTTTTGTTTCAGCTTCTTCTCTGAAGTATCATTCCTGACTTCCTGATCTTCACAAAGTTTATAGAGTAGTTCTGGCAGAGAATAAATAACATATTATGCTACCTCATATATCACTACAATATTAACTCTGTCATTTTCAGGATATAAGTTCTATATCTATAGTTTCTCAATTATGAAGAATATAGTCTATTTTCTTGTCAAGTCTTTGGCCAGTAGTTGTACAGTGACCTCTTCCACAGCTTTGTGTCACATAATTATCTTTGTAGTATCACAGTGTGGTTTTTTCCTGCAGTACAAGCTTTTCAAAGGCACAATAGATCTGCAGGTTAAAGATGCTATACTTTTATTCTCACTTTCTTTCTTTTATAGACTATTTCCCCTTTGCTTTAAAAGCAGAAATCATTTCCATTTTATCTATACAGTCACTACTAGTTTTGTTCTTTGGGTCTTATTCCCTGCCAGGAGAATGAAAGTGATTGCTCAACAAAGCAAATAGAGAATTAGGATGGACTGAAACTTTATACTATTTTTGCTAAGTGAAAGATCATATACTTGAGAAATCACAGAAGTAATTTTCCTGTAAAGCTGTGAATTTAATAACAATTAGAAACTCAAAAGCAGCTAAACTTCCTGACAAATAAGAATATTAACAAAATAATTTGCAAAGTTAAAGAAAAAACCTGAAAACCTTTGTTATAAGTACTAAAATTAAAGGAGACCAAAATGGATTAAGCGGTTATATTTGCATATTAGGTAAATCACTAATGTAAAAAATGTTCATATTCTATTTTAGAGAATATTAAATTTCTCAAAAATAAAGGGAAAAGATAAAACTGAATTAGGCTAAAAGAATAGGATTAATTGTTTCCTTGAGAATATTTGTTTTAAAATATAATTTTAAAACATATTTGGATATTTTAGGTCAATGAAAACTCTGATTTATCAACAAAGGAAAATGAGAAAATAGTTTTATTCACCATAGAGTAACAATCATCTTGGTTTAAAGAGTGATTAATAAGTTTGTTAGAATGAATTAGGCATTTCTTTTGTCTTTGGAACATGTCATACTCAATTAAAATTTCTGTGTTCGTGAAAAAATGGAACACTATTCTACAAATAACAAAAGCTAAAAGAGGTAGAACACTTCATCTAGGGAATATGTACCTTTACCTTGATAGTAATCTCTTAGCTCCCTTGTTTTTGTTTTTGTTTTGTTTTTAATTATAGTCCCTTAACACAGTGGTACTGAATACATTTACAACATTTTTAAAGCAATACACAAATATGATATGCAAATAATATTCATCTTTTATGCATATTTAGCTATCTGGATGCCTATTGTATTGCTGGGTACAATATTTACCACTTACTTGTCTTAAAAACTAAGATGTTTCTGGATTTAACATGAATAAGCCAGAGAACAAAACAATAGTTAAATATATTAAAATAGATGCTGTAGAACCACTTACAAATACAACCACTGAAACTCTATATTTTTAAAAATCAACTAAATTAAAGCTTATTAAAATAAACTTTATAAAAGTAAATAAACTAAATAAATGTTACAACACAATTATCTGGGGCCAAATCTATGGAACAAAATTAGCCCTCTTTCCTAATTTCTACAAATCAAATTAACAAGCATTTATTTGTGCCTACTATATCAAGATACTGCACTAGGTTCTGCTAGTTGATTGGCTATTGTCCTTTGTGCCCAAAGGGAACCAAAATAACATCTCTATGTCAGGGTCAAGGTACAATATGTACGATTTTGGCTCATCAGACCAATATGAGCTTAGAAGGCTCTATAACAGGTTAGGCACAAATAGTCCATATGAACATTTGGAGTACAGATATCTCTAAACATGCACAGCTTCCATTTCATTTGAGCTATTATAATTCTGCTTTGCTCACTGAGCAGAGCACCTTCTTTGATGTGGGCACACCATGCTGGGCAGTCCTGTGCCACTGTCTTTCATGTCTCACAGTCAATCCCAAAGTTCTTCAGAGGGACCTTGAGAGTTTTCAGTAATGTTGCCAGATGCTTTCAATGAGGATAAAAATGGCACCGAGTTAAGTTGCCACACTGATGGTAAATTATTTAACTTGAAAAGACTAGAAGTCAAGACTAAAGTGGAGGGAGGGTTGATGCACTGCTTTTTGTAAACAGATGATTGTGCACTCAACGTGGCCTCTGAGGATGAGATGTAACAGAACACGCTTCTTGTGCTCATTTTGGCCTGACAATTAACACCAAGAAAACAGAAGTTTTCCACCAGCCAGTAACACACCATCCATACATGGAAACATGAGTTACAGAAAATGGAGAAATTCTGAATGCTGTGGATTAAGTTCACTTACCTTAATGGTATATTTTCTAGGGATGTACACATAGATTATGAGGTTGGGTTAGGGTGCCTAGTAAACTGGAGGTCTACAGAGCTTTTGTGCTGACCTCATTGCTGTATGCCTGTGAAACTTGGACAGTATACCAGGGCCATGCCAGGAAACTGAATCGCTTACATTTGAATTGTCTTAGAAAGATTCTGAAGATTACCTGGAAGGATAAAGTACTGGACACTGAGGTCCTTTTTCAAGCTGAACTGCCAAGCAATCAAACCTACTGCAAACAGTGTACCTCCACAGGCTGGTCACATTGTTCAAATGTCAAACATATGTTTGCCTAAAAGACAATTTTATGGAAAACTCACACAGTGCAAGCACTCGCACAGAGGTCAGAAGAAGCAATACAAGGCTAGCTCTGTTGGGCTTGATTGCAAAGAATTTGTGGGAATTATCATAATTCCACAATGACTTCTAGAATCAGAAGTGAAATAGCAACAAAGAAAATTTTAACTTTGGAATTAATACATTAAAATGTGGTATTTCTAAGTTAGGGGCTGAAAAACTGTAAACCAAAAACTGGAACATTCATCCCTGATTAACAACAAACTCAAGGAAAACAAAGAAAGTGCTCCTTTAACAAAGGAATGGTTTCACATTTGCCAATATAGAAGATGACAGGTAAGAGAATTAATGAAATTGAATGGCCTTTCCTGGGAGTCCTTCATTGTTATTTTTGAAACTTTTTTAACTTTTATTTAATTCTTTAGAATTTTATTTTTCCCCAGTTACATGTAAAAAAAATTTAACATTCATTTTTAAAACTTTGAGTTCAGGGGCGGCCAGGTAGCACAGCGAGTAAGAGCACCGGCTCCAGTGTTGAGAAGACCTGGAGATTGAATCCCGGGCTCAGACACTTAGCACCCACCCAGAAACACCTGGCCGTGTAACCTTGAGCAAGTTACTTAACCCCAATTGCTTAGGGGTGGCCAGGTGGCTCAGCGAGTAAGAGCACCGGTTCCAGTGTCGGGATGACCTGGATCAAATCCGGGCTCAGATACTCAGCACTACACCCAGAAATAACTGGCCGTGTAACCTTGAGCAGGTTACTTAACCCTGATTGCTTTAAAAAAAAAAAAAAAGCTTTGAGTTCAAAATTCTCTCCCTTCTTCCCTCCCCACCCCAATCCCCTTGAGAAGGCAAGCAATTTGATTTAGGCTAAACATGTATAGTCATGCAAAACATTTCCATAATATTATAATTTGGAAGAAAACATAGATAAAAAAAACCCTCCAGAAAAAAATAAATTAAAACTGTATACTTAAATCTGATTCAGACAGCATCGGCTCCTTCTCTGAGGATGGATAGCATTTTTTCATCAAAAGTCCTTCAGAGTTGTCTTGGATCATTGTATTGCTGAGAATAGCTAAGTCATTCACTGCTAATCATCTTACAATATTGCTGTTACTATGTACACAGTACATTTCACTTTGAATCAGCTCATGTAAATCTTTCTAGGTTTTTCTGAAAGTATGGCAGGTCTAATTCTTAAGGTCTGATCCACATTATGCTGAATCTAAAGGATAGCAGAGATCATTACTCGCTGATTCCTGTTTTAAGAGTTATTCAGTGGTAAACAATGACAGACACATCCTATGTGTGATGACTAGCTTTGATAGCCTGGGCTCCTCTCACCAATACAAGATTAGAAGACAACTACAAAAGACTCATGATGGAAAGGGATATCCATACCCAGAGAAAGAACTACAGAGTCTGAATGCAGATTGAAGCAAACTACTTGCTCTCTCTCTTTTGTGTTTTGTTTTGTCCCTTCTTTCTCGTGGCTCACTCCACTGGTTATAATCCTTCTTTACAACTTGACTAATGTTTAACGTGAAGTTATTGGTAGAACCTATATTTGATTGCATGCTGCCATAGGGGGGGGGAGGAGAAGAGAGGGAGAAAATTTGAAACTCAAGGAATTGTGGGACTGAATGCTATAAACTAAAAGTAAATAATTTTTTTTTTTAAGTAACCGGGGTTAAGTAACTAGCGCAAGGTTACACGGCCAGTTATTTCTGGGTGTGGTGCTAAGTATCTGAGCCCGGATTTGAACCCCAGGTCATCCCAACACTGGAGCCTGTGCTCTTACTCGCTGAGCCACCTGGCTGCCCCCAATAAATAAATTTTTTAAAAAGAAAATAGTTAGTTGAATTATAGAGACTCAGGAGAGGAAAAAAAAGAAATATTAAGGGATATTTAGCATATAATTGTTATAAATGTATTTTGTTATTTCTTAGACATTATTCAGAAACTTTCAGTTTATCAAGTTTTATTTTCAGTTGTTCTTTGTTTCATTTTTTTTAACATATCTGCATTCCTACTCCCTCAGAACAATGAAGCACAATGAATGTTACACAGGAATTTTAAAATAACAGTGAAACCTGTTTAGACCAATGCCTGGAAACATGTGGATTATGTTTGCTTGTGCTATCCATAGAATGATTTGTATAATGTAAGTGATAAAACTGATCAATGGACCTTGAAAGCTTCTTGAGAGTAGAGATTGTTCCATCCAATGCATTTCTATGCCTAGCTTTGGCCAGCTCGTGGCTTGATTGCTTGAATGAGTGACACAATGCAAGATTGAAGTCAAAGGACATGCAGCAATTCATAGGAGCAATGGTCTCCAACATTTTGACTATTAGGATTCCTTCCCAACACTAAAAGTAAAAATGCCACGAACCTCCCATATTATAGTAGTCACTGGAGTATCCATTGTCTGAAAAAGTATTTAATTAGAAAAAGCTATTGTGAACCATTAAATACCTGTCAATAAATGTACATTTTATTAATGATAAAAAACAAAAGAGTCATTCAATGGCAGACCCAGGGTAACCTAAGACTGAACCTGTACCAGAATTATCAAATTGCTCTAAGGAAAACTGTGACACACACATCTCAGCTTCCATAGTTTTTATTTTCTTCAGCATAGAAGCAATAATTTTCACTTTATAGATTATTATACTACCTTCTCCTTTCCTTCAGACCAAAAAGAGTTTACATAACAAATTCTAAATTGTCTCTAAACACTCACTACTACTTATCTCATTTTCTTTCTTCCAATGCAGGCTTTGCATTCTCTTATCCACAGGCTTATTTGTCCTATCACTTCAGTGCAATTGCTCTAATAATATCATCAAAAATGTCCTTATAATCAGAACAAGTAATTTTTATCTTTCCAAACTTACGTCACTTCCTCTGCAGCTTAACACCACTGATCTTCAGACTTTCTCTTATTATGGTTTTCATGACACAGTCCTCTCCTGAATTTCCTTCCCCTTTGCTAAAGCTAACTTTCTTCTTCCCCATCCCTTAACTGGGGAAAGGCTAACACTGTATAAGAAAATTTTGATCATGTAGCTCTAAATTTATTACCTATCCCTCACTTACAACAATGATTTTGTTTCTTGTCCCACTTATATACAGATTCATAAAATCTTCCTATATTTCATTATCCATACACACTTAATATCATCTATAGACCTGGATATGGCATTGTGAAATCCTTTTTCAGATAAATCATATAAAAATTAACATATACATTCCAGAAGCAATCTTTGGTGAGTTCCATTATTCCTATTTCTCCATGCACAGACATGCTGATAGTATTTATCTATCACTATTTACTTTTTCTCTATCTCTGAGTCAAGTCTCAATATCAAAAAACTACCATGAACCTATGGTGACTAAATTTTTAAAAACTGTTTTGTTTTGGAATCTTGCCATGAAAATTTGTAAGTCTAAACAAATTATACTCTTTGGCTTTTCTTCATCTGCATTTTTGTCTACCTATTCAAAGTCCTCTGGTAGACTAGAAAAACATAATATTTCAATTTAATTAAATAACTATCCATCAACTACATTTTATTAAGGACAATTAATGGTAAGATGGAACAAAAAAAAGAGTACAAGATAAAGTCCCCATCCACAACGAATTTATAATCTATGGGAAGATGTAAATAATTTAAATGGGAATTGATAGATATGATAATATGTAATGCTATTTAGTAGAAACAAAAAGTGCAATAGGAATTACAGAAAAAACATTAATTGGGACTATGATCAAGGAAGAATTCAAGAAAAAGATGGAACTTCCAAATGGCCTTACAGGAAAAAGAGAATATAAATGAATAAAAATGGAACTACAAAAGAGAGAGACATAGAACATGCAAAGGGAAAGGAAATGGGGAGAAGAGTAAAAAAACCAGACTCACTGAAGAAGAAAAAGTCCATGAAAGGGAAGAGTAGAAAATAAAGGTGTATGTGTGTGTGTGTGTTCATTTATACATTTACCTTCTCTTTCTTGCTCCAGATATGCATTCGCTTCTTGCATTTTAGCTACTTCGACAGATCTAAAAACTTTAAGTTGATCCAACTCTTCTTCAAGATTCACACTATTTAAGAATTCAAAATATTGTATTAATTTTAATATACTGAAACATAAAAGTAAACATTAGTCAAATCAGTCGATAAATATTTACTGTCTCTAGTATTTGTCAGGCACTATGCCAGGCACTGAGGCACTCCGAAGGAGCTCACAAACTTAAGGTGGCAATACCATTCCAACAACTGGGTGCAAACAATCTATATACAGAATAAACTGGAAACAATCCACAGAGACAAGGCACTAGTTAGGAGAGAGATTTGGAAAGGCTTCTGGTACAAGGCAGGATTTGAAGCTTGGACTTGAAGAAAGCCAGGATGGGAAGACAATAAGGGACACTATTCCAGGTATGGTGGGACAGCCACAGAAAATGCTCAGGATGGGAATATGTGGGGAGATAGAGTATCTCAGGTAAGGAATAGCAAGGAAACCAGTATTACTGTACTGAAGCGTATGTGGGGAGGAGTAAAGTATAAGAAGACTGGAAAGGTATGGGAAGGGGTTAGGTTGTATTACAGGGCTTTGAATGCTAAGCAGAGTTATACAGTTTACTAGCCTTTTAGGATTGTAGAAGTTCAAGAAAAAATAAAAGTACTAAGTAATTTTGTTTCACATTATCTAAATAAGTGGGCCAAAGTTTTCAGAAAACTACAAAATAAATCAAGGTCGTGTACTCTAACAAATAGATTTATTCATGTAGGACTATTAACATTGATAGAACTAGTTTCCATATGTATAAGTCAAAAGTTCTAGGTTTTGTACTAATGAGTGTTTATGTATGGTTGTATGCTTCTTTTATAAGATAAATGACTAAATAAATGTTCACTTAAAGCTAAATCTTTCATTTGTTGGGTTACTTTTAAATATGCCCATTCCAAACTACCAAAGTACAATATAAGCTAAAAACAAGAATTAAGGGAAGAAATGGAAAGAAGAAATATCAGGGTTGTCTTGGAAATTTTCCATATAAATCGTCTGGGCTGAATATTCCTTAGTGGAATAAATCTTCAATATAAGACAATGTGAAGTAAAGACTTTTGTTAATTCTCAGATGAAATGGAAGATTTTCACTCCAAGTTTTTGAGATGGAGAATGATATGGTCATATATGCACTCTAGCAAGATTTGGAGGTCAGATTATGGAAGATAGATTAGAGGAAGAAAAGATTAGAGACAAAAAAAATAATTAAGAGGCTACTAGAACAGTCAAGAGATAATGAAGATCTGACCCATAGTGGCAGCCATGTGCATGAAGACAAGAACAAGGATATATATTTTATGAACTGAAAAATCTCTAGTGCCTACTGAGGCAAATTCTTATTCTTCAAAATTTATAATAAAAAATCCACAATAGAAAATTCAGCACTTTGAACAGGCATCTTTTGAAGTGTTTTTCTAGGGAGGAAAAAATGTTTTAACAGCATTAATAATAATTAAAGAAGCTTTTTAATGTGCATATGTTTAAATCATTCTAGCATTTCCTCTTTTGTGAAAATAGGGACCTGGTAAGTGAAAAGAATCTCAGACTACTTTTTTTAAGACCATTAAGTATAGGGATGCTAAAATAGCAGTCTTAGGGATCATGAAAAGTATTATAGTTCAGTGGTTCTCAAAGACTGGTCTTTTAGGCATCCAGGTGGTTCTAGAGGTAGCTTTTTAAACTCATTAATACAATGTAATTAATCCTACAATTTCATTTCTTATAAAATTGATAATGTTTTTGTCATAACCAATCAAGAAGTATTTTAAGGGTCTATTCTTTGCCAGAAACTCTGATAGGGGATAGAATTAAGAACACATTATCTTATTACTTCATCAAAAGGTATCTTGTCCTTTTCATTCTGAAGACTGGTCTCAGGAAGATGTGGGTAAGAGAGAAAGATGGGAAGGTACAGCAAGTAAGAGGGAAATTTCAAAAAGACTGTTTCCTGGCTTTTTTACCCTGGCAAAGATCAAAGAATTAGTGAATACTAAGCTTGTTCATCTCTGTGTGAGCAGGAAGATATGCAACAAACTACCAAGGAATGATAATCAGTTAACCTTTAAAATGATTAGACAGGATATTTTTCCAAAAACTTTTTGACAATGTATCATATTGTATTCAATATGTTTACATTTTTAAAAAGTTATTTAAGTTCGTGTGGTCAATCTACCAAAGCAGATTCAAGATCAATACAAAGATTATTTAAATAATTAGAACACTGTTCATATTTGAGCTGTGCTAATGAAAGAAAAATAATATTACCTAAATTACTTTACAGATTTAATGTCATACCAATCAAATTACCAAGATGATAATTTATAGAGTTAGACAAAAATAAAATTCACATGGAGAAAGAACAAAAAAGATAGAATCTGAAGAAAATGTGAATGAAGGAGGAAAGAGAAAGGAACAGTGCTCTCACCTTATAATATACTTTAAGGTCTGATACTGTTGAATCTGCTTCTTTCACATCTTTTCTCCCTGGTTTCTTTGAAGTTCCTGACCTTTTGTTCTTCCAAATGAACTTTGTTATTATTTTTTCTAATTCAGATACTTTTTTAGTAATTTAATTGGGATGACATTAAATAAAAAGATTAGTTAGGTAAAACTGTTATTTAAA
Organism: Petaurus breviceps papuanus; assembly: GCF_028583685.1. Taxonomy (NCBI): domain Eukaryota; kingdom Metazoa; phylum Chordata; class Mammalia; order Diprotodontia; family Petauridae; genus Petaurus; species Petaurus breviceps. The sequence goes on from NW_027185799.1 coordinate 12,471,204, forward strand.
AAATTATATTGGTTTTACCTTCCCATGACAAATAAATATTCCTTCAATTATTTAGAAATGATAGTATTTTATGTTTATGTTCATATAATTCCTGTATCTGTTTTGGCAGATATATGCTCAGGTATTTTATACTCTCTAGTTATTTTAAATGTTCTAAAACAATATTGAATAATATTACTGACATATAGTGGTTTGTCTATTTTTCCCTTTTGATTAAATCTATCTTAACTTTAACTTTGTATGAGATCATGATTGCTACCCCTGCTTTTTGTTTTACCTAGTAACATCTACTCCTATCCTTTATTTCATCTTTATGTGTATCTCCCATTTTTATAGTGTTTCCTGAAAACAATGTATTTGTTCAATTCTGTTATCCATTTCTGTTTTGTGGGTAAATTCATCCCATTCACATTCTAAGCCACAATTATTGTTTATTTTCCTCCTTATTACTTCTCCTCACTTTCTCATCCTATTTACCCTATCCCTCCTCACTCCTCTGCTTTACTTCTACCCCACTACCTTGCTTATTTTATTATTCATAACTTATTCATCCCTCTTAGAGTCCCTCCCTTATCCTCTCCCCACTCTTTCTACGTAACCCCTTGTCCTATTATTTCTCTCTGAATTTAAAAGACTTTATACCCTTCTAGATATAAATGTTGTTCCCTCTTTAGCATATACCTGTTAAGGTTTTAGTACTACCTGCCCTCCCCCCACTAGCTTTTTCTGTTACCAATTTTTCTTTTGTGTCTCATTTGTATGAGATAATTTCTCCTTTTTATCTCTCCCTACAGATTTTTTTTGTAGTATCACCCCCATCATACTCAGCTCATCCCAAGCCTTTTTCTAAAACTACTCAAATAATGATGACAGTCATAAGAGCACTGCTAATATTTTTTTAAGAATTTTTTTTGCTTTTTGGAGGGGGGAATGCAGGGTAATTGGGGTTAAGTGACTTGTACAAGGTCACACGGCTAGCAATCTTATGTGATTCTGAATGTGACTCCACAATATCTGAACTATTTCTTTCCAGATAATGTTCTCTTTGTCCTGAAAGCTCTAGAATTTGGTTATAGTATTCTAAGAGTTTTCTTTTGGGGATCTCTTATAGGAGGTGACTGGTAGATTAACTGGAGATGGCTCTGGAGGAGAAAATGAGGCTGGTGACCTTGAACAGTTCACCCTCACTCAAATCAAAGTCATCTGCCAGTCATGTCATCCTCTCCCTGATGTCATGATTCTCTTCCAGAATGAAGGACAAACACAACAAGAACAGCCTGGTAGATTAATTGAATTCTTCATTTACCCTCTAGATCTAAGGTATGAGGGCTGTTTTCCTTGATAATCAATTGAAATGTGAATCTAGGCTCTTTTTTTGATAGTGGCTTTCAGGTAGGTCCAACATTTCTTAAATTATCTTTCCTCAATCTATTTGCCAAGTCAGTTGTTTTTACAATGAGATTACAGTTTTTTTCTATTTTTTTTCATGCTTTTTACTACTGTTTCTTGGCTTCATGGAGTTATTAGCTTCCACTTGCCCAATTCTAACTAAGAAATTATTTTTTTCAGTGATATTTTATACCTCTTTTTCCATTTGACCAAGTCTGCTTGTTGAGTTCTTTTCACCAATAACTTTGTGTGCTGAGATTTTTAACCACTAGAATCAATTCTAGGTTTATTTTCTTCAATATGTTTGTGCCTCTTTTACTAAGCTATTAAATCTCTTTTCATAAATTTCTTATGTAACTCTCATTTCATTTTGATCCACTTTGCCATTTTGAGATCTGGTATGACTAGGCCACCTTCCTTGCCATTTTTTCCCATTAATTTTCTTGATATTCTTGACCTTTTGTTCTTCAAAATTGACTATTATTTTCTTCTAGCACTATAAAATATTTTGGTAGTTTAGAATGACATCAAATAAGCAAATTCATTAAGGCAGAATTGTCATTTTAATTATGTTGGATCAGCCTATCCATGATCAATTGATATTTTTTCTAGTTGTTCAGATTTGACTTCATGTAAAAAAGTATTTTGTAATTGTTTGTATAGTTCGAGGGTTTGTCTTGGCAGGTAAACTCACAATATTTTTCTATTGTCTACAGTTATTTAAAATGGAATTTCTCTTTCTCTTGATATTGGACTTTGTTGATAACATGTAGAAAGGTTGATGATTTATGTGGGATTATTATTTATCCTGTGACTTTACTAAAGTTGTTAATTATTTCAGCTAGTTTTTAAGTTGATTCTCTAAGTATACCCTCATGTAATCTACTGTGATAGTTTTGTTTCCTCATTACCTATTCTAATTCCTTCACTTCTTTTTTCTTCTCTTATTGCTATGGCTAGAACTTCTAGTACAATACTGAATAATAGCAGTGATAATAGGCATCTTTCCTTCACCCCTGATTGTATTCTGAAAGCCTCTGACTTAGCCCCATTACAGATAATGGTGGCTGATAGTTTTAGATAAGTACTACTTGTCACTTTAAGGAAAGCTCCATTTACTCCTAGCTTCTCTGTTTCCATAATAACTTCCTATGGTCAGGTTCCTTTTTTAATTCTTTTCCCCTCATTTTCCCCACCTTTTTCTTGACTTTTAACTTTATGCTAAAGTTGGGCTCTGCTCCAGGGGTGGAGAGGGCACTGTCCCAGGCTTAAAGTCTTTTATGCTGCTGTGTTCAGTTAGTTCAAGTGGGGCGGCTAGGTGACACAGTGATAGAGCACCAGCCCTGGAGTCAGGAGGACCTGAGTTCAAACCTGACCTCAGACACTTAACAATCACTAGCCATGTGACCTGAGGCAACTCACTTAACCCCAATCGCCCTGCCTTCCCCTCTCTAAAAAGCAAAAAAAAAAAAAAAGTTAGTTCAAGGTAATGAGTGAGGGTAATCTGTAAATTTCAGTTCTTCCGAGGTGATATGATCTAAGTAGAGGTGTGTTCGCTACTCTCTTGATCTGTGAGTGACCACAAGAATACTTTTCTGCCCTGGAACTGTGATGAGGCTCTTTGATCACTGTGGTTAAAAACTGTGGTATGCTAGTGCTTTTCCTCATCCTGGGACTGCCATCCAGAACTTTGACTTGGATCTGAGTATGGTCAAAACGACAGAGTTCTGCCCCCACTGCTAGCAAAGCAACCCCTATAATCACCTTCTGACCAGTTGTTTTCCCCTTTACAGTCTGTGAGCTGAGCTGAGAGCTCCAGGAGCAGCTGCTGCTACTGCTAATTCAATCTCTCCTAAGTTCTCTTGAGCTTATGCTTTGGTCTTCCCTGCCACTATAGGAGCTTTTTATGATAAAATTCTTTTTTGCTGTTTGCTAATTTTTCCAGTTTTTTTTTTTCACTTTGAACTTTATGTTAAAGTTGGGGCCTGCTCACCTAGGAATGGGAAGATGCTGTGCCAAGCTTCGGGTTTTTTCATGATGCTGTTTTCAGAGCTTGTTCTAGATGGTGAGCATGTTTTTGGTGTGTCCAAAGTAGTGTGGTCCTGGGAGAGGTATGGTCACTGCTCTCCTGGTTCCCTGCAACCACAACTGCTAACACTCCTCTTTACCATGGAATTGAAACAAGGTCCCCTGCTCCCTTGCGACTGACCACCAGCACTCCTCTCTGCCCTGGTCTGTGACCCAAAACTGCATATTGGCAATAGAATTGCCAATTAGTCCCATCTACACACAGTGCCAGCACAAAGTCCCATGTAATTTCTTTCTAAGTTATCTGACTCCCTTTACTACTGCTGGTTCTGAGAATTCCTGTAGTTGCTGCATAGCCACTGCTGGTGTTCTCTACAAATCTACTCCAAGCTGTCACCCACTCAGGTGTAACAGACTTCTCCTGCTGACCCCCTAAGGTTTCTTAGGCCAGAAAAATGTTTCACCATGACCTTATATTGGCTTTGCAACTCCAAAATTTGATTTGAGGCTTTATTTTAAAGTTGTTTGAGGAGAATTTTGAGAGTTCAACTCCGTTGCTGCCTTTAAGCCATGATTTTCTAAAGCTGTCTTTAATGATCAAGCAATTAAAAGCAGAGTAAATAAACTTTTGACCTACTTTAAACATGAGTACTAAATACAGATTTCTTGATTACCCATATAAAAAGGTCAATGTTAGTGGAGGTGTCATGGCAATGATAATTTGAAGATCTTTGCTGCCCCTTGTAATGGCAAACAAACAAGTACTTAGCACCTTGTTTCAGTTGAGCCTTGCCCTTATATCAAGTTAAGAAACAGAACTTGTGAAACCCACAGTGGGAGGGACTTGCTGATACAACAGGAAGGGCATAACAGGGAGGAGCTAATAACCAGAATAAAGAGCTGAGCACAAGATGAGAGAGAGCCGGAACTGCTGGAAGCAAGCCGGGTGCAGGCTGAGCAGCTAGCATGAATGACAGAGGGGCATTCTTGCTTAAGGGAACCTATTTTGTTTTAAAGACCTGATGGAGGGAAGGTTTGGGAATGTTGGTGTTCACTGCATTGGTGATGTGTACCAACTTTGTGGTTACTATAATGAATCTGACTTTCTGATTTGGGGATTTGGCTTTCTGGAATTTTGATAAATGTTTTGATTCTGCCCTCTATGTGGAGAGCCTGTTACATTTTGTGATTCATAACTACACCAGCATATTCATAGCTGCTGTGGGTGCTGTGAAAATCGCATTGGTGTTATAGGAGGCAGGAACTAATAAATGGCAAGAGGAAAATATGCTTTCGGATCCAGGGATTTTCCTGGAGAGTGTTTTGGACCCTAGGGAAATGAATATTATTCAAAAGGACAGTAGGGGTAAGTAATCATAAGTAGAAATTAGAGCAGATAGTAAAAGAGTCTCAGGTTACCCCATCACTACTCTCCTACTCCTTCCCAAGAATTTTTCTTCAAATTTGGGGTAATCAAAAACTAGGTGAACTCTGAACTTAGGCAATTGTAAGAGAAATTTAAACAAGCAAATTAAACATTAGAACAATGACTCATGAAGGTGGGTCTAATAGGGGGTGATGTAGAGTATTTGTTATTCATTGAATTCCATTGACTATGAGAGTTTACAGATTATTTGTTGTTACAAAATCAAAAGAATTAATTTATGACCATTTGGGGCAGGGGAATGAGGGTTAAATTTTCAATCCCTTTTGATGTAGAAAAATTAGGAAACCCTGCAGACCAGGCACTATAAAGATGAATTATAATCAGTTCTGTAATAGAAGGATGCAAGGGAGGGGGTTAAATTTTAAAACACATGAAGTTGAGAAAGATAAATTTCATTCAAAATTATTATAGAATGTATAAAATGTTGGAATGTCTATATACCAAAATAGACATGGTAACTGAATGCAATTACAAATCTCTACTTACAGAAATAAATATAGACCAAAATAGTTAAGAGAAATATTAATTGCTCATAAGGTAGGCTGAGCTGAAATAATAAAAGTGACAATACCTAAATAATTTTGTTCAGTTTATAGTTATCAAATCACAAAAGAATTTTTTTAAAAAAACAACCTAGAAAAAAATAACAAAATTCATCTTGTAGAAGAAAAGTTCAAGATTCTCTATTTGTAAATTAGTAACAAAAGCACTGCAATAAAATTCAAATGACAATAAAATTCAAGATACCTATCAAATTGGCTAATATGACAGAAAAGGAAAATGATAAATGTTAGAGAAGACGTGGGAAAATTGGAACATTAATGTATGGTGGAGTCATGAACTGATCGAACCATTCTAGAGAGTAATTTGGAACTATGCAAAGGACAATCAGATCATGCGTACCCTTTGATCCAACAAGAACACTACCAGGTCTGTATACCAAAGAGATTATAAAAAAATAAAAAGGACCCACATGTATAAAAATATTTACAGTAGCTATTTTTGTGGTGGCAAAGATTTTGAAATTGAGGCAATGCCCATCAATTGGGGAATGGCTGAACAAGCTGTGGAATATGTATGTAACGGAATACTATTTTGCTATAAGAAATAATGAGTAGGCAGATTGCAGAAAAACCTGGAAAGCCTTACATGAATTGATGCTGAGTGAAGTAAGCAGAATAAGAACAACTTACACAATAACAGCAACATTGTACAATGATCAGTTATGATTAATTTAGCTCTTCTCAACAATATAATGATATAAGACAATTCCAAAAGAATGATGAAAAATGCTATCCACATCCAGAGAAAGAACTGTGGAGCTTGAATGTAGATTGAAGCATTTTATTTTCACTTTACTTTTTTTAGTTTTTGTTCCTTTGGTTTTGTTTCTTCTTTCACCAAATAACTAATAGGGAAATATGTTTTACATGTCTACATATGTATATAATGTTTGTCAAATTGCTTACCATCTTAAGAAGGAGAGAGAGGAAGGAGGGAAGGAGAAAAATTTGGAACTAAAAATCTTATAAAAATGAATGTTAAGAATTTATATACATGTAATTGAAAAAATAAAATAATATTTTAAAATAGCACTGCAATAGAAGATAACCAAATGTCTCATGAAAGTGTGATATAGTTTTTAATGACCTCAAGTTTGATGTTAGTGAAAAATTCTTTCCAAAAAGATTTATTATATTATCTTCTCAATTATGTCAAAGTTTTACAGACTAGTTTCTCTTTAATCATCTTAAGCAATTTATACTACTGAAGGGTTTCATAGTACATAGTCAGAGAAGAATCATCAGAATTCACCACTCCCTTAATAAAATTAGGTACTTCTGCATCATATCGTAGAAGTCAACTAGGATAACTATGTACATACAGTTGGCTATGTGAACATATATAGCAGTATACATATATAAATTAAAACAGTCATTTTTCTTTAACTCATATTTGTCAAAAAATCCACATGGAACATAAGTGGGGATAAACATAATTGACTTGAAGGTTATTTCTCTTTCAGCATTGAAGATAAAAGACATAAAATCATCAATAAATAAATATGCATCAAGCATTTATTATGTAGCAAGCACTTTCCCTTGAAAATGATTTGTAGAAAGTTCTGTATTCATCTTCTACTTCTTTTAATGATCTCTGCCATATTGGTTTGACATCATTCACAAGTTACTAATCCCAAATAGTTCTCTCAATTTTTTTAGTTTTGGGTTCTTTGTCTTCTTTCTCTTCAATTGAAGCTTCATCACCTATCCTATCTCTTTTCTTAGTCTTCTTCTTCAGTGTCTTTTCTACAATCTTAGTCTTACTACTCCACAGGAATATAGGAAAGCTTCAAGGTAAAGCTAGAATTATTTTGGTACATCTTTCCACTGTGTCTTCTCTTGGGTCAGTGGTGATAGAAAATTCACTGGAATCAGAATCCCAGAAGTACAGTAAATCATTAAGTTTCAGTCTAAATGGAAAGGCAGAATAGAAACCAACATCACAGTAGCCAATCAACCCTAAAACTGACAGACCATCCCTTCCTGCCTCAATCATTTTGTTTAAGAATTTTATTCTACTGGATGTTCTAATACTAGCAAGTGACTGCTCCGGTCACTCCAGGACAAAGACAAAAGCCACTACACCAGGAAAATGGTTGACAGATTTTCTCTTAATGATGTCTTATCTGAGTCTGGAAATCCAAATCCACAAAGTTGGCCACAAGGTCCTTGGGGAACCCTTGATACTAGGGCATACCCAGGACAGCCTGGAGTATACTCTGGTAGAGGAGCACCTGGGGCCTACCTTAGTCCAACAGCACCTGAAGCCTACCCTGGACCAGCAGCACCTGGAACCTACCCTGGACCAGCAGCACCTGGAACCTATCCAGCCTCAGGACAGCTTAGTGCCCCTGGAGCTTATCCACCTTCAGGGACCATGAGTACCCGTAGCAGACCAATAGCACCTCTGGGAGGCCGCTGATAGTGCCTTATGATCTTCCCTTGCAAGGAGGAATTATGCCTCACATTCTGATAACCATTATGGGCACAACAAACCCAATGCAAACAAAATTGCCTTAAATTTCAAGAAAGGGAATGATGTGGCCTTCCACTTCAATGCTCACTTCAATAAGGACAACAGAAGAATAACTGTTTGTAATTCAAAACTCAACAATAACTGGACAAAAGAGGAAAGACATGCTATGTTCCCATTTGAAGCTGGTAAACCATTCAAAATTCAAGTTCTCATTGAGACTGATCATTTCAAGGTTGCTATCAATGATGCCCACTTGTTGTAATACAATCATTGTGTGAAAAAATTTCAATGAGATCAACATGCTGGTCATTTCTGAAGATATTTACCTTACCATTACCTCATATACTATGATATAAATTTAAAGAATCAGAAATATTTTTAAAGGAATGTTCCTGTAAAACAGATACTTAAATGCTTGCTGCTCATTATGGGAGAAATCTTAAACATACTTATACTCCATTTACTTTCTTTGTCATGGCCACACAAAATTTAATAAATGTTCAAAAAAAAAGAATTTGTTTCTACCAAACTTTGCTATGGTAGCAAATGTTTTTTAACTATTTTTTCTCTGATCATGACTATGCAAATGTCTAGAATGGGCAGCAAAGGATCTTTTCTTTATCATACTTAACGTTGACTATTAAATATTAATTTCTAGAAAAAGTAGTTTCTTCAGTCAAATTAGTTTTTTATTGAAAGAATCAGAAGAATTTTAATCAGTTATCTCAGGAAAATTTCCTTATTTTTTTATACAAAGAATTTATTACCAGTTTCATCATCCTGTCAACTTCAGCTTGGGAAAAAAAACTTCAGCTTTTTCTCTTTTTTCTTATTTGGGATACATTCAATCCATCTAATTGAATAGCTTCTTATCTCTGGGCAACATTGTCAGCTATCCAAGGAACCTTCTCTACTTTGACCCTTGATCATACTTTATTGTAACATCCACATCAACTTGATCGTCAGATACAGACAACATGCACAAGAACTTTGGAAGTGAAAGGGAGGAAGGAGAAGCTAAATGGAATAGAAGGTTCCAGGGAAGGAAATTTTTTTAAGTATTTGAATATGTCTGTAGACATATAAATTAGAAACCAATGGAAGTGTTGAAATTAGAGATGTATGATAGAGGAAACAACTATTGCAAGTCCATGAAAGAAACAAGAGGGGTGGGATACAAAGGTACATACAAAATTAACTTTAGTGTGATATAAAGATCACCTCTTCTGTGACCAGAGTAAAGGAGAAAAGAATAGGTGATCATGGTGAGAATTGCAGGAGAAATGATTATATCAGATCCTCAATCTCATAGAAGCACAAAAAGATGTTATCTATTATAAGGAAGAAGGAATGTTTGGGGTCTTGAACAGAGAGACAGGAAGGTTTGGAATGTAGACTAAGAGTAAATAAGATACAGCATTAATTAAGTTCTGAGCATATGGAAAAGTATTGCAGTTAGTCAAAACAGGTGGTTGTAAAAGGAAACAGAGAGAGAGCAGTAGTTAGATACGCTGGAAGAAATAAAGGAAAGGTTTTGTTAAGGACTTGGAAAAAGGAAAAATTGAAGATGGATGAAGGAGAATGACTTCTAAGCATTCTTACTTCAACCATTCATCCAATTTCTGGATATTCTCACTACCCTGTTTGTCCTCTTTTAGATGGATGCAAGCCCTCTGCTAAATGACCCACTTAGAAAGTAAAGCACCAAACTAAAGATGACATTCCAGAGATGCTCTTACCAGAACAACAAGCAACAGTACTATTAATGCAGTTTAAGATTTTATTAGCTTTTTTAATTGCATTGTTAATTTAAGTTTGTGCCCATATCTTTTTCATACGTTTATGAGTGAACTATATTTGCCTTGCAACAACCATAATTCTTCTGAGCCTTAAGGTCAACTATGATATTGTAATACCTCTAGCTCTAAGTCACTGGTGGCAAACTTACCAGTTTAAAACTCCTAAGTGTGATGCTAATCAGATTAAAATGTAATTGAGAAATATCTAAATAAAAATACAACATAAAATAGATGTGAACTTCTGGTTTCCTAAGTCAATATTTGGCCCCCAGAGACTCATTTCTATTTGAATTTGACACCATTGTTCTAAGTGTCCTCTGCATTGATGGTCAGAAGGCTGTTTCTTGGTAGAGTAAAAAGAATGCTAGATTTGAAGTCAATGTACCTGGATTCAAATTCTTGTATTTCCGTGTGACCTTAAGCAAGTGACTTAACCTCTTTGGGTCTCAGGTGCTTTATCTATAAAATGAGAGAGGTTAAACTACATGGCTTATGATGTTTCTTTTAGTTCTAAATATATGATCTATGTATGGCAGATGTGTTAAGTCTTGAGGCAGACAACCAGTGGTCAGAACTAATTCCTTCCCATGAATTCTTTCAGTCTAGAGTTTTCCTAAGATTGGCTGTTTGAGAACTCTGCATTTTATACTTAGGCTCTAAACCTTGGGTGGCTCATGAGTTCTACTATCCTCTTTACTTCCATTCTACTTTGGGAAATATAGTAGACAGCATGCCTATCAAATTCTCCAGTTTATGAAGTTCATGTATCATAATCACTTTATCATTTGTCCTTAAAGCTTTGTCACTTCAGTCCCTTGGTCCCTCTCCCCTTCATCAGAAGGATTTTCTGGCATGTGACCCATATTTATGAACCATGCATTCTTCTGCTCTCCCTGGTGTTACAGGAACCACAGCTATGAGTAATGCCACTGATACCCTCTAGTGGCGGCAGTGAAATCTTTGCACTAACAACTCTCCTAAAAAATTACTCAGATTAATCATTGGTTTTGTTCCTCACCATTCACCACCTCTAGTAAAGGACCAGACTGCGAGCTCCCTAAAAAGCCAACTCCTAGAATCTGAGGGAGATAAATAGTTTTAGGCTGAGATGTGGATGATGATTGTGGATTTTCCATACCATCATAATATTGTCATCTTTTTCTTTTTTTCTGATAAAGTTTATCTTCACATATCAAAAAAAATTTCTTAGTTCTTTTTCCCTCTCTCAATCTACCTTATATCATATTTGTTTATGTGCAAATTGTATCCTTCCTTATTAGACTTAAATTGTAGATTACATTGGAAAAAGCACTAGTGCTGGAGTTAGACAAACTAAAGTCAAATTCAACCTCTAATACTTATATTACCTGTTTAACCTAAGGTCATTACTTACCTTCCCTGGAACTTAGTTTCTTCATCTATAAAATGAGAACAGATGGACTAGTTGGCTTGTGAGATTCTTTCTAGCTTTAAATCTATGATCCCACAACTAAATCATTTTTATTGTACAAAGTGGGTACTTAATACATGTCTGCTGTTGAACTGAAATGAATTTACTAAGATGATGGGTAAAGAAATACATCAGAATATGAATCCCTGGTGGGCTCATTTATTCAAGTTTGAAAAATCAGTAAAGTGAATCTTAAGGATCCCAGCATAAATTTTAAAGTCACAGTAATAAAATCAAGCAAAAATATAGAGTTGAAAGAGATCTCAGAGGTCACCTAATCCATTGCCCTCATTTTACAGCAATTGTAAAATGAATTCAGGGAGGTTAAGTGTCTTTCTTGAGATCAAACAGATAATAATTAGCAGAGTCAGGATTAAAATTCAAACCCACTGATTTCCTCTCACTCTAAATCCAGTGCTCTTACTATTATTCTGCACAGGCTCCAGATTGGTATAGAGATGGTGAGGATATATAGGAAAACCACTCGGAGATGTCATTCAGACAGATGTCTTTCAAACAGGGTCAAGAGATTGATCCAAAGCCCAGAGGATAAGTGGGTATGCCTGACTTAGAGCAATAGGGCACTAAAGATGAAGGTTTTAGAGGGGGAAAGCTCTAAACACATTTGCAAACAACAGAGACCATGGTGCTGAGTCAGAATACCTGAAAGAATGAGCCTTGATGGATGGAATGGATAGAATGTATCTAGTCAGGTTTATAAGAACCAGCTTGGAAGACTTGGTTGGTCTTCTGAGATAGATATTTTGATTTGCTCAATAAGTAAGAGGGCAACAACAATAAAAAACAATAACACCACCAACAATATATTTAATAAAAATAATAGCTGGCATTTATGTAAATGCTTTAAGCTTTGCAAAGTGATTTACAAAGTTTTCTTATTTCTCCTTGCAACAACCCTAGTAGCTAAGTGCTATTATTATCAATCTTTGTTTTACAAATGAGAAAAAAAAGCAGAAAACAGTTACGTCACTTGCTGAGGATCACTTGTGGAGGATCACTCGGTTAGTAAATGTCTGAGGCCAGAACTGAATTCAAGTAAGCCTGACTCCAGGTCCAGCTTTCTGTTTATTGTACCACCTAGATGTCTGTACATTTAGTTTTTACACAATGGCTCCTCTCTATCCCTCTTTACATAATTTTGTAGGAATGTGGACCTCTCCAGGTAGTAGTGAGCAGGTGATGATTCTCCTGATATGTCCCTGGAAGTTTTGATTGGGTCCCTCTTACTTTCATAGCACTAGTTATCCTGGTTCATGTACAAAAATATGTATAACAGCTTTTTTCCTGGTTGTCAAAAATTGGAAATTAAATAGGAGTTCTCCTATTGGGGAATGGCTAAATACATGTTGATATATAAATATAATGGAATATTACAATGTCATAAAAATTGTGGACAATTATAAAAGAAAAGTGGAATAACTTATGAATTGATGCATATCAGTCAACAGAATATGGAAAATAATCTGTACAATGACAATATTATAGAAAAAAAAGATAAGTCAAGTCCAAATGAATAAAAATGAAACATACCCTCTTGGCAAGGACACACTGATTTTTTTGCTACTTGCTACTTGAAAAGTAAATTAACCCAATTTTTAAAATCCTAAAGAATTTTCAACAACCCGTTCAAATGTCAGATCTGCTATGAAGTATAACTTGATTCTTCTCATCAGCAAAGAATGTTCTTTCATAAGACCTTATATAACACATGCTTTTTTTAACTGTACTGAAAGTCACTTTTAAACTAAGAATCCCCCTATAAATGTGTAATAGTAATGGAACTTAAAGATCCCCTGTATTGGTTTGGTTGAGTGTTAAAACCCAGAGCTTGTGAATCCCACTTGTGGGATGGACTTGTTGATGTGAAAAGAGAGGGATGAACTGGGAGGAGCTGGTGATGTGAATTTAGAGAGGCACCAGCAGAGAGAGAGGCAGAAGAATTTTTTGGAAGCAGCATCGAGGAGGCAGAGAAATGGAGAGGATTGCTGAGGGCCAGTTTGAACTGCCCAGGACTTTTGAGAGCTGCCACCCAGAGCTACCAAGGACCCATAACATGGCTGTTATGCTGGTACTTTGTCTGTTTTGATGGTGCTTTGTCAGATTCTTCCACTGATGAAGGACAGTCCTGTCGTTGCAGAGGTCCTGGAACCTTGCTATTCGTTCAGGGTCCTGAGACTGTTCTGCAGAGAGAGTGAATTGCGCCCACTGGTGAAGGATAGTGCTGTGGTTGCAGAGGTTCTGGAAACTTGCTGTTGGTTCAGAAGCCCTGAAGAAGGATTTTCTTGTTGTATGTTTACAGAAATCCTGGAAGAGGGTTTTGCTAATGTTTTCAGGGATCCTAGGACTGTTCTGCACACAGAGAATGAATTAATGAGGACACTGGCAATGTATCTTGTGGCCTTGCTAAGCTTTGTCTCCCCAGGAACAAAGATTGCTGAGAACTTGCCTTAGGTCAAAATGAAGAAAAGACCTCTCTTTGGGTATTAAATGCTGTGCTTAAGCTTGTTGTAACTCTGGGGTAGATGGCCTATTCAGTTGTGATCCAAGGGTGGGAAACTTTTGATTTTTTTGTGCTCTGGGACTGACCAAATAAATATACTTTGTTTATGATTGGAAACTAATCTCCATTTAAGAAGAGAGGCTTTGTGATTGACTAAATGAATGTACTGACTAGGGGTGGAGTAGTACTTAGAAGAGGGACTTTGTGATTGACTAAATGAATGTAATGTCCAGGGGTGGAGTACTACTTGGAAATTATTGAATTACACTTGGTGAATGCTGTATTTTGAATTATGCTATATTTTGATTTTCTCTTTTCTTAATTTGTCATTGAATAAAATGGAGAGCAGCTATGTTGGTATTTTGAACCTTGGGAAATTGCCTTTGCTTGGCATTATCTTATAATCTAATGCCATGCAAAGGAGCTTTCCAGAAAAACTGCTATTTTGAACAGCTTTTTTTTAGGCTCTGATTACTCAGTATAATGATCACTCTATTCCATAACAAAAGTAAAACATCCATGGAAAATCAAGGTATAGCATAATTCAAAATACAGCATTCACCATATTTCAACTTATCACAGAAAATCACAATATAATATTCACAACATAGTCTCAAAGTAAAATAGTCACTCTTAAGTTAATTCAATCAGTCACAAAATAGTCACTGTTAAGTTAATTCTATCAGTCACTTATCAGTAATATCAAAGTACACAAGTTGAAGTCTTCCACTCTTGGGGCAAAATTTTGATTAACTCAATCAGTCACTAATCAATAACAATAGTCACAGTACTCAAAATATAATCAGTCACTTATTCAGTAAAGTCTTACTAAGTATCATACACAAAATCCTCCACCCCTTAGGTCACTAGTAAACTATAATTCCATAATTACTCAGTACCCAAGGAGAAGTCTTTTCTTCATCTTGACTTGGGGGGGCCTGTTCTCAGATTCCCTGGATCCCCTTCCATGGCCCCAAACTCTACCTAGATTTAACAGACTGTCACCTGGGTTCAATGGAAGACAGCTCCCAGTTTCTTGACCAGCTCTCTGGAGAGGCTCTGCTCCACATTGGTGTTCACAGGGTCTGGTCCATGTCAGTTCCTTCATCATTTCTGCTCCAAGGAATTCAAGGCTCAACCAACCCACAAACAAAGTCTCAGCATCCTGGTCATGCTTCAGTCACCTGGGCTCCTGGCCCCTGGTCTCCTGGGTCTGGACTCTGGGCTCCTGGGATCCTGTTCAGAAGGAGCTCCACCACTACCACAAGTTCTCAGGACTCAGTTCTTCATTCTTCTGTTGCTGTTCTGCCACCAGATCTCAGTCTCAAGGAAATTCTGATTGTGCCTCTCTGGGGCTTTTCTTAAATACACAGTATTACCTACTTCACTTCTTTCACCCAACTTCCTGTTATGTCAGTAACAAGGGGCAAGAGTTCATACCTTCTGTTCCCCCAATCAGAGGCTTCATCGGTTACTAAGTGTTAAGTACCTGCTATTTTTCCAACACAAAAGGGATCTTCAAGGTCAAAATTACATTACCATTACAAAATGTTATTACTGCTTTGTATAATAATTATTTATATAAATAAAATACTCCCCATACACACTCACTAAATTGCCATGAGGCCATGTGTTATTTAAATCTTTTTGTCTCTATTATGTTTAGCACAAAGTAGTTACTTAATAAACACTTGTTGGGTTGCATTTATTAAGTTATTATCCTCATTAGATTTAATCAAACAACTAGACCTTAAAACAAAAGGGAAAATAATATTTTCAAATACAGCAAAGAGCATTTTAATTATGGTATGTACAACCCCTGAAAAGAACAAAAGGTATGAATTGAACAATATATTTGGTGTCAAAAGTATTAACAGAAGCAAAACATAATGACCTGCCAACTATGGAGAGGCATTAGCCATTATAGGATGCATTTGCTGAAAGGATTTTGAGAGAGTAAAGTTTATTTATAAATAAAGCTTCTTTATATGTATCAGTTTTGTTAAAAATTACTAATTAATAAAAGACTTTTAAAGTCCTGTCACCAAAATTTTAAAGACCTTGGAGCTGAGGATGTGTTTCTTTTTCTTTACAGGAGATAGGGTTTGTGGAGAGTAGCTAGGAAGCTTAACATTGATGTTAGGTCTAAATAAATCATGTTAGAATCAAAAGGGCCATAAACTTTTAAAGCTAGAAGGGAATTTAGAACTTTTTAATCAAGACCAATCTCCTAATTTAAAGAGATGCAGACAAAGAATCATTTTTAAAATTAGATACATAGGCCTGAGATGAAATTATTTGAAATTAAGGTTCATTTGTTTTTCCTGGCTTACTAGATTTATTCTTTATGTCTTAAGTAGCATAAATTCTGCAGAAATTTTTGAAAAATTCTGGGAGTTTCTGAACACTTCTAGACATAGTATACATTTATAAATATAATTCCAATTCTAACTTCTCATTAACTTCTGTAAATTCAATGAGCAAACACCAGGTCACTGGATAATAGGACTGAGAACTGGAAAAGACTTTTCCAAAAACTATATATCCCAACTCCCCCATTTTACAAATAACCTGAATAACTACAAATAAGTAGTCCAAAGGTATGGACTGATTTGCCAGTGTCATGCATAGAATAAGTAATAGAACCTAGGATATCTAGTGGATGATATTTCCTCTGATAATTTCTGGGTCAAATTTCAGCTTCCCTATGGCCCTTTTACTTCCTACCAATTGTCTAAACATGGTGGAGTTGCAGTTCAGGTGACTTTGATGAAGTAAGAATAGAAGCTGAAACTGAATTAAAATGAGTTTTCCCTATATTAATGCAAAATGGTATTCCTTAAATTCTTAATCCTATAAATGAGTTCTATATAAATGACTCTCATTCTTTTGAAAGCTACTTACTGAGATTAGTTTCTTTTACATATTTATATCAAGTAATCATCAACAATAAATTATTGAAAGTAATACAAATTATTTAAATTATATTAATTATTTAAAATAGTTATTAAAAGCTGTTTTAATTATATTTAAATTTTTATTATAAGTTTAATAAAAATCAATAAATTTGAATATTTAAACATACAAAGAAAAACTGAAAAAGTAAGTTTTATTTAAAACTTGGTTTTCTCCTAGTAATTACTATGTACAGTTTGGGTTGCTTTTTCATTATTGTTGTTTATAAAATTCAAATTTGACAAAGTACTGTCAACAGTGTCCTACTATCCTACTCCTTACCCATTTGTAAACTTCCTTATGCTTTATTTTTATGATTCATAAAATGATTCATAAAGCTCTTTCCTTCCTTTTATTAGTACAATCCTCACTATTCCTCCTTTCATCCCTAATTCATCCCCCCCCAAAAAAAAGAAAAAGAAAAGAAAGGCTCTCCCTTATACCAAACACTTATAGTCATGTAAAACATCCATAACTGGCTGTCTCTGAAAAGTATGCCTCGTTCTGTATCCTAAATCTTTGTGTAAATAGGTGGGAAGAATTCATTATGTTGATTAAAGTTCTTAAATTTTACAGTTATTCATCTTAATAATCTTGTAGCCATAGATCAAATTATTCTCCTGGTTCTGCACACTCCACACTATACTGGGTCATTTAAGTCCCCTCAACTTTCTTTGAATCTGTTATCATCTCTTTTTTTCCCCACCTCTTCCCTAAGTGATGGGTAGTCACTTTGTTTCAAGTTCTTTGCTACAAAAGAAATTACTGCTATAAATGTTTTTGTACATATGGATATTTTCTTTTGATTTTATTGATGCCTTTACTGTACAAGCCTAGTAATGGTATCGTTGGGTTAAAGTGTGACCAGAATTTAGTGACTTTCAGATATATTTCTAAATTGCTTTCCAGAATAACTGAACCACTTTAGAGATTAACCAACAATGTATTATTGTACTTATTCTTATAATTCTTTCAAGGATTATAATATTTTATTCTTTTGCTCATCCTTTGGTGGATATGAGGTAGAACTTCAGAATGGTTTTTAAATTTATATTTCTTTTATTATTACTATTTTTTCATATGGTTATTGATGATTGGTTTTTCTTAGTTTGAGAACTACCTGATTATATCCTTTTACTCTCTATGTTAACAAACTTAGATCAATTCTATGTACTTTTTGAATTTGAGAATTTTATCAAATTTGGAACTGAAAAAACATTAAGTGCCTACTATCTAGATGGTTCAGTGAATAGAGCACTGGGCCTGAGGCAGGATGACCTGAGTTCAAATCTAGCTTCAGACACTTATTACCTGGACAAGTAACCTGTTTGCCTTAATCCACTAGGGAAGTAAATGCCATACCATTCCAGTATCTTTGCCAAGAAAACCCCAAATGGGGTCAAGAAGAGTTAGACATGACATAAAACAATTAACAACAACAACATTCCTGTCAGTGCACAGTCAGACCACTGACTTGTCAGATCAACAATCAGAATTAATATTAAGAAAGAAGAATAGCCAAACACAACTGAAAAACATTTCGAACATGATGCTAAATGCTTTACAAATATGATTTCACATTTGACCTTCAGAACAACCCTAAAAAGTAGGTAGTTTTTTTATTGCCATCTTACAATGGAGAAACTGAGGCAGAGAGAGGTGAGGTGACTCAGTAGTGTCCAACAGCTAGAAAGTACCCACTGCTTGATCTGAACTCATCTGCCTGAGTGTGAATCCAGAGCTCTAATCTCCTGAACTGCCTCACTGTCTACATTTGTGAGGGTTTTTGATACTTTCAGTGCCCAGGATATGTGAAGCTCCTCTCTGCTCATGAATTTCCTTGTATGATTTTTTATGAAGTAAGTAGTACAGCAGGCTCATAGATTTAGAGTTGGAAGGGATGGTAAAAGAACATCAAGTCCAACTTTATTACTTGGCCAGTGTCACATGGGCAGCATCACCCAGGTAATAAAGGGTAAGGTTGGGCCCAAACCCAGGGCACTCTCCACAATGTCACTCCTGAGCCAAGTACATCTCTTCAGCTCTCTGAACCCCAATTTTCTCAACCTCCAACCTGGGTGATGCAAGTCAGTTATGGTTGTAGCATTCTCTGAGACTGTCAAAAGAAGGGTCTAAAACTCCATCATGTTGTTGATATAATCTTAGATAGATGCAAATTTTTTAAATATAAAATTCTTAGTCTAAGAAATTTTATTACTGAGACAGAATCTAAAAATATTATTGAAAAGAAAAAAAAGTACCTTATAATTTTACGGAAGAATTTGTAGCTCTTTTAGTTGTAATGAAAAAAAGAAAAACTAGAAGCAATCTATACATTCAATCACTGGACAATAACTTAAATTATGGCATTTTTGTGTAATAAGATGTGACTCTTATGAAAATGAATATAAAGAGTACAAGAAAATATGAAAGACAATAAATGATATAAAGCAGGATCAGCTGACTATAAACAGCATGCAGAGTGACAACAATCACTTCACAGAATAAAAATAAATACAACTTTTATGGAATTCTCCACATAGAAGATTTTAGATCCTCATGAATGCATCACACTAATGTTTCACAAAAATCACATCATCATCATCATTGTCATAATGATAGCTATTATTTACAGAGTGCTTATTATATGCCAGGCACTGTGCTAAGAACTTTATAATTATTATCTTATTCGATCCCTACCCTGATAGAATTTACAATCTAAAGGGGGAAGACAGAAGATAAAAAGGAGCTGAAAAGAGGAGGGGAAGGCTACCTGTTGTAGGGACATAATGAAGTCTGGCAGCAGGACTGGAAAATGATTTGAAGAGGTATAAGTTAGAGAGTTGATGTCATCTGTCAATATGATGAGCTTCTGGAGATCATAAAGGCCAAGAGAGCATAGCCAGGTAGGAAATTAGGCTTCTGAGAAGCCCATGTGGTTTTCTTCTCATTCATTTATTAAGCCTGAACTATATTTTCCAACATACTTTTTATAATCTTCCCTAATGTCACCATTAAAATTAACAATTATGAAAGTATAAGTTGCCTTATTTGGAGGAACTTGTCCAATGGTTCAAAGAATTTAGTCCTTCTTTATCTTCTGCAGTAAATGTTATTGCATACACTTCAGTTATCTTAAAAGGGTTGATTTTGTTTCTAGTAAATACAAAGTCTATTCATAATGCGGAACAATGTTTTTTATGATGGATTTCATGATTTGTAAACTGTAATTACTATAATAACAAGTTTCTACTTAGTGAATGTATTTAGTAAAAAACCTTATAGTTATAAATAGATTCTATCTTAACTGATATGACATATGTAGGATTATACTACATTTCTTATGTTTCAACTTAAAACAATTTAAAATAGGTCTGCATTACATATGTTCAATAGAAACTGATCCTTGGCTACAATTATGGATAGCAATTACTGCTATATCAAACATGGACAAATGACAATATATTTAACATAAAATTGTATAACCTAAAAGCAACGTATAACTAAAAGTTACCAAAGAAAGGATCATTGCTAATTAAATAATGCCCCCACCTCAGTGTCTTCTAGCTCAATGTTAAAGAAAATAAAAAGGGACAGCCAGGTAGCACAGCGAGTAAGAGCACCGGCTCCAGTGTTGAGAAGACCTGGAGATCGAATCCCGGGCTCAGACACTTAGCACCCACCCAGAAACACCTGGCTGTGTAACCTTGAGCAAGTTACTTAACCCCAATTGCTTAGGGGTGGCCAGGTGGCTCAGCGAGTAAGAGCACCGGCTCCAGTGTCGGGATGACCTGGATCAAATCCGGGCTCAGATACTCAGCACCACACCCAGAAATAATAACTGGCCATGTAACCTTGAGCAAGTTATTTAACCCCGATTGCTTAAAAAAAAATAAAACATATACCATACTATGGGTAAATTTAGCATATCATGACAGGTAAAATAGTACCATTCTCTTAGGCAAAGTCACATACCTTGGCTACATTTTTTAAAAATACTGTACAAAAAGACTTAGATACAAAATCATTTTTTCCTCAAAATGTCCAACTGTATATCTGTTTAAAATTAACTGTGGTCTTCCATTTTAGAAAAGTAGAGAATAAGAATTCATCAGATTAGTATCTTAAGAGAAAAATATGGGATGATTTGGAAATGGCTAAAACTTTGAAGGAAGATATAGGAATAGGTGACAAGGTAGTTCTGGCTATAGTAAGAAAATCAAAGAGTTAGCCCCAGAGTTCTCAACTAGGTCTTAAGACAGTTGAAGAAATAAAAATTAAAAGGAATGTCTGGGGCAGTAGGGTGGCACACAGACACTTACTAACTCTGTGCTTCTGGGTAAGTCATTTAACCCCAAATGCCTTTCCCAACCTCCCCCCCCCCAAAGTTCTTCCTTGGGAATATTGTCCTCAAATACTGCAAGGACACTGAGAGAGAAGGTAGCAGGACCAAAGCAGTCAATTTAAGAAATCTGAAATTCAGATAATGATCTTATACCAAGAAGTATAAGGAATTAATATTATATAAGACCAAAAACTATTTCTCAAGAGAATAGTAGCCAATGTATATGAATAAATGTTTCTCAAAAGAACTTCCAACTATCAATACTCATAAGAAACATTATTCCAACCAACTACCTAATCTACAATAAATAAGCATTTTTAAAGTGTTTACTATACGCCAGACACTATGTTAAAGACCCAGGATACAAAGAAAAAGTGAAAATATTCTTTGCTCTCAAGAAGCTTATATTCTAATGGGGGAGATAATATGTAGAAATGAAAGGAGCTTAACCTGCAATTTCAATGGTATAGGAAACTCCTGCATAAGGAAATTTTATCAATGTACAGTTAATAGCCTTAACTGCCTAGAGAACCAAGAAGTAAAGTCACTTGCCCAGGATCACCCAGCTATAGTGCTCCCTTTTTTTCTTCCAAAATTTTATTTTAGACTCAATCAACAGAACACAAATACAGAATAGAGAAAGGAAACAAAAATATATCATAAACTTAAATATTGGAACTTAAATAGAAAGTTAGAAAGAAAAAAAAGCATGTCATGTGCATAACAGAATGTAAGAGAGGATTCAAAATATGTAACAAATTTTCATTTCAAGAAATCCTGTATGATAAACAATACTCATTGTGTTGAGAATTGTCCATTTTTTCTTTGCTTCCATGTGAATTTTCTTTTGTTCTCTGCTGTGCACCTTTTACTTTGTTTTTCCCCCTAACCCCCTAACCACTTCCCCCACCGAAGGCCACAGTAAAGTTTAGATATGTTTCTCTATAGCTATAAGTATATACATACACATATACACATATATACATACATATACTTTCCCAAACCTATTATACTCCTGATCTTTGCTTTTATGTATGTGCATATCTCTTTTTTCCTATCCCTCCTGCCTCCTCTATTTTACTTCTATCCACTACCTTGCCTTCCTATTACTTGCCTAACTCTTTCCAAGGATTCCTCCCCTATCCTTCCATTTCCATAAATCTAACCACCCTTCTATACCCCTATTTTACCTATCCCCTCACCCTTCCATCTAAAGATCCCTCCCTTTTCCTCTCCCCCCTCCCTATGCCCCTATCATTTTATTTCTTCTCAATTTAGAAGACTTTATACTCTTCTAAATATTTATGTATTGTTCCCTCTTAACCCATTCCCGATGAAAGCAGGTTACGAAAACTACCAGCCCTCCTCCCCCATCTAAATTCCTCTGTATTGGTTCTTCCTCTTGCACCTCTATTTGTATAAAATAATTACTATTTTAAGCTGTTCCTAAATGGTTTTACTTTTTAAATTCATATCTCAGATTTACTCCAATCTTTCTTATGAGCTACCCAATTATTGATAAAAATCTTAGACATACCTTTCACATTTTATATATACAAAAAGTAAACAATCCGTCCTTATGGATCCCTTATAATCAGTCTTTGTTATGTATGTGTCTTATATTTCTCTTGGTTCTTGTAGGTCAAATCTTCTATTAAATTCAGGAATTTTTTTTAACAGTCTTGAAAGTTTGAGAGTTTATCAAATGTTCATTCTTTTTTCATTTAGGATAATACTTAACTTTGCAGAGTATGATATTTTTGGCCAGAGGCCCCATTCTTTTTCTCTTTGATATGTTGTATTCCAAGATCTGTGGTCCTTCAATGTCTCTGCTGTTAGGACTTATGTAATTCTAATTGTGATACTATTATATTTAAATAGTTTTAATCTTTAAGCTTTGAATATTTTTTCCTTGAGCTGGGGGTTTTGGAATTTGCTTATCATATTCCTATGATCTTCCTCATAGGATCTCTTTTAAGTGGTGATCGATGGATTTTTTTTTTCTATTTCTACTTTCCCCTCTTGTTCTAATGCTTTAGGACAATTTTTTTAAACTATTTCTTATATTATTGCATCAGGATTCCTTTTTTGATTGTAACTTTCAGTTAGTCCAATTATTTTCATATTTTCTTTTCTTGATCTATTCTCCAAATCTGTTGTTTTTCTAATAAGATGTTTCACTTTCTCGTCTATTTTTCATTACTCATATTTTGTTTAATTATTTCTCGATCTCTTATAATTTCACTGGCTTCACTTTGCCCAATTCTAGTTTTCAAGGTGTCATTTTCTCCCTTAAGATACTGGATCTCCTTTTATAATTGGCTGACTTTTCTTTTATACCCTTCTTGTTTTTCTTGAATTATTCCTTTTTTTAAGTTTTCCTTTCATCTCTGTCATTTGATTTTTAAAGTCTTATTTTTTTTCAGATGTTCTGTGAATTCTTTTTGGGCAGGTGACCATTTTACATTACTCTTTAGAGATTTCTTTACTTCAATATCCTCCTCTGAAAAACCTCAGTCATCTCTATTCCCATAAAAAGTTTGTGTGGTTGGATTCTCTCTCCTTTGCCTATCCATTTTTTGTGGTAATACCTTAATTTTTGTAATCAACTCTTGCCCCTCTAAGTTGTGGGAAATGGTGCCTCTTGTCCCAGATCTTCAGTTCTCCCTTCTAGCCTGGAATCAAAGCCAAACCTCCAACCTCCTGTAAGTGCCTGCAGCCGGGGGCTTTCTACCCCACTGCTTCTGCACTCACCAGGCAGGTGTTGATTCATTCTTGCCCCTGCTGCTCTTTGCCACACAGCTGAGTCTGGTATTCCTCATTGGCAGAGGTTCCCTCAATCTTTGGGGCTCAAATGCCCAATTCCCCTCACTATCACTGGAGTAAAAGTTCAGGTGACTAGGGTCGAGGCAGCCTCTTAAACCAACTAACCCCAGAATGTGCCATTTGGTGTTAAAACAGAACCTAGCCTGGAGGTGTTATCTCTTCACATGGACTAAACGTTGTCCTAGGATTTTCTTCCAATCTTCTCAAATTGCCCCAGGGGGGCCTTAGTTATGCCCCTATTCTTATTTATCTCCACCCACACTTTGTTTGCCCTAAGGTACTATTTAACTCTTTCGTGGGGGAAAATCTTGAGAGCTTGGAATTTTCTGATCTTATTCTGCTGGCTTTCCAGAATCCTCCTAGTGTATTTCTAAGACAGGATCTGAATTAACATTTTCCTGGCTTCAAGACTTAACTCTCTTTTATTCCCAGGTGCTTCATATATAAATAGGTATATACAATTAATAATAAGAGAAATACAAATCAAAAGAACTCCAAAATTTCATCTCACGATCAGAAAATTGGCAAAGATGACAAAGGAGAGGAATAGTCAATGCTGAAGGGGTTGTGGAAAAACAGGTACATGGTTGATGGAGCTATTTGATCCAACTATTCCACAAAGTAATTTCTTATGCAAAGAAAGTAATTAAAATGCCAATGCCTTTGATCTAGAAATCCCAATGCTAGTCATAAGCCCTAAAGAAGTCAATGATAAAAATTATAAACAAATTATTTATATTAGCACTATTTGTAATAACAAAGAACTAGAAACAAAGTAGATGGTAGATGCCCATGGATTTGGGAATGGCTAAACAAACTGTGGTACATGAGTGAAATAGGTGAAATAGTGAAATATGCTAAAAGGAACAATGAATATTAACAATTCAGAAAAGAAGAGAAAGACATATGATGAAAACAAGACACACAATGACTACATTAATGTAAACTGAAAGAACAACAAAATATTTGAAATTGAATACTGTGAAATTATAATGGCTGAGGCAGATCCAAAGTACAGATATGAAAATATTCCTTCCCTCATTCCCTTCTACAGCTTTGCAGAGGTGGGAGTGGGGAGGGGAGACACTTAGGGGAATAGAACTGTACATATTATGTTAGACTTTTTCATTGCATTCGTACTGCTGTACTCCCACCCCCTTTTTTATTATAAGGGAAGACCATTTCTAGGAGAGAGATGGAAGTAAATGCAAGTAACATTAAAAAAGTAAATAGTTTTAAAACAAAATACAAAAAAAAAGATATAGTTAGCCCAGTCTGTTGCCATATATACTCTGGCAATGGCTAGAGTAGCAGGTGAACCACACTGGTCCTTTAAGGAAATAGTCCCTCACTCCCTTTATGTGGCCTAAAGTATAAAAAGGAATATACCTAAATTCTGACTTTTTAAAGGGAAGAAATCCTTATCAAAGTGATTGGTTGGTAAGGAGACAAAATGGAGTACAATTTCATATCTTTTTTATTTAGAAGCTCTGTTCTTTTATCTTTTGTTTTTATTATATTTTGTGATCCATGGGTATTTTCTTGCATTTTAACCCTTGAGCCTGAAACACTGAACTGGCAGAGGTTAGGCCTGGCCCACAATACCTGCAGTATAGAAAAATATGAACTTAGGAAAAAGGGAAAACCTGAGAAATTTTTCATTTTGCACAATTATGTTCTTCACTAAATGGAAATGCTTAAGTCTATTAGATACACATTATGCGCCACATACAGCAATAAAATAGATGATAGGTACAAAGACATTCAAGTTGGTGTTAATAATGACTGACTGGCAATTGGCAAGAGGGCAGCAACCCTATAAATATATTTCTGAAATAATGATATTAAGTCAATGAAAGAAAAACAATGTATAAAAATCTGACCTAGATAAAACTATTTAGAAATTCATCTAAATGTAAAGTTAAGATATAAAAAACACAAAACTGTATTTCAAATACTTTGAAACCTTTAAAAATATTGTGATTTAAGAATCATTTATATTCCATATGTATCTTATTTTGATCAAGAACCATTACTTACATCTGTCTGTTGTAATATTACTCTCTAGTAATTTGTAAAACTTCAGACTTTTAGGAACTGAATTTCTTAAAGAGTTTACAGTTTCCAAGTAGATAGTTTCCCTTAATGACAACTAACAGAGTACTCCTTATTAAAATTCCAAACTATATAATTTTAATAACATAAATGAGAATGACTAAAGTGTTCGCAAAAGTTATGATACTAAGTAACTGCTCACTACATTCTTTTAAACCATATTAAATCAAGAAATGTACCAAACCATTTGCAAAAAGAACACTTCATTTCATAAAATATTTAAAGATGATAATGTTTTAGGTAAAATCATTTTGTAGACCTCAAGATTCATCAGCAATATTAATCAGTCAGGACAGGGAGTCATCAACATTTTGACAGTAAGCACAATTTTCTTCATACCCTTTAACAACAGTCAGAGATAAAGCAGATGTGAAATGGAAACAGAATAAAGTCAGGTGAAAAAAGTAATCATCTCCAATGTAGCAGCTTGTGTGATATTCATCCAATCATTTATCATAGAAGTCATGCTTGAAACATTTTTAAACTTCATGTTTCCAGAAACTCTTTATTTTTATCTTACTCTGGGTTTAAAAAGAGACCATAATACCTGTGGTCTTACATGAAGTTACATTCAGATTTCTAAGAAGCAGAAATTAAATCAACAGAGACTTTGCTGGTACAGGTGTGTTTAAAAAAACAGTACCAGGAGTCTATAATACATGAATAGGATATTTGATATATCTGTTTGTGACTTTTTCCCTATTTCTGTTGAGGACATAGTCTTCCTTCCAGATAGGAAAATAGATAAGCAAGGAGTCATCCACAATTCCTTACTCTCTTCTACCAATCCTATATTCAGTCAATTGCCAGTTCTTGTTCATTCTACCTCTACATTTCTTGCACACCTCTCCTTTTCTCCAACCATACCATAATTCAAGCCCCTATAACCTCTTACCTATACTGCAGAGATAGTCTCTTAACTTATTCTCCTTGCATTTAGCCAGCATTCTTTTGAATCCATATTCACATAGCTACCAAGTTATATTCCTAAAGCAGTATGATCTAAACATCATCACTACTCTTTCCAAGGTCTAGTAGTTCCCTGTTGCCTTAGGATAAAAATGTAAGATCCTGTTTGGAATTTAAAGTCTTTCACAGTCTGGACTATTTTTTTCTGGGTTGATTACATATATTCCCCCTTTACATATGCTATCTTTCAGTCAAATGGATTACTTACTGTTCCTTATATAAAGTATTTCTTTCCCTACCCCTCTGACTTTACATAGGCTGTCCCTCTTTCCGAGAATATTGGCTCTTCCTCACTCCTGCCACTTAAAAACCCTCATTCCCTTCAAAGCTAAGCTCAAATTCATCTCCTGCAAGAGGACTTTCTGAATTCTCCTAGTTATTAGTGCCCCACCAATTACAAGGTATCTATTGTGCAAATGTTTTAATTTATTTATCAACATACACGTCGTTCCCTTCCTCAATGTGATGACATATTCCTGTGGTCAGTGGCTATTCTATATTTGTCTCCATATCCCTGCAGCTTGTCACAGTCCCAGCACAAAGCAGTCACCTAATAAATGCTTGTGGAATTCAATGAATTGCCCATCTTTCAAGAATCAGGTGTCACTTTCTCCATAAAGTATTTCTTGATTTTTCTACCCTAAAATTATCTTTTTCTTTCCCTGAATAGCCATAACACTTTAACTCTCTTATTGTACTTTTTTTTTCCTTTGCACTGGAGTATATCCATTATCCTTACTAGAATATAAGCTTCTTATTGACAAGGACTGTATCTTATTCATCTTTCTATTCCCCAAAGTACCTAGCATAGTGCCGTGTAGAGAGAAGCTCAAGAAATGTTTGAATGAATAAATTTATGAAAAGTTTCAAAGACAGATATTCCATTACCAGCATTAAATATTTATTCAGCATCCACAGAATATGTTGCACAATATTCAACACCTTAGAGTTCATAGTTCAAGTTTAACATGGTCTTTTCTCTAAAAGAGCTTACAATTTTGTGAAACAACTTATAATTTAGCTTTATGAGCATTATGTAAAGAGCTTAGTGCCATAAAATATGATAATTTATAATTTGCTAAAAAAATTCAATAAACTTTGATGCTCAGTGCCACACCTGTTGCCAAATTCTTAGACTAGCTATCTATGAAATTCACAATCTTCTACAAAAATTTAACATTCTCATGGCTAAAATTACTGTAAAGTAAAGAAATAGTTAAATAGCAGCAAAAGGCTAATTATACTGGGCTAATTTCCTTTTGTCTACAAGAAAAGAAAGTTTTCTTTCATTGACAGACTGAGTATAATAATATGTGAATTATAAGATCAAAGAAGCAAACTGTATGTTTTCTAAAATATGAGTTTCCTTCACCAAGTTTTATACTTACTGTATCTAAAAGAGCTGTGTGAAGGGATCAGCATTAAGCCCAAAGGACAGGCAATGCACAGCAAGAAAGAAAGTAACTCCCTCGTGTCTTCTTCAGGTCACTACCAAGGACCATGTTAGCAGATCCACACCAGACCCTTAACAGGCAGCTCTGCTGCTACCAGTAATTAGCTTGGACAGCTCTGGCTCCAAGAGTAGCAGCAAGGCTACACCATAATGAGCTCAGCTGGGATTAGCAGGACAGGGCAGGGAACCAAGAGAGCTGAGGCATTCTGCATTGCGTATGTATCAAGGAGATCAAACAAGGATGGCTGGCTAGGTTATCCCCTCACCACCTCATTCCAAAAATGAAGCACGGCAGTGTGTAAAATACAGGCTAATGAAGAGCGACACCTCCAACAGATGAGAGCCACATTAATTAACACAATCCCTAGATCATGTTATACAGTTTCTGTTAGTAGTAGCAAACGTACAACTTGTCATTGCATTATGAAAAAAGCCAGTTTTTTTTTTCTTTTCTTTTTTCTTGGTAAAAAGAAGATGGTATAATCTTCAAATTACATAAGGACTCTCTCTAGTGGCCTTCGAGCCACATAAAAACCTTCCCAAATGTTTCTCCATGTACATATTGTTGAAAAAAAAAACTCACTTTTCAATCAATAGCTTCTGGTGTTCCCTTTTGAAATATGTCAGCTCATTCCACAGAGCATTAGAATCTTCTTGCTGGAGCTGCTGGGACTCTCCTCTCCTCATTTGTTTGTTTCTGTCAGTCCTATTTCATAATCAAGATGTTTTATTATTTTTCTAAAGTTTAAAATATAGAAAAACTCATACAACTTTGAACTTTAAAAATCCATTAGATATATTCCTGAAAGGTAATATGAATGTAGTTTTGATTGGATAATACTTCAAAAACCTGGTATGTTTAAATTAAAGATCTAAAATAATTTCATAAAGCTGGACTGCTGGTGTGAAAGCAGAGCTCTTAATATGACATATGGCAGAACTGGTTCGATCTCTCAAATTCTGCCAATAGAGAAAATGTACACTGTAGAAATGTCACAGTCTCCAAGAAAGGTTATAAGCCATCAGCTAATCCAGCATATGTGGCCAACAAATCTGTAAGTGGTATAAATGCCCAGTCTTAAAAGCAAGCTGTTAGGTGTTCATGTTGGAAAGTGAGTCATTATGTTATCAGGGCTTTGAAAAGTTATGTGCTCAGAGTAGTAGAATCTAGAGTTATTTTACATTTTGTTTTTGCTCAGGTGCAATTTGGTAACATTTTCCATCCACCAGGAGAAAGAATTAAAAAATAGTATAATCAGAAGAATTTTCTCTACCATTATCCAATTTTATCAATAGACAATGGAAATTTCCTTTTGAATCTCAGTTTTCAAGGAATAAAAATCAACTCTTGATTTATAATTTGGAAAAGTGCTGTACCGGACAATTTAGAAATGTTATTTCTTCATACAAGCAAACAATGTGTACCATTAACACTGCCCTGAAGGATCTCTCACCAAAGAAGAGACTATATACTACATTTTCTGTGCTCATTCAGTCCTTTGCCCTCTGTTGATACTGTTAACAAGGGAGCCACTTACTACTAACTGAGATTTGAACACCTGTTCATAGCAATTGAACGGAGACCAACAATTCATTCAGATAGCTATAGAACAAACCAATGGATTTTTAAGATTTTCAACACATTCTATGTTAAACAAAATTGAAAACTGTTAACTGTAAGTTCCAGATCATATATGCCTCATCTTTATATTTTAAAGTTGTGAATTTTTATTTTTATCGAACAAGCATTGTTATAAAAGTAAATATTCAATCATCTATAATGTGCTATTAATTTAAAATTATATATTTTAATTAAATCTACAGAGATACTAAAAGGTAAAATAAATAAATAATTTTCAACTGTTAAGTAGCATCAATACAATTTCAAGATACTAAAGGTTGGCATATGTAGTTTGTCAAACTCCATGTTACCTACTTAGATTCATATGAAAAAATTTTCATCAAATAATTTTACAAAATCCACCAAGAACACTTAAAATGCTGCTGTATTCCATTTAATATTTAGGGGAGATATTTTTTATGAGCTATGTAACTCACTTGCCATAGTTTTCTTCCAACTGTTTTAATTGCTCTTTTACTGCTCTGTAGTTGGTCTGTAACATCTGCAGCCTTTCTTTGCGTTTTTCATGGGCATCTCTTAGCTCATCATTTTCTTGGATCTATAGAACACAAAGAATTAAACACAAGCGTCTGGTTAAAGATATTAATATTATGTTTCAAATAAAAGCAGCATAACCAAGTTGTAATTTAATACAAATTATTAAATAATTATAAATGTACCTTTATTTAACTGAAGTAGAAGAATGAGAATTGTTCTCATCAGGTTAACAGAACTAGTTTGCTATTTAATAAATTTTGTAGGTTATTAAGCCATCCATCATGTTTTAAATAGTTATAAGAATCTGCTACTAAAATGTTTAAAGTCTTTGAATTAAAACCAAGATGTAATTAGTTATGTTACAGGATATTTTTCTATTTTTTCTTAAGAATTTGTAAGTACTAGAGAGCCTGAGACAATATTCTTTCTTATTACAAACAAATAAGCCCAATTCTTCAGTCTATTGATTAAAGGCCAGACTATTGTAAACTAGAAAATTCAACAAAGGTAGTTTACCTCTTCACAAGAAATCCATCAATTAGAAAGTACTTATTAAGTGCCTACTAGTTTCTAGGCACTGTGCTAGGTGTAAGAGATACAAGTAGATATAACAAAACAACCTACTCACAATGAGCTTATACTCAACGAGAAAGACAACTACATATAAAAATACATGCAGTATAACTGTACAGTTAATTAACTGTAAAGTTAATAAATACAAAAGTAGTTAAATACAAGGTCATTTGGGAAGAAGGCACTAATGGTTAAGAAGATCAAGATGTAGAAGTGGCCTGAATTGTCTTTCAAAGACAAAAGACCTATAAGAAGTGGAAGTAAAGAGAGACTAAATGCCAGGAATGGGGAAAGGTCAGTGCAAAGGCATAGAGTTGTCATGAATTTGAAACTCATTAGCTATCTAAAATAACATCAAGATTATGAACCAAAGAAGCTGGAAAAGATAATGGTATTTTTGACGGAAACAGTAAAGTTTGGAAGAGGGAGGATTTAGGTAGGAAGACAGTGAGTTCAGTTTTAGATATTGAGATTAAATGTGTTGGAAGAGGCAGAGAAAAAATGGCAAAGTAGTAGAATCAAGTACAGTTAAATTTCCACAAATAGATCTAAAAACATGTACTAGGCTGAAGACTGATCGGGAAATCCAAGAAAAAGTCACAGGGAGTCATCTTTCCAGCCTTCACCAGTGTAAAGTGAAGCAAGGTCTGTGGATACTGGGAATGGGGTCCAACCAGGAGAGAACCCTGAAGAGCACATCAGCACCCAGGAACTAAAAGAGAACAGAGGCTATATTCAGTGGCAGGAAGAGGTACCAGACCAATTCCAGGGCATGGAGAACTCAGAGTGAGGGAATATGTGACAACTGGCAGCATTGTCAGTTACCATTTCCAGGTCAGAGATGACTGAAGCCAGTAGGAGAATGACCAGGGCAGACATCTCAGACCAAAGAGGACCCTGCAGTTCTGTCACTCTGAACAAGCAGGGCTTTTGCAGAGCTCTGATCACTCAGCAGTAATTAAATTTGCCCAAAGTCAGATCACTTTGGGAGCACTGAAAGTTTGCAGTTCTGTAACCTGAGCTATTCTTGTGGTTATCCAGCCCTTGGACACCTCCCAAAAAATAGTAGCAGGACTAACCCAGACAGTTCTTCCAGAAGTGCACAGAGCCTAGACCCAACACAAAATACAGTCAGGAAAAACACTGAGAAAAGTAGTAAACAAACAAAAATGGATAAAACATTTAAAATCTATTATGGTGATAGAGATGCTTCCAACACAAATCCAGAAGAGAATGACTCGTTCTACAAACAAAACTTTAAGGAAAAACAAAAATTTAAATAGAAGTCCTGAAAGCAATGAAACAAGAGCTTTAGAAGGAGTTTTAAAAGTTTTATATATGAAATGAGAACACTAGTGGGAAAAAAATGAGAGGTATCAAAGAATTTGAAGGAATTATTATACAGCTTGGGGGGAAAAAGAGGTACAAAACTTTAATGAAGCAGCAAACACCCTAAAAACCAGAATGGAGCAAGCAGTAGCTTATGACTCCAGGACACAGTAAGAAATATTAAAACAATATCAATTAACTGAAAAATAGAAGAAAATGTAAGCTATCTCATAGCAAAACCAACTGAAAATAGGATCAGAAAAACAAAACAAGGTGAGAACACTTCAAACGTCACTGGATTACTTTTTGAAAGCCACAAATGAAAAAAAAAAAAGATTATAATTCAAGAAATCATAAAAACTTTAGACTTCTTATAACCAGAGGACAAATTTGAAATAGAAAGGAAATATCATTTACCTTCCAAAAGAAACCACAAACTGAAAACTCTTAGGAACATTATAATTAAAATCCAAAGTTTCCAGATCAAAGAAAAAAAAATTGAAAGCAAATAGAAAGACAGA
Organism: Petaurus breviceps papuanus; assembly: GCF_028583685.1. Lineage (NCBI taxonomy): Eukaryota > Metazoa > Chordata > Mammalia > Diprotodontia > Petauridae > Petaurus > Petaurus breviceps. The sequence continues at coordinate 12,504,082 of NW_027185799.1, forward strand.
ATTCAAGTACTAAGGAGCCAGAGTCAAGATCACACGAGATTTAACAACCACCATTATAAATTAATATACTCTATTCTAGAAAGCAAAAATAGAGACTTACAGCCAAAAAGAACTTACCTGGCAAAATTGAGGATAATCCTTCAAGGGGAAAAAATGTATCTTTAATGAAATAGAGGACTTCCAGGTATTTTACATGAAAATACTAGATTTGAATGGAAAACTGAGGCAGACAGAGTTTAAGTGACATGCCCAACAGCACACAATAAGGAAGTATTTGAGAGTGGATCTGAACTCAGATCTCCTGACTCCTATACTAATGCTCTATTCACTGCCCACATAGCTGCCTCCAAATACCACAAAATTTGACCATATAATTCTCAAGCACTGCCTCCCAATGTGAACTTGTAACTAGAAAGAAATGTCAACTTCTTCCAAAGGTTCAAGTCAAGAGGTAATTCTTTAGAGTCCAATAATCATTTTGTAGTAATAGTATCGATATATGATTCCTGAGTTGGATATGATCAACAGTGTTCTCTTTTCTTAGTAACAGTAACAGTGTCAAATTACTGCCCTTCCCTCCTTCATGTCAACAGTCAAATAAATTTATGAAATTTTTATTTCAACATCATACAAAAACTGTACTAAATTATCTTGGGAATGTTTTTGGGAGGAGATTACATTCAATTATTTTAAATAGTTATTGAAAGTGAGGTGTATATAGTGCATTGGCCGAGGTACAATTAACACAAGAGTTGTTACATGAAAAGAGTATAAGAATGAAATTTACCAATGCTCTTTGACTAAATGTTATTAGAAAAAGAAGACAAACTAAAGTCAGAGGACTTCACATGGTATGTTACTTGGGTAGTATGGAGTGTTTTTTTAACAAAGAATTGTTAAGTACAAGGGTCAGCAGACCTTTTTCTGGATAGCTCACAAGCTAAGAATGGTTCTTACATTTTTATTGTATTTTTTAGAATATACTTTATTGTATTTTAAAATATCAATAATTTTATTGTATAGTAACATAAAAAATCATTCTTAGATTACAGATTGTACAAAAACAGGGAGAGATTTGGCCCTTGTGCCACAACGTGCCAACCCCTGATCTAGTAGAAAAAGTAATGGGCTAAAGTTTATAATATGTGGTTTCAAGTCCACTATACCTTAATGGGCCTCATTTTACAATGTTCAAAATGAAACTGTTACCTTCATTTTAAATTTGTAGGGTAGTTTAAAATAAGTATAGGAATAGACACGAGAACAGTGATTTCATTAGTTCATAGAACTCTGGAAAAGGAAATTCACTCTACCAATGTAGATAAGCTTTTTCTATGCGACATAAAGTCTTATATACAGAGTACACAGCAGTTAAGTAGATTGCCCAGTATCACTTTGACTTGTATATGTCAGAAGAACTTGAACCCAGGTCTTTTTGACTTCTAGGTTACCTTTCTACACACTTGGACATGTTGCCTCTCCAGTTTTAAATAATAATAATGAGAAAATGGAAACAATGAAACAAAGTAGTAATAAAAAAGAATAGTATTGCCAGACCTCATAGCATGCAAGGCGCCCCAAATGTCTTACTTTTAAGTTATTAAAACTAATAGTTTTTTTAAGCTTTAAGTTTAAAACTGCAGAAAGCTTTAGAGGGTATTTTGTATTATAGAGTAGGAATCATCAAAATCTTTTGTTACTTATTTTAAAAAAAAAAAACCAGAAAAGTAGACCAATGGAATAGACTGGACAGGAAACAATCAGAAAAAGGGCAGCTAGGTAACACAGTGAATAGAGCACTAGCCCTGGAGTCAGAAGGACCTGAGTCCAGACTCAGACACTTGACACTTACTAGCTATGTGACCTGGGGCAAGTCACTTAACCCCAATTGCCCTGCCTTTCCTCCCTCCAAAAAAAAAAAAAGAATCAGAAACAACTGAATTTAATAACCCAAAGGTCCAATAATCCCCTAAACATGGATTACATAGGAAAGAACTCTTTCCTGACAGGAATTTCTATGAACACTGACAAGTAGTCTTGCAAAAACTGAGTTGAGACAAAGCTCTTTGGCTTTTTGGTTTCTCTCCCTGTCTTAAGTATTTCCCAACTACAGTCTATCCATCACTTATGTGTCAAATGAAGGATGAACTGATGTCACCCCACTATTCAATAAACTTTGGCTCCCTATCACCTTCAGGATCAAATAAAATTCCTGCTCGGCATTCACAAACTGGCCCACAATTTACCTTTCTGGTTTTCTTTTGCCTTACTCCTCCTTCACTCACTGCAATTCAGTGACACTGTCTTCCTTGCTGTTCATCACATAAGACATATCATCTCCCGACCCCAAGAGTTTTTGTTGGCTATTCCCTATACCTAGAATTCTTTCCCTCCTCATCTCTGGATCCCGGTTTCCAAGGTCTCAATCAAGTCTGCTAAAATCACATCTGCTATGAGAAGCCTTTTCTGATCCCCCTTATTGCAGGCAGCACTTTCTCTGTTAATTATATGTATGTGTGTGTGTGTGTGTGTATACACACATATACGTCTGTGGGTATAAATACATATTTATGCATATATGTATGTGTCTTTATATATAGACACACACATATATACATGCGGTTTTTGTACCAAGTTCTTGTCCTGTTTTCTCCCCCATTGACTGTGAACTTTTAAGGGTGGTGACTGTCTTTTGTCTTTCTTTGTATTTCCAGTGCTTACCACAGTGCCTGGAACATAGCAGGTGCTTACATTCTCATTAACTGAGATCTTATCTTATATACCACAATATAACCAAATGTGAAAAGTTCTATAGGAAGGATCCAGCACCTCCCCCTGTCATGGCTAAGGGGTGAATTCTTAACCAAGGGAGGGATTGTTTTTGTTCCGTTGTTTCAGTCATGTTTGACTCTTCATCACTCCATCTGAGATTTTCTTGGCAAATATACTGGAGTGGTTTGCCATTTCTTTCTCTAGTTCATTTTACAGCTGAGGAAATCGAGGCAAACAATGTTAAGTGACTTTCCCAGGGTCACAAAGGTAATAAGTTTATGAGGCCAGATTTAAACTCATGAAGATGAGCCTTTCTGATTCTAAGCCTGGCACTGCACCACCTAATTCTCCCAACCAAGGAAAAGAGGTTTAAAAAAATATTTTTGACTACACAAAACTGAAAAATTTTTGTACATACAAAATTTTGCTTTTTTTTTTTTTTTGGAGGGAGGAGGGCAGAGCAATTGGGGTTAAGTGGCTTGCATAAGGTCACATGGCTAATAAGTGTTAAGTGCCTGAGGCTAGATTTGAACTCGTGTCCTCCTGATTCCAGGGCCCATGCTTTAAACCATGAACCATGATCATATCAACTCTGTCATGACTCTTAGATGCATTGTGTTAATCTACTCCCCCTGCAGCCCCACTCACCAGTCTTGTAACTTTCTGAACCAAATAGCTCTCCCTCACCAACATTACCCTAGGTGTGTTGTTTCTGCCTTTGGAGAAGGGAGCTTCCCTGGAATCTCCTTGAGGTCTTTTTACTGGAATCACTAGTGATTAATACAGTTCTTCAACTGTAATAGGTTTTTAGTAATAATTTTCCATAAATTTATTCATATTGAGATAAATGCCAATGAGACAACTCAGAGGTTTCACCTTATGTCCAGAAACTTGGTAAAGATGACAAGAGAGGCAGAATAATAAACACTGAAAAACATGGTGGTAGAGCTGACCAACTATTCAGGAAAACAATTTGGAGTGATATAAAGAAAGCAACTAAAAGACATGTGGTAAAGGCTTGCATGAACTGATGCACTGCTAAGTAGAACCAGGAAAGTAACATACACAATGACTAAGGCAATGTAAATAGAAAAAACAATAACAAACTGATCAAAACTGAATGACATAAAATTATAATGATCAAATTTAGACCCAAAGAAGAGATATGAAAAGGCATCTCCCTTTGAAAAGAAAAAAATCTACAAAGATCTCGAAGAAAATATCTCAAACACAGTTAGGATCACATGAGACCTGGTAGCTCCTACTAAAAACCAGAGGAGATCGTGAAAGAAATCATTCTAAAAGACAAAAAAGATAGGCTTACAACCAAGAATAACTTATTCTATAGAGCTGGTTATAATCCCAAAGGGGGAAAATTGAACCCCTCCAATGGAACAGTAGACTTTCAAGCATTTCTCATGAAAAGACCAGACCAGAAAAGGAACTTTGAAATACAACCACAAATCAAGAAAAACAGAGAAGTAAATTTATTTGAACAATTGGAAGATTGCTGTATGATGATGTTGTACTCACATTTTAATAAGGTGATAAGCATGACAGTTTTGAAAATAGAATTCAGAATTTATTATATGCTTTTATAAGGGGTATAAAAGAGAAATTTGTAATTTTATATATACTCTTTTTTTGTGTTCCACTATGTTTATGGAAATGTTCTCATTTTTCTCTCCCTTCCTCCTTCTCCCTCTCCCTCACCTTCGTTCTCATCCTCTCCCTCTCTCTTTTTCTCTCTCTCCCTCCAGTTCAGAATAAAAAGAAATAAACGAAAAATATTTTAGGGAGATAAGAAAAAAGGTATATGGTTCTATCTATAATTATTCTGTCTTCTTATCTTTTTTCTTTGGTAATACTGTATCATTGATATACAAATCCCACTCTCCACCTGTAATTGACTCTCTTCTTCAACCTACTCTCCCACCTCACACCAATGTCCCACTACAGATTTACTCACCCCTTCCTTGTGCACTCTGGAATGCCTTCTGTACAGCTAACAAACTTGCTTTCATCTAAAACCTTTTCCTTTCTCATTCTGCTATTCTCCAGCACTCATTAAGAACTGGCTCCCTCCTGATAATACTACATCTCTGGCTTCCCTATCCAGGACTGGTTGAATTTCAGTTATACTTGTAACTCACCAGTCACTGTGGAGATGTTCCTTGTTAACACTTCTTGACTCTGTTCCCACTACTATCACTCAATAACCTCTCTTTTGAAGTTCATTCAATCCAAAAAAATTGTTGTCTAGTAGTTTTCAGTTTGTGGAACTTGTGATTCCATTTGTAGTTTTCTTGGAAAAGATACTGGTTTGCCATTTCCTTCTCCAGCTCATTTAACAGATGAGGAAACTGAGACAGAGTTGAATGATCTGTCCAGGATCACACAGTTTATAAGGGTCTGAAGCCAGATTTTAACTCAGCAAGAAGAGTCTTCCTGACTACAGTCTCGGCACTCTATCCACTGTGCCACCTATCTGCCCCCAATCCAAACTTATCGCCCAGTTAAGATTCTAGTGACCGTTATCTACAAGAAGAAAATCTTAATACTATCTCATTGAGTTCTGTGCCTGGCCCATAGTCTTATTCTCTATCTGAACTCTTCTCCTCATTATAGAGGAGCTTCAATTTGCAGCTCCTCAATCTATTCAATTTCCATGACCTATTCCTTCACTCCACTTCAACTACAAACAGAGATGGTCATACCTTCAACCTTTCCATCAGTCACAAATGTTCCATTTACATGTTCATGATATCCCAAAGGGCTATCAGAACATCTATTTTCATTCCCTTTTCCCCTCTGCTTTATGATTCTTAATCCTGCTCTTCATCCTCAATCTTGCCTTATCTAAACCACATGGTGAATCAGTTCAGGTCTACACTACTCATGAGACATAAAGACCTTCTCCTTTTATCCTACTGCCCTGCCAATTCCAAACCTTGAATTACTCCCAACATCTACTTCCTTCACTTCTATACATGTGCTGTTGAATGGAGCTGAAGAAAATAATAAGCTCTGCTGAGTAAACTACAAATTTATGTTACATAATCTCAACAGTGTCTTTACTGCATCAAGGCCTTTATACATCCCTAAACAAATCACTGACTCACTACAGTGGCTATTCTAAATTTTTTCAACTGTCTTCAAGCCTCCCATGGCACCCCTCCTCATCAACTTCTCAACTAGGGGTGGCACCTCACATTTAATTGAAAAATCTGAGGTCAAATGCCAAAAGTTCCTTCTTTCCCCCTTCCTCTTCATGGCATATCACTCAGATGTCTTCCTCCACTATTTCTTCCTTCACCCCTGACTCATATGGAGAAGTGATCTTTCTCCTTGCCAAAGCAAAACCCTCAAAATGCATGTTTGATCCCATTCCATTCTGTCTTCAAGTAGATTGCCATATCAACTCCACGCTCTCATTAATCTTTGATCTCTGTCTACTGACTACTTTCCTGGTCCCTTACAAATATGACCATGTTTCTAGAACCTTTAAAATTTCTTCATTTGATCTAACCATGCCTGCTAGTTATCATCCTATGTCTCTCCCCTGTTTTATGGCCAAACTCCTTTAAAAAGCTGTCTATAATTGGTGCCCCATTTCCCCTATATACCTTTTGTGGTCTATCTTCAGACCTCATCATTTAACTGAAATTACTCTCTCTAAAATTACCAAATCAAATGGCCTTTTCTCCATTCTAATAATTCGACTTCTCTGCAACCTTTGACACTGTCATTCATTCACCCTTTTTTGGATATTCTTTCTTGACACCATTCTCTCCTGGTTTTCCTCCTCCATGTCTGATCATTTTCAGTTTCTTTTACCTTCTTTAAGGCCATATCAACATGGGTGTGCCCCAAGACTGTGTCCTCTCTTTTTCCCTCTATATTATCTCACTTGGTGTTCTTAATCAGCATTCATGGATTCAATTATCGTATTTATGCAGATGATTCCCATCTATTTATCCAGCCCAATCTTATTCTCTCCTGACTCCCAGGCTCACATCATCAGCTATCTATTGAACATTTTGATTTGGATGCCCTGTACATATCTGAAACTGAAGAGGTCCAAAACAGAACTCACCATATTGTCTCTCAAAGCTCTCCCTTTTTCCAAACTTCCCTATAATATTGAAGGGTACCACCATCACTCCCAGTCACCAAGATTCATAACTTCTGTGTCATTTCTCACCTGAACTCAATTCACAAATACAATGTGTTGTCAAGTGTTACCATTTCTATAGAAATAAGTTAAGACTTTTAAAATATAAGAACGACACATACCATAATATCAATATTATAAAAATGAAGAATTTTAAGGATTTTGTAAACAATGAAGAATGAAATGAACAGAACCAGAGGACAATTGCAATTCATACAACAATAACACTGTACAAACAACTTTAAAAGCTCTAAGAGCTAAGATCAATTAAAAGGCCATTAATGATTCCAGACGACTAATGAGGAAACAAGCTATCCATGACAGAGAGGCAATGGATTTAGGGTTGTGGAATGATAAACACACAAATATTTCTCTATCTATCTATCTATATTTGTGTACTGAAACAATTTGTATTGCTTGACTATGTGTATTTGTTACAAGAAACCTTATTTTTCTTTTTTCCCCCAATGGGAATTTGAGAGATAGGAGGGAGAGAAACTAGATTTCTGTTAATTTTTAAAAATAGAGAAGAGGGGTAGGTATTCCACAGATGTGGAATGCGGCATGAACATTCAAGAGCTCACTGTATATTAGTTTTACTTACCTGTTTTACTTTGCTACAAGAGACCTCTAAGGAAGTGGGAGTAATCTGCAAATATTTGTAATGTTTAAAAAAATACATTAAAAGAACTCAAAGTATAAAAATGGGGAAGAAAAAGAAATCAAGATGATGATGATGATGATGACAATGATGATGACAAAGACGACAACAAAGAGTTCTATATTTATACCATAGGAGGATCATATGAAATTACACAGGAGGTTTTGCCTGGAGAAGAGAAGACTCAGAAGGGGAACAATAACTGTCTTCAAGTCTCTGAAGAGCTGTTGTATGGAAAAAGTGTTAGAAATTAGAAAAACATTAGCTTTTAGTTTAAAAAAAAATTAGAAATGTTTTATTTGCTCCTACAAGTCAGCATCAGAAGGAAAAAGATAAAAGTTGAAAAGGAACAATTTTAAGATGAGGAAAAACTTTTTAATAATTAGAGATATTCCAAAACAGAATGGACTGACTCTGGAGGAAATAATTGGTTTACCCTTACTAGTAGTCTGCATGCAGAGTCTGGAAGACAACTTGTGGGTTATGTTGTAGTGATGATTCTTTTTCTGTTTGTTCTGGTATTTTTTGTTTGTTTTTGGAGGGGGGAAGGCAGGGCAGTTGGGGTTAAGAGACTTGCCCAAGGTCACACAGCTAATAAGAGTTAAGTGTCTGAGGTCGCATTTGAACTCAGGTCCTCCTGACTCCAGAGTTGGTGCTCTATTCACTGCATCACCTAGCTGCCCCAGAGATGATTCTTTTTAATGCTATGGGGGTGAGGGGAGTGGGACTAATGAGCTCTCCTCCAACTCTAAAATTCTGTGATTCTGTGATATCTCAATATACTTTTGACTCCTCTAAGAGCCTGCTTCAATTGTTCAAGAGTTCTGTGATTAGGGTGCTCCCAGAATAGATCACAGCCTTTCTCTTTCACAGTAGATAATGTCATGAGTTACTATGGCCAATATATACACACAGACATATACACATATTATTATTGTCATCAGGCCATCATTGGTGATAATTCTCTTTCACCAGTCAGTCAACTAGCTTTTATTAAGCACCTACTATGAGTCAGGCTCCGTGCTAAGTGCTGGTGATATGTGTGTGTGCATGCACACATGTGTGCACGTGTGTGTGTGTATAAAACACTCCTCAAAAAGGTTTTTAAAACCAGTACCTGACCTAAAAGAAACCTTGCTAGGTCTGAGAATGATTTGCTTCACTAGTTTGTCACTTAGCACCCAGAACAACCTCTAAGTCAGTGATCTTGGAAAGGGCTGTGGATGTTATCTTGCTTATCAAAATTTTTTCTAAACACCTTAATTTTATAGACAAAGTAACTTCAACCTAGGGAGTTTAAGTGACTTTCCTAAGGTTATATACAGGTCTTAAACTTAGTTTCTCTACGTCCAAATTCAGTACTCTTTCTATTACCTTCCTTTATTCCACAATGTCATTCTTCATACAAATCATATGGGGAAAACATGATGGGAATGCGGGCTTCAAAAAAAAGGGAGAGATGAAGACAATTGACTGAAATTCTACTTGAGTTCCTATTCAGCCTTCAGTCTAGAATAAATAGTTTGAGCTCAGATTTCCAGAAGGACAATTGGGTGTGAAACACTTCCATAGTTTAAGGGCAAAAGCAGCAATTTAAAGACTCCAAGAAGAAGGAAAATGACTACTTTATTAAATTCTTCAAGGTATCAAAAATTGTACAACCAAACTAAAACAAGAGAAATACTTGGAAAATTCTGTTTGGCAGGAAACCTACAAGCATCATGCATTGTTCACAAACTGAGTAGTGATATACATTTAAATAGGAATACCCCCTAAGTCATAATGTCCTTGTAGAACAGTTAGCTTCATTCTGAATTAATACAGTTTACTTAAGTAGTATCACATACAGGCTGTTTCATGACAAAGTAATACTTAATCGTTGAATGATATAATAATATGTAGGTAGGCATGTTTTTCTGAAAATTTATGAAATCAATGAAGTACAAAATCAAATAGTTTTTTTTTACCTCATTCAAATATTAAGTTCTGAATAGAAGAGATTCAAATCTTCTGTAGTACCAAACACCTTCTACATAATATCATAAAAAAATTACTTAACATTCAACTATTCAAGAGGACATTAGTTTCTAGTTTATAGGTAAAAGTAAAGAAAAAAAAAGAAGGTGGCACTCAGTTCCACTGAGCTAAATCATTACCCTTCTTCCAAAAATGTCCTAAATATAAGGATAAGAAATAAGCCCAAGATGTATGAGTAATTATTTCCTGTAAGAAAGGGAATTCAACAAGCATATCTTAGAGAATGTCTCAAAAGGGGGCTGATTATGCCAGATTCTTTTTTTTTTCTTTCCTTAAAAAAGAAAACAAAAACAAAATTGGGTATCTTTATTTTATGTAGGCTGGAATTACAGTGGCTACTCACAGGCATGATCCCATTTGGGTGAGTGCTCCATTTCTGACCTGGTCTGATACACACTTCCTTACGCTAGCTGATAGTTCCCAATTCCCGGGGGCTCAATATTTTGGTGATGTAAGATTTAGTAAGAGATCCAATTGACTCTAGCCCTACTGAAGTTCAAAACTTCCAAGTTAGCCTCAGTCTCCTCAGTAATAGATCTATTGCCTAATTCTAACAAAACAAAAATGCACTTATTCAAATATAATACATTTTGAAATATATGAAGAGTTTGTAATGGCAAAAGAAAGGAAATTCTACTTGCTTGAATTTCTATTAAATAATTACCTCTACAGCTTAATTGAAATGAAACCAAACCATGAGGGAGGCAGCCTAGTGTAACAGAAAAAGCAGTGTATTTAGTCAGAGGACCTAGAGCCTATCTATACCTATACTGACTAAGCCTAGGAAACTCATGACCAGTTTCTTTATCTGTAATATAAAGTTGGACTAGATGACATTGAAGATTCTTTTGACCTCCAAATCTCTTTTCCTAATTCTCTGTAAATGTGGTCAATAAATTTTCATTTTTACATGTTTTCAATATAACTTTTTTAAACTTTCTACAAGTCTTATTCCAACACTTCACTGTGAGTTGATATTGACCCTGCCTCCTCAGTGCTGATGGCAGTGGAGTACAAATTCTAGCAGTTTCTACCAAGCCAGTAAAGATTTGAGTATGACCATGGGGATTGTATGATTTGAGTACCATCTTAATTAGGGGAGATTTGTCACCAAGTTGGTTGAGGGGTACTGAATTTTTCTACTGCACAGCAGTTTTTAAAGCCTATCCATTAAATGAGAAAGGGTTTATAAACTACACCAATTGAGGAAGAAGAGATATATATATATAGATGCATGCACATATATGTTTATGTATATTCTCCATCTATAAGTAATTTATATGTATATGTGTGCATACACACAAAAGTATGCATATATAAACGTGTTTGTATATTTATGAATATATGTGTGTATGTATATATGTGTGTGTATATATACATATATCATATACAGAATTACTTTTATTCAGTATAAACACTATGTCTATATCCAAGAAATTAGAAACAAAAATATTTCCCACCAAAACTTTCTCACATAATACAAAAAGTGGAAAGTCTACATTCATTTTTAGTAGCATCTAGCATTTTCTTTACCGTATGGTCCTTAGAACTCTTAAAAATAAAACCAAGTACCTACATTTTTCTCTCAGTAATTCAAATACATAATAAGATATAAATGCAATATTTTGCAAAGTGTATATTTGCTTTGGTATATCTTTATCTCTGCAAGGTTAACACTAAAGAGATTTATTTTAACGTTCACCTTTAGCTGCAGTGTCTTCTCTAAGTTTTCAATCTTCCTTTCGGCAGCTTTAAGCTTCTTCAGGTCCTCCGAGTCTTTCAAACACCTCTTTGGGGACAGAGACCTTGAACGTTTCACAGGTGGTTCCTCGAGAATAAAACAAGGACATGGTTGAACTAGTTGGAACACTGGATTATGAAAGACATGCAAAATTAAAGAACAAGTAATTTTGAATACTAATAATGAATTATAAAAAAATCCTGCATGGAATACCAGAGAAATAACAAGCAGAATTACCACAGTGCTACCGCTAAAGGTTTCTCTGTGACTCGTTAATGAGAATATTCATTTACATTTACATTGTTTCTTTCAGAATAATGATGTCCCATTAGGGAAGACTAAAGGGTTATAGACTCAGAAATGCAAGAAACCTCATTACAAAGGAGGGGATGGAGGCTGGTCTAATTGCTCTATAAGGGTCCAAGGTTACACTTGATAGGACAACCAGAAACAAGAGGGAAAGGATTTTTTTTCCCTTTGAAATAGTTTAACACACTGTGAAGTTGAAGGAACAATATGCTTGAGGAATATAAATACAACAGACAGTACATCTTATACCATAATGACCATATGGTCATTAACTATAATGTGGCTAACTAGAGACAAGAATATGTGTTTATATTATGTACAGCTTCATATAGCAATCTGGAGAAGGAATATGTGAAAGCACCACTATTAAGCTGGGCAGCATCTTGTTCATACTTCATGTCCTCATGAAAAAAAGAAATAAAGTTCCATTCACTATATTCCCTCTTATTTTCTAAATTTTTATGAGGAATAATCAACTGTCCAGAGGTATTTTTTTCAACTTCAGTAACTTACCAATAAGCTAACATTAAGACCTATAAATGTTAATTCAGAGTTTTATAATTTTTTCATTTAAATCTATTTTATCATTATGTACTTGTCTAAATTCAGAATATAGCAAAAACCTAATATTACGGTTATGTCAAATAAACCTTTTCTCTAAAAACTACAGGTTATTTTAGAGTAAGAAAATAAAATGCCACTTTACATCTCAGGGTGTAATCTTTAGTAACTATTATCAAGATTTTTACTTAACTTATAAGACAAATTACCAAGTGCTAAAAGCAGAAAATATCTGTTATTTATAAGCACCTTAATCTCATTGCTTTTCTAAAAAATATTATAACATTATCAAAGCAATATACTTCGATTAAAATAATTAAGCAATACAAAACTTGAAGAGAAGCATTTTGAAACTCCTTATTTTGAGGAGAAAAAATGGTTTTATTAACTGATGCAGAGACAACATTTTTACAAAGTAAGATTTTATGCTGATATTTTAATTAGATAAAGGTTTCTAATTATCTTTGAGGTAATGCCAGCACATGCAATGATTACTTGAAAAGGAAAACAAAGAGGAACATTTTTACATGAGTAATTATGCTATTCTAAATCTCTAAATTTCTTCATTAATTACAATACAGAGGGGTTTCACTTTGTACCAGTGATGAAGAGGAAATGACTCAACATTATTTTACTATGTGTGTAAATAGGGTGAGGAGGTAGAGGGAAGCTGTAATTTGATTTGTGTAGGAAATTCCCTGGAAGAAAAAGCCTTCTACCAATACAGATCAGCAACTATTCAACAACCTAATATTCTATTTCCTGGGATGCTGAGTGAGTGGTTAAAAGACTTATCTACTATCTCACAACAAGTATGTGCCAAATGCTAGGCTTGCACCCAAGACTTCCTGACTATAGGGCCAACTCTATATCCGCATATTATACGACTTTTCAGATGTAAAATATGATCTCTAAATTAAAGATTAGTTGTTTTGAAATGTAAGACTTTTAAGACTGATGACTGTCCTGAGTCTTATCTCGAGATCAAAAGTCTTCAACAGTTGAAATTAATGTGTTAAGCTTGATCAGCATTACATCTACTACTGATTTTTAATATCAACAAAATGTATGTCCAACTTTAGGGCAAGATAAACATACAGGTCTTCAATAAATTATATGGAACCTGATAAATATTAATTTTAAATGTATAAATAAATGATCCTCTGTAATTTATGAATCATGTTTTGACAAAGTAAAACTTCCTACTTCAAACTGATGGTTATTTTAATTAGTCTTTAGAAAATAATTCCTTTTAATAAGCTTTTAAAATAAGAAGTAATAAATAAAAATTTGTTTTGTGGAGTTTTTTCCCCCAGGAAAAACTGTTTGACTGAAATAAGCATGACATATATACTACAGTAAAACTTCTCTACCTCATGTATTCTTCCAGTTCCCGAGATGATGCTTCCCATGTGAATACTGGTAGAAGAACTTTTCTCTGACAGTTTAAAATTTGCTATTTTCAATTTCTCCTGTAAAAAGTCAATTTCAGACTGCTGTGACACCATTAAGGTTTCTAGACTACATAAGGATGGTTCTTGAAATTCCTATAAAAATAATAGATATCAAGTTATTTTAAAATAATAATCACATCAGTATAAACGAAGACTCTCCTTACTAACAACCCATTTTCCCAATTAGGGTCAAGGATTAAACAAAAATCTAATATTCCAAATGCAACATTTTCTCAAATAACCTAAGGTCTGAGTAAATAGTTTCATAACTAATAACATTAAAAAGATTTGCAAATACAGGAGGAAAAATCAAGTGAAAAACATATTTGCATTATCCATACAAACAGAAAATCATTTACAAATTATTTCAATTTCAAATTCATGATTTAGAATATAAGAATTTTCTACAAAATATCTCATGTACCATTTACCATTCTTATGAATCACAAGCATAAAAAGAATATAAATTCAGAAAAATAAACCAAAAGCTTGTTTCTCTATAATATATTGTAAAATTATTTTTAGTGAAATACTGTACTCATGGGCATTATTTTAACATTTATTTTTTCTGTCAAATAAAATACTTATAAGCCTCAAATCTTAACAATATAAATCTTTGAAAAAAATTTTTTACAGGAAACCTGTTGATGCTTAGTACATTCTCAAACAGATATATTTGAGATCAATAAAATCCAGAAACATATGCTATTTCAATATTTTCCATTGACATTTCTATCTCACAACATATTTACTGACTGATCACAGAAAACAAAAAAGATTAACTAAACAAAAATTTTGCTCCTTGCAAGGAAATAAACCCTTATCTCTTGATTCTCCTATTGTCATTAGGGATCCAATATTCATAAAATTGCATTTAATTAAAGGTTTGAGGTATTCCATCATTCTCAATTTATGTTCTTAAGGACCCTGAAATAAAATGTTTAATTCCTTTTAGGTCACTAATGAAAAATATAATTTATTCCTTACTTTGTTGATAAAATACTCCATATTCTATGAGATCATCTCTTATGAAACCATTTATGATTTACATTGTTAGTAGAGTCTTAATCTCTCTAGGATACCAGCATATCTGTTTCCATTATGATGGTCTTCTAATTTAGTAGCCATTTTTCTCTAAATGTTATTTATGTAAGAGGCAATGTTTTATAGTGGAAAGAGCTGGTCTCAGAACCAATAAGAGCTATCTCTGACATATATTGGCTGTGTGAACCTAGGTAATTCAACCTATCTGTACTCTAGGCAACTCTCTAACAACAATAACAAAAAGGGAACAACTTTCATTGGTAATGGGAGTTTCCTCATCTAGGATTCTGATACCAATGAAATCACAAGTCTAGTCACTATTCCTATTATTCATACCTTGTTATGAAAATTTCACCAGTTATGACTTTATTCCTAATTTGTTTTATATATCACATTACAAAGTCCTTGACATTCAAAGCCTTTTGACACTTTTCTCCCACTAACTTTTCTAAATTATTTTCTCCATTCTACTCAACTCATGCAAATCTCTATATTCCTTATTCATGGATTTTCAAATACCACATACTGGGTTTGCAAATATTTCTCTACTTGCTGGTTTGCCAAGCTAAACAAATTTATTTCTAAAAACATTTTTTCTATGTTGACCTTATTTGACATTTAACATCTTCCCAACAGATCATGATCTACAGAGTGTTTATATCCTCATTATGTTAGCAAATAAATTTGAAATGACTTTTCCTGAGTCATAAAAAAACTCGTAATAAAATTGGAAAAATAAAACTTTTCATAATATAAATTATAATTATTAAAATATAAAATATATTATATATAGTGATTTTCTAAATTTAAGATACAATTTCATTCAAATAAAAAGCTTTTAATTCCTACACTAAAGCCTCCTCTGAGATTTCATCAAGGCATATAAGTGACCCTAGGTTATGCCACTGAGATACAGGCACTGGCAGAATTTGCAAATCTGTAAAGGTTTTAAGCACTAGCTGGGAATGGACTATAGTTCTGTCATGCAAAGACCATCCTCATAAAGTACAGAAAGACTCATCAATAGAGTGGACACTGAAAAATGATTTTTTTTTAAGCAGAGTAATTCACAAAGAAAGTCTACTAAGACCTGGAGGGTTTCCAAACTTCCTTGGTGGAAGAAATACTCATATGATATAAGCATAGGTTATTCAAATATTAAAAAGCAAATAATAAATCATACATGGTCAAGAAAGCCCAAATGCTATACTGGTGTCCTTCCACGGTAAAAAAAAAAATCCAAGAGTTCTTAATATGAGGT
The DNA here is from genome assembly GCF_028583685.1 of Petaurus breviceps papuanus. Classification (NCBI taxonomy): domain Eukaryota; kingdom Metazoa; phylum Chordata; class Mammalia; order Diprotodontia; family Petauridae; genus Petaurus; species Petaurus breviceps. The sequence continues at coordinate 12,520,096 of NW_027185799.1, forward strand.
CCTTGAACTTCTTTAAAAATATTTTGATAATTACATTTCAATGTAACTTGTTTTCTTTATATTCCTATGTATTTTATTTTGTTCATTTTAAAATTTTATTCTGAGAAAGGATCCATAGGCTTTATCAGAATGAAAGAGGTATCTACGACACAAAAAAGATTAGAAACCCCTGACCCAGAGGAAGAACTGCAGCCTATCAATAAATCCTCCTATAGGGTATTTATAGCACAGTGTGGACAAGAATTGCATAGGATAAAAAGAATTGCATAGGATTATGGTTCACAATGCAAGTACCTACCTTGACGATATCAAAGATCCACTGAAGTAATGATGTAGATGTGACAACATGAGAAAACACAAATACTGATTAAGAAGTTTGGGGATTTTTTAATGTACCAGTAGGCACTGTCATATGAAAAAACCGAGAATTATGTATTTAGGCAGCATCTTATTCTAAAGACCTCAGTAAAGAAATCTCAAAATTGAAAAACAGGATGATTAAACAAGCTTAAATGTTCATATGTATAATCACAACATATTTAGAACAAAAATTCTGAATGAATCATTGCATTTTCTCCTAAAGAGCCAAAAACCTAGGTTATCTGGTAACAAAGGCATAAGAAATGAAGGAAGTCAAAGACTTTACCATTACTCAGTACTTTTTTTCTTAATATAAAGAAAACATAAACTATACTTTTATAGTATTAATTTTATCAAAAAGATAGTAAGCAAACACAAGATGTGACAAGTGATGGATGGCATAAAAAATGAAATAGAGTCCATTAGAACAGACTGGATGAAAATAAGTAATGACATAGTAGCCATTTCGCAATTAGCTGTATGTTTTGCAAGTCATATGATTAATCAGCCAGAACAAAGGTCCAAGTAAACATTTAACTAAAAGAATGAATGAAAATGAGGAAGTTATTGTGTGTGATTATAGCAGCTCCAGTTCAAGCCACTGAAACAAGCTATCAACTGAAAATGTAAAGACATTTCTATTATAAATTCCGGAGAAGCTTAACCAATTACAAACATTGTCACAATAAAGAGGAGATGCAAAGATCCCACAAATTACATCTTAGCCACTAAATGCTTAATGTCCTTGCCAAACAGATACAAATCAAATTCAAACACTGGTTTAGAATGCAATGTCATTTGTAAAACACTACAGAAAAGCGTAGTAAAAGATTAAAATTAGTACTGAATCATAAAACAATAAGAAGCAGTTGACAAAAATAATAATTCTGTGGGGAGTTTTGCATAAGATAAAGCTAAGACAAATTTTACAAAAACAGTTTAGATGAATTATAAAGAGAACAACAAATAGATGCAAAATGGAATAGATCTACTAGAATTTTTTACAGAGCTCTATATTCCCATTGACAACAATAATAGAATCCCTTTATTTGTTTTTCATAACCATGATGGAATAAAAACTGCTTATAAAAAGTAAGTGACTGGAAGAACTGCTTATGATGTCAAAGTACACACAAAAGATTAGAGATAATTCCAATTTAAAATCAGTCAAAATTATCTCATGGAGGGAAAGACTTAAGTCTTTCTTTATCCCTTTTAATGTTAGGTTCTTCCATATCTGAAATTATCTCCAATTTTTCCTATATGTATATATCTTGTTTGGACATAACTATTTGTATGTTTTCTTGTTCTTATACCTTGAGCTCTTGAAGAAAAAGGACTGTTTTTGCCTTTCTTTGTATCTCTAGTGCTTAGCTTAGTTTCTGGCATGTAGCAGATGCTTAATAAATGCTAGGCCATCTAGATGGTTCAGTGGATAGAGTGTTGGACCTGGAGTCAGAAAGACCTTTCTTACTGAGTTCAAATATGGCCTCAGACACTTAGTGGCTGTATGACCGTGGGCAGGTCATTTAATCCTGTTTGCCTCAGTTTTTTCACCTGTAAAATAAGCTGAAGAAGGAAATGGTAATTCGCTCAAGTATCTTTGCCAAGAAAACTCCAAATGGGGTCATGAATTTTCAGACACAACGAAAACTATAAGAACAACAATAAATTTTTGCTGTCTTAGCTTGACCTGAGAATAGAAAAAATCACAAATGGGTATTTTCACTGTAAAAAAGAAAAAGTGAAAAGAAAAGAATTAACAAGTACTAACCAATATTCCTGTTGTCGCAAGTTCATGCAGCTTATATATTAATTATCTCAGCAAGCACTGAGAACAACTTTGATATAAACAAGAGGAGGAATGGGGCAGATTTTCATAGGAAATTTTCTACAGGAACCTTCACAGGACCAGGTTACAGGACCAAAGTATTTTAAGCTAGAAGGAAACTAAGAGATCATCTACTCCAATTGCCTCATTTTGAGACCTGGAGAAGTTGAGCCTTGTCCAAAGTAACACAAATTATTAATATGTGAAAAATCCAGGATCCAAATCCAGATCCTAACAATTCAGATCACCACACATGAAGATGTTTTTCATGACAGTTCTGTAAAAAAAGTCTCAATGAAAGATAGATTTACAGTCAATGGCAAAGTTTTTGAATGCTTCATTTACAGGAGACATTGTACCATGCTATCAAGCCCAGTGCATTTTCCAGGCAAATCCATAATAATGCCACTGGAGTTAACTAAGTAAGGAAAGTTCAGGATAACATCAAGGTACTGAACCTGGGAGATGGGAAGAATGGTGGTATTTCCACAGAAATTCAAAAAAGAAATTAATATTTTGGAGGAATGAAAAAGAATTCTGTCAGGAAAATACTGTGTTTAAGGGGTATACAGTTTGAAACATCCAACAGGCAGTTGTTGATATAGGACTGGATCTCAGGAGAAAGATTTGAGATGGATTACAGATCTGACAGTCATCTGTCCCATCAGATCTGATGGGGTCACTCAGAGAAATAGCATATAAAAAGAAAATAGAAAAGGGCCCAAATCAGAACCTTAGATTAGATCAGAAAACAAGGAAAAAGTAGTCACAAAAATCCAGGGAGAAAAAAGTTATAAAGATCAATAAGATTAAATCAAATATAATCATTACTCTTAAGATGGGATTACACAAAACTGTAATGTAAGGAAGAATATGAAAATTGCAAAAGATAACTCTTCTAAGAAATTTAAATAAGAAAGTACTGATTTTTTTATTATGCCAATTTACTGTAAGGGAGTACTTTTATTTCAGGGAGGAGGTGGAATTAGTGGGTAGTTAGAGTAATACAATGAAACAAGGGCATCTAGGAAACATTTAAAAAAATACACAGAATAGAGAAGAAATAAGTTCAAAAGAGGATACAAACACACTGAACAATTTTTATATTACCATGTTAAATGCAATATGCACAAAAATAAATTGTATATAATTCAGTTTCATATGCCATTTTCTTTTCTATTGTTCTGTGCATAATGAAATGTTCACATTATTGTTTGTTAAGGTCATACTAAAAGACTTTTTTTAAGTTTAAAGAAATTTAAAGGGGAGGGAAATAATTTTCAGGTAAAAAAGGAGGAGCCAAGGAATCAGGGAAAGCATTATGAAGCAGGTAACAATCTGAGTGGATCCTGGAAGAAAAGGAGAAATTTCCACAGGCAGAGATGGGATTCATCAGCCTAGAAGAGACTGGCATGGGAAAAATTAAAATTAAATAAAAGCATCAAGGCAGCAGAGGGCAGGCCAAATATTGCAAATGGATACTAACATAGTTTCAGAATTAATCAGTAGAAGACTAGGATTATTTTGGAAATAGTGGAGTACTTTGAAAGATTCCATACAATTTGTAACTATAAAATCACTTTCCTTTAACATAATTTTTTTCATAGTTAATGTTACATGGCACTGAATCATATAATACCATGACATCAGAAAAATTAGAATTATATGCAATCAGAAGGACAACAAAAAGCTAGAAACTTGTGGGTTTTAAGTAGGCAATAGCATGCTATTAACAATGATGCTGAGGCAGTATAAAAGCTATTATAAGAGATATGCATGGCCTGAAAAGAAATGTTCATTATATAATAAAAATGAGAATGAGATAAATGAGAATGATCCAACTGGTATATTAGTATCTCTGGGACACTAACAGAAAAAAAGGCAGACTTGTAGTCATGTAGTAGGATACCACTCCCTAAACCTCCTTGGAAGATATATGAGAACAGGATGAAAAGGCATAGATGAATTGTATTCTGGGTAAGTGAAATAACAATAAAAATAAAACTACTGCTCCTTCCAGTTATCAAAGTAACCCAAGCCTTGTCTCTGTCTTCAGATCAGTTATAGAAAATGGGCATATTATGTTAAGCCATGAAGAGAAAGATGATCTGAAAGTTAATGTGATAAAGAAAATGTACAAAATTTCATTTTATCAAAAGCCCAAGACATGAAATAAACATATTTGTCATCATTTATACAGAAAAATTTTTAGTTTTTTATTATGCCCAATGACTCATAATCTATTTCTAGCTCTAGAATATCTATTAAGGAAAACTAGACATGGAACAGGATTGTCTATACACTTGTTTCAGAGTCAGAGGAACTAGGATTAAACATCACCTCTGCTACTACCCATGAAACCATGGATGAGTCACATGGCTCACTCAATCTCCCTGGATTCATTTTCTTATCTTTAAAAAGAAGGGGTTTGACTAGATGATCTCTGAGGTCCTTTTCAGCTCTATAGCTATGATCCTAAAATAGAGAAACCTATAGTGTTCTTCCTATTAATTTAACAGGAATTATTAATTTAATTAATGAATAATTATTTTTCTTGCCTTTTTTGGGGGGAGGCAGGGAAATTGGGGTTAAGCGACTTGCCCAAGATCACACAGCTACTAAGTGTTAAGTGTCTGAAGCTGCATTTGAACCCAGGTCCTCCTGACTCAAGGGCCGGTGCTCTATTCACTGCGCCATCTAGCCATACCATAAATTTTTTAAAAAACTAATTCTTTATGACATATTTCACTTATAATACTGTAAATATTATAGTTGTATGACAATATGCTTTGGCAACATTAAATATTATCTAGTTATATAATAGATAATGTAATATATTTTGGCAACATTAAATATTATCTAGTTACATGATAATATAATATATAAATGAAAAGATTAACACAAAGAATCAATATCTTATGTTATGTGGCTTTTTTATGTTGTTTTCTTTTTTGTTAATTGGTAGATTAGACTAGATAATCTTCAACTCCTTTACTTAAATAAAATCATATGATTCAAGTTTACAGCTATTAATTTTTTTAGAGGTTTTAAAAATATATTTTATTTTTATATCAGAGAAAAACAAAGCTCACTGTCCCCTTGAATAAACTCTCCCTTATGACAAAAAGTAACTACTAAAAGACACCTCATTCAGTGATGGCATCTAACAAAGTATAGCATAACATTCTGAACTAATTAATAGTCCCCTACTTCATTATCATAAGAAAGATGATCTGATTCATTATCTGTTCTCTATTTTCTTCTTTGGATTTTCCATTTTTTTCATTAACCTTAGAATTTAACTTCCTTAAAGTTATTTAAATACATTTTTGAAGTGATGGCATAATGAGTCCACTTTAGAGTCAGAAAGATCTGCCCTGGATTCAAAATATCCTATATCTGGTATGATTGTGTGACCTTGGCTAAGTATGACCTTTGCAGTGTTCCAGGCAAATTTCTAAGACTGTAAATTGTAAAGAACTGGTGAACTGCACTGGCAGGATTTTCCTCATCAAGGTTTCCTTATATCAAGGAAATTGTAGGTTCGGTTCCTACCCTTGGTTTTATTTTTGCTTTTGATTCTACTTATTTTACCCACCATTAGTTTATACAGATCTTTCCACATTTTTTCTGAATTCCTTATAATCAGTACTCTTCAGTAAACGATAATATTTCATTATTTTCAGGTCATAATTTTTATATACACCCACTTTATTTCCACTTTTTTTTCTACGACAAAGAATGTCACTATGAATATTTGATATATATTAGACCTTTGTTTCTGTCTTTAATTTCCTTGGGACATAAACCCAGACGTGGAAACATCAAGTCAAACTTTAACCACTTTTCTTGAATTATTTTAAATTGATATTCAGAATGTGGAAACACCAGCAGTGTAATGTTAGTACACCTGTCTTCCCACAGTCCCTCTAACATTAACTGATTCTGGATTTTTGTCATTTTTGCTAATTTGAAATGCAAAATAAAACCTCCAAAGTAGTGTTAATTGTAATTTCTCTTAATTTAAGTGATCTGGAAAATATTTTCATGTTATTATTTATAGTTTGTAATTTCACTTTTGAAAACTGTTTATATATTGATCAATTAAATTGACTTAATTCTGAATAACTACCTAATAGATATGAATAAAGCATAACTGGTTACAATAATTTTTAGTATAGATATCATATTTTTAGGTATACATCAGATAATATTTTTTCAGTAATTTTTAGTATGTTTTTAATTTTTCTTTTTTAATTAATAATTACATTTAGATTAAAATTTAGGTTAGGTTGTACACCTACATCATAGAAGGCTTCTAAATCCTATAACATCTCAGTTCCAAATAAGTGGCAAAGTTAAAGGCTAGAAAGAATGAAAGAATATAATTATGACTATTAAAAAGGGTCACTATTTCATATTTTGAAAATTCAATTCAATCTAACTGAATACATAAAGAATCCTTTGTATCAGATGAAGCTTGACAATAATAAATTCCACTAAAAAAGAAAAACATATATTATTTTTAATTAAAACAAAAAAATGATACATGATAAAGCAGGGTACTTTCACCACAAATCTCTATTAATGATGCATATTAACTTAGACTATGTTTAAATATGTTCTTCAGTAATAACTATTTATGGTACAAAATTTCAGGTTATATTATCAATTAATGTTAACTTGGCATAGGGATAAAATCAAACTAATTTAAGTTGCAATTTGTAATAATAGTATTTATATACTATTAATAGTATTTATATACTCTTCACTTATTTGAACTTAAAAATCTTTTAGCTTGCAAAATTACATTTAGTACGGAAAAAATGTTTTTCTTCAAAATATTAAGTTTAATTTATACACATAAAGATGAAATTTTACTATGAATAGTAAATCTGTCTCAGTGATTTCTTTAGAAAAAAAATTGCCTGGTACACATTATTCAGTAAAATGATGTCTATCTTATTGACACTATTAAGAAGAGAAAGTCCCTATGTGGTACAGTCTAACTTCAAGGAGCAATAAAATGTGAACATTCTGGTTAGCAAAGGCAAAAATCATATTCCACACCTTATTAACCCCTTCCTTTGCATGTAATGTTTATTCTATGATTTATAATATACCAGAGCTAACAACACTGATTTATACTCCCATCAGAGAGGTGACAAGGGAATTTTACTTATCACAAGAATTGACCTAAGACATAACAAACACTTAACCCATGACATGCAAATGAAAGATT
>NW_027185799.1:12532528-12546674 GCF_028583685.1 Petaurus breviceps papuanus
GACCAAAGTATGTTAAAGAATTCAGTTAGAAAGATTTATACATGGAAAGATGTAAGGAGAAAAGAACAGGATTCTGGTGCTGAGTGAATAGGTCAGGGAGGCAGCTAGAGATTGTAGAAGTTAGAAGAGTCCATTGACAAGCTGTCAGGAGGCCAGACACAGAAGGCATAGAACCAGTTGGCAGAATGCTAGGTTTTGAAAAAAGCAGAAAGAAATCCAGAGAGTTGAAAGGAGATCAGGAATTTATACGTGTACGGGAAGAAAGGGACAAATCCAAAATAAAAGGAAGAAAGGTCAGAAATCCATTCCTAAGAAATTAGAACATCAGATAATGAATCAGAGAATATACAGAAGGCCAGGAATTTTAGAGTATTTAAAAGGCCAGCAATCCATATCCCAGTTAATAAAATGCCAAAAAAAATGAAACACAAGCCAACCAGCTATTCCTCAAGTGACAGGATAAAAATACAGGAATTATTTGGATATCCAGAGGGAACTTAAGGTAAATGAAGAAGTACCACACCAATAAACTGTCCAAAAATGCAATAATTATAAGTTTAAAATTGATTTAATAAATCACTTGGCATAGAAGGACCTCTCCAAACAAAGGCCTTCCTATCATTTTCATCATTGATCTTTTGACTTAGTAAAATTATATTCAGAACTTCATCATGAATATAAAACTCTTAAATGCAAAGCATGGGCACATAAGAGCAAATTACTATTATTTAGACAAAGATTATACAATTTCTTAATTTTCTAAATAATCAGTTGTATTCAATTAAGTTCAACAAGCCCTTGGCATCTTATCTTCTAGTACCAGACACTGTAACCGGTGCAAGAGATAAAGACAAAAAATGAAATAGCCCCTGCCCTCAAGAAACTAACAGTCTCCTGGTGGAACCTAAACCCAACTTCTTTTCCCGCATGATGAGACTGTTTTCATCCATGTTTTAAATAATAATTCTGCTAGAGAAGGCAGAGAAGTCCAATTCTTCCATAATCTCCTCACCAGCAGTCTGACTGCCTACCATTTCCTTTCTATACCCTGCCCTTGCTTCCATGTTCTGAAACTATGAACCAAGATCAAAAATATTGTTCCTGGATAGGGTAGGTCAATCTACTGGCCTATGGTCCCTCTGTAATTTTCCAAAACAAAGTACATCTCCCTGGCCACCACTCCCCTATATATTTTTCCTCCATTAAAATGTAAGTTCCCCAAGAATAAAGGCTGTCTTTCCATTTGTATTTCTATACCAAACACACATCATAAATGCTTTTCATTCATTCATTCACACAAACATTTTCTCCCAATAGATGTTTTCCAGTCTTATTTTAGGTGAATAAAATTTGTTCATGCAAAACCTTTTAAATTTTGTGCTACTAAAATTATCTATTTTATCTTTTGTTATTGCTTCTCTCTTCTTTTTGGTTAAAAATTCTCCCTCATTAAATCATGAAAAGAATCTAGTCCAGTTGTCTCTTGATTTTATTTATTGTGGTATGATCTTTAATGTTGAGTTCAAGTGCTCATTTATGGCTTATTATGGTTTATGGTATAAGATGGTATTCTAAATCTAATTCCTGTCAAACTGTTTTAGAGTTTTCCTGGGAGTTTTTCCCCAAATAATTTATGATCACAGATTTATCAAACAATAAGTTACTAATTATCCCTTATCTAGTATGCTCCAGTGGTCTACTATTATATGACCAGTTCCAAATAATTGATGATTACTGCTTCATAATATAACTTGTGGTCTAGAAGTGGTATTCTCTCATAATTCTTGTTTTTAATGGACTGTTATTTTATCTAGCTCTATAAAGAAACCACTTAGGTTTTCGATTAGTATAGCACTAAATATGTAAATTAATTTATACGATATCATTACTTTGATAATGATTTAACTCAAGCATGAGCAATGAATAGCTATATAATTATATGTCATTATTAAATCTTTAAATCATGTCTTTAACTCTTGATTATGGAAGATATACTATATTAAGTAATAATCATTTTATATATTTGTTTTAAATCCTGTTCATTTATTTATTGATTCTCACTTATGTTCTGTGTATATTCACATCATATGCATTATTCATTTATAAAATGCAAGCTACATAAGGGCAGGGGCTATTTCATTTTTGTTTGGTATCCCCAATGCCTGGCATAATACCTGAGACATAGAAGATACTTCATAAATGATTGCTGGTGAACTGATTCTTTGGGCCATTCTAACTAAATAATCAGAGTTATCAACACACAGGGACAATTCTTTTTCTTCACTTTGCCAATGTCTGACACTTTGATCTGTTTCTCTTGTCTCAACTGTCATCACTAACATTTCTAGAATGATGTAAAAACAGTAGGGGAAGAGGTCAAATGTATTTTATTCCTATATTTACGGATCAACCAATAAGCATTTCTTAATCACCTACTATATGCCAGGTACACTACTAAGCACTAGGGACACAAAGAAAAGCAAAGCATAGTCCCTGCTTTTAAGGAGCTCATATGTAGTTTCATTTATGTCATGAAACACAGCACTGAAAAAAATACAGGCTTTGATAAAGCCCAACTCTAGCTACTTGACCACACCTTAAAACCAAAATCACTCTGGTTATCACTGGTTGGCCAACAATAGGTCCCAGCCCAAGCCTCACTTGGTCACTGTTTGAGGTTTGATGAATCAGAGTGAGTGTAGATAGCAATTGTTTCTGTTCTAGACAGAAAGCCAGAGGTTGCAAGGGTCGGAAGTTCATCCTCTCTAAGGCTGACTTTTTTTAAGTAGGTAAAAGAGGCCTTTTTTTGTCTTATTTCTTAGCCCTAATCACCAACTGAGTGTTGCCTCAGACAATCTGAGACCTGAGAAAGAAAGACCTTAGCTTCTTAAAAAGGCTTAGGTCTCCCACTGCATCTGGGACCATCTCTGGTTGTCCTCATCTTTATCTTGCCATTGGACCCAGATCCCTCAGTAGGAAAGGGTAAGGCTTGTGACTCTGCACAGTCCTCCTTCACTTAAATCCAATTCACCTGCAAGTCAAGACATCTACCTGATGTGTCACTGGTCCTCTTTAGAAAGAAGGGCAAACAACAACAATCTGTGAGTCTAGTGGGAAAATCTTCTAGTTTTCCTCATTGAAAGTAATGCAGTTTTAGGTTTCAAACAGGGACTATTATTCTAATAATTAATCTTCATTTGCCTATGCCCTTTAGGCATAAATGAGCATAATGCCTATAGATTGTTCTAAATATGTTATAGGTTCATGTGGCTTTGGATGTTTTGTTTTTAATATTATTGTGCAAATTATTTTCCTAATACTGAACAATTCCAAGACCTCTGCTATCAATGCAACTTTATGAAAGTGAATAATTTTTGATATCACTATAATCTTTTTGTTGGATTTTTTTGGCATGTTCATTAGTGATGTTGGTCTATGGTTTTCTTTCTTTTTTAAATTTTTTCCTACTTTCAGAATTAATACTATATATTTGCCCTATAAAAGCAACAAAGTTAACCTAGGGAGCTAACTGGCTAACTTCTTTGATTAGTTTCCCTTTAGTAGATTATGGTTGTATTTACATGCTTCCTATTCATTTAAGGGCATAAAAAGTTCTAACCACATGGACCTTTTCAACTGTGCAGATGTCTGAAAACCACAGAAATCACCAAACTCTGCCATGGTAACCAGATATATTTCCAAAGATGATAGCATCAATAATCGTGACTATAGAATCTAAATGCCATTTCATCATTGCTATGATAGAACGAAGTAATTTCCTGTTAATTGTTCAATGACATAAGTCACTGAATGAGTGCTTCATGTCATTACAATATCAAATCGGAACTAATACGTTGCTGGTGTCTGGCATGTCCCAAACAACAGTATATAATGTTTTTTTAACTCAGTGAAATTTATCTCAAACTCAGTTTGAACCAAAGATTTTTTTTCCTCATGGTGCTTCTTTTTTTTTCTTCCTTTTTTTTTGGAGGAGGGAAGCAATTGAGGTTAAGTGACTTGCCCAAGGTCACATAGCTAGTAGGTGTTAAGTGTCTGAGGCCAGATTTGAATTCAGTTCCTCCTGACTCCAGGGATGGTGCTCTATTCACTGTGCCACCTAGCCACCCCTCTCATGATACTTCTTTAACAGTTTGTTAAATTTTTTTTCTAAGAAAAAAATTCTCATTTCTGAAAATGAGTTGTTAAAGATATCTAATTCATTCTGTATTAATCTGGGGAGTTAATATTTTTGTTATTTTTCTATCTAAACTCTACAAGTAGTTTTGCTCACATGTCACTTGTTTAGGAGACTGAGAAAATTGCTTGTATTTCTCATCTGTTGGGATTTCATCTGGATCATTTTTAATTTTAGCAATTTGATTTTATTTCTTTTATATTAGATTGTCTAAAGATCCTAATTTGTTAGTCTTTTTAAAGAACCTGCTTTTAGTTGTGTTGATTATTTTTGTAGACTTTATTAATATTTTTTATTTTATCTATACATTCTATGTTTATGTTAATTTTCTAAATTAAAAATTTTCATAAAAATTCAGTATGGTATGAAGAATTTATTCAATATTTATGCAATCTTTACAATTTAACTATGCTTTAGCACAAGTTCTTTTTTTTTGTAAGAGTACATGTGGTGTTGGAAAATATAAATATTCTAGCTTTAAATTCTCCAACATTTTGTTCAGGTCTATATTTTCCTTTTTTTTAATCTTTCAGTTAGGGTTCTCTAGCTCTGAAAAAGGAACACTAAAGTCTTGACAATCATATCACCACTCTTTTTGTAATTAAGTTAATTTTCCTTTATTAACTTAGATGCTATGCCATATGGTACATGTACATTTATTAGTTCAGTGGCTATCGATCCTTCAAGTACACAGGGTAATTTCCCTGATTACTTTTACTCATATAGGTTATAAGCCCTGATTTTTTAAAAATCATTTTGGCATGGCAGAATTTGTTCTAGTCTCTTTTTTCATGTCATGTCTGCTTTTAAAAATGTGTGTGTGCATGTGTGTTTCTAAGACACCACTCTCTTCTGGTTTTCCTCCTATCTGACTGCTCCTTTGCTAGATCCACATCCAGAATATGCCTCTAAACATAGGTGATCTTTGGGGTTTTGTCCTGCATCTTCTATTCTCCCTATACACTACTTCACTTGGAAAGCTCATGAGTTCCCACTGATTTAATTATCATTTCTAGGCTGATGATTCTAAAATCTACCTATCCTGTCCCAGCCTCTCAGCTGACCTACATTCTTATATCACCAACTACCTTTCAGATATCTCAAACCAGATGTCTAGTAGATATCTTAAACTAAATGTGTCCAAAACAGAACTCATCATCCTTCTTCCTAATTCCATCCTATTTCTAAGTTCCCTATTACTGTAAATGGCAACACCATTCTGCTAGTCCCCTAAGCTTACAACTAATAAGTCATTCTTTTTTTTAAAGTGGGGTGCTACCATTATGTGAAGGTTTTTTTTTTAATTTGAGCCAATATTACTTAAAAATAATTTATTACCAAACTGTCTTTGGTGGAAGATTAGGATGTACATGATACTCATCAATATACATTTTTTAAATTTTTTTTGGTCTTTATTGATTTGTTATTTTACTTTTAGTTTACAGGATTCAATTCCACAATTCCTTGAGTTTCAAATTTTCTCCCCCTCCCTCCCCTCCCCTCCCCCATAAGTCATTCTTTACTCTTCATTATCTCTCACCTACCATATCCATTCTGTTGCCAAGACCTATCAATTTCACATTTACAATATCTCTCAAATATTCTCTTTTCTCTCCTCTGACACTACCATGACTCTAGAGAAGTCTCTCATCATCTCACAACTCAATTAGTACATTAATCTGTTGGTGAGTCTGCCTGCCTCAAGTATTGCCCCACTCCAATCCATCCTTTCAGTTACCAAAGTGATTTTTCTAAAGTACAGGTCTAACCATATCATTTCCCTATTCAATAAACTCTCAAGTCTCCCTATTGTCTCTAGGATGAAACGCAAAATGCTCTGTTTGACATTCAAAGACCTTCACAACTTAGCCCCCTCTTAACTTTCTAGTATTCTTATATCTTACCCTACAATGATCTACTGACACTGGCCTCCTGGTTGCTCCATCAACAAAACACTCCATGTCTCAGATTCAGGTATTTTCTATAGCTTGTCCCACATGCTTAGAATACTCTCCCAACTCACCCTGCCTATTGACATGCCTGGCTTCCTCTGAATGTGAACTAATTTCTCATATTTTTACAAAAAGCCTTCACCAACACCTCTTAATTCTAGAGCTTTCCTGATTTTAATTAATTCCTTTTTATCTTGTATATAGATTGCTTTGTATATATTTGTTTGCATTTTGTCTCCCCCATTAGGTTGTAAGCTCCTTGAAGATAGGGACTGTCTTTTGCCTTTTTTTGGTATCCCCAACATCTGGCACAGAGTCTAACATATAGCAGATGTTTAATAAATGTTCATTTCTTGATTCGCCAATATATAGAGGATTGTTGGTTTTATTATCCATTTTTCTACTTTTTTTACGAGATCATTTAATATATTAATCTTTAAAGTTTGGGTTTGTGTTTTTCCTCCACTTGCTTCTTTTGAATTGTTATCACAATTTTGTTTAAAGATAATAAATGTTCCCTGAAATCACCTTATATGACATTCCTATATGACTTACTTCCTTATCTGCTCTCCAATATTTATGCACCTTATCCCAAGTTTTTTGAATATGATTAAATTTATTTCCTATTTCTTTCATTTTATTTATCTATTTCTCCGCTTCTTTTGAACCTTTGCTTTCACCATCCCCTGTTCATAGTGATTCAAAATCTTTTTTCCATGAACACTCCTATAGCAGCTAGGATAACTTAGAAGTCTTTTTTTAAACCAGGAGTTATCAAACTTTTTGTGACATGGAACACATTGGAAGGACGTCTACCAAGAATAATGTTTTTAAAAGCATAAAACAAAATACATAGGATTATAAAGAAAAGGAATTATATTGAAATACAGTTATCAAGATATTTGAAAAGTTTATGAACAACATGAATCCCTGTTTTAAATCAAAAACTGTTAAGTCTTTCAAGTGGGAACCCTTCTCCTACAATACCCCAAAGAAAGGTTTTATGGGTAATATAAAATGCATAAGTTTAGTACTTTGCATTAATATGAAAGATGATGCCAAACATCTTCCTCTCTCTCCTTCAAACTACTGAACATTGTGAATTCCTAATTATTTACAAAATGGTTCAAATTCCCACACTATCAGACAAATTTATAGTTGAACAATATCACAAAAACATTTAAAATATAAATGACATTTTAATTTTAATATACCATTTCATATCACCTAAACTATTAATTCCAACCACTAGCAAAGATAATAAGAAGGCAGCTACAAAGATCTGTGGTATTTAAGTAAAGCTATGTAGAAATTGTTGCCTAGAAACATAACAAACTTAGGAAATGACTTATTTATTGACTGTTGATATGAATACATTGCAATGTTTGTTTCTAAAGAAATACATCAATATGGCTTAACAGTACCAGCAGCAACAATTAAAAACTCACACTTAAATTAACAATTTAATTAGGAATTAGTTAACTAGGGATTTAGATAAAAATATTAATTAGCAATGTTTATGAAGTTATGGATCCCTACCATTTGATTTTCCTACGCTCCAAAGTGCTCTACCAGACATGGAAAATATCTATCAAATATCAAACATCTAAATCAAAGTAAAATGAATTTCATTTGGGTTTGATTTGTGGAGGGTTAAAAAAATTTTGGGTAGGGTTTAAAAAAATTTTTTGAGGCAATTCCAAGTAAGAGAGAAGGAACTCAACGGGTAAATTACTAAATCTGTATGGTATCGTGAAAGGAGCATTAAACTAAGAGTCAGGAGAGCACAGATCAAATTTCAGCTCTTGCATTGGTTATAATAGAGTCATGAACAAGTCATATTACCTCTTCTAATTTCAATCTCCTCATTTTTAGAATTGGAAGCCTGAAATAGATAATTTGAGCTCCCTTATATCTCTAATAGTTCATTATCTATGACCTAAATGTCTTTGTATCCTAAAAAGAATGGAATACCATTCAAGCTCAACAAACATCATAAATAGCATAAGGAAACATCAAGAAAATAGATTTCCTTCTCATATAGTTCTAATCCCTAAAGAGTGAAAATTTATGGAATTAAACTTGCATTTTAAAACATTTTGAAGGTTGTTAATGTTTATAACCTTCCTTTGAATATTTATTATAAATAAGTGCTCTTTTTATTTTGTTTTTGATGGTGAAATTTCATTTTGTAATTTGGAGGGAAAACTACAGTTCAAGTAGCATATATTCAGCTTAAAGACAACATTTGAATTAATAATGTACTTAAATATGAACTGAAAAGAAAAGATTACACATTTACTTTTAGGAGCAGACAGTATAAAAATGCTTGGTCTTTAACTTTTTCTTATTGGAAGTAAATAAGAGATAAAAATGAGAAATGTTATTTGAGTTTATAAAATACAAAATCATGACATCATGCTTTCAAAATATAGTTTTATTTGTGAATCTATAATTTCCCAAGAGAAATAACTGGTGGAATAGAGAAACGTAAATCCGTGGTGGCAAACCTCACTGACAAAAACAAAGAACAACTGACTAGGAATGAAAACATACAGAAGTAAAGGACAATCTAAAAAAGAAAATGTGATCTCCATAAAAACAAAACATTTTAATATAGAAGATAGACTGTGTAGGTACAACTTAAAGATTATTGCTCTCCCAAAAGAACGTGACTATGCAAAAAAAAAATATGAACATATAATGTATAAAATACTACAAGAAAACTGCCTAGAATTTCTGAACACAGCAAGCAAAATACCAGAACACCTCCCCTCACCCAAAAAACTCTAAGAACTGTACTACTTAAATTTGGTAATTACAATGACAAACAACAAATTGAGCAAGAGATAAGGAGAAAGATTTCCAAATACAAAAGAAGAAAATTCAAATAACACAAGACTATTTTGTAATCAGCAGAAATTGCATTAGATTATAGAATGATGTTGTATGATGAACAAAGGAGATCAAGATGCAACCCAAGGTGACATACCCTACAAATCTGACCCTGAAAACATTTAAGCATTCAATAAGATAAAAAGGTGTTTTTAGTATTCTTACAAAGAGAACCACACCGGAACAAATTATGAACTTATCAAACACCAAAGAAAACAGAAATGCAAGATAGGAAAAAAAAACACAAAAGAAACAAAAAAGCAATACATCAACCAAGAACAACATCAACAAAAGAACAACAGAGTGATCAATAAGATCTAAAAGTGCATATGGAACAAGGGAGAAAGCAAAATTCAAAAAAAAAGAAGAGGAAAAATAGACCCGTCATGTTATAGACTAAACTTGACAATACTTTACCTTTCTGTGAGCCATGTACTGTCATAGTCCCTCAAACAAGAAAGTATAAATCATAGCAACAGAACTATAGATAGACAGAGAGATAAAGACAGATTCATATGTAAATGCACTATTACATAAATATAAATATATATGACAAAAAACCATTATCCAATATATAATTGGTCAAAGGAAACAAATAATGCCCAAAAGAATGACAGACTGTCAGGGTGGCCAGGTAGCACAGACAGTAAGAGCACCGACTCCAGTGTCGGGATGACCTGGGAATTGAATCCGGGCTCAGACACTTATTACCCACCCAGAAACACCTGGCCGTGTAACCTTGAGCAAGTTACTTAACCCCAACTGCTTAGGGGTGGCCAGGTGGCTCAGCAAGTAAGAGCACTGGCTCCAGTGTCAGGATGACTTGGGGATCAAATCCAGGCTCAGATACTTAGCACCATACCCAGAAGTAACTGGCCATGTAACCTTGAGCAAGTTACTTAACCCTGATTGCTTTAAAAAAAAATAAAGAATGGCAGACTATCAACCATAAGAAAGAATGCTTCAAAAATAATAAGAGAATATAATAATATATTATATATGTGATATATATGATATAATGTAATATAACATAATAATAAGAGAAAAACAAATCACAACTACCCTGAGTTTTCACTTTACATCACATATATTGGCAAAGCTGACAAAAGATAAGAATCGTCAATACTGGAAGAATCATAGGAAAATAGGCACACCAGTGGTCTGCAATGGAGCTGTGAAATCAGTACAACCATTCTGGAAAGCAATAATGAATATGATAAATACAGTGAAACATGGAAAGAGCTACATGAATTGATGCACAGTGAAGTCAACAGGGCCTATTAAACAATAAACACAGTAATTACAGCAAACAAAAAGAACTACCACACACAAAAAAAGAAATAAAAATTGAATGTTGCAAAATTTCAAAGAACAAGCATGAATCCAAAGAAGAGATGTGAGGAAATATCCCATTTCACCCTTTAGAAGGTGTATGGTAAATTGCATATATTTTCAGACTCAATCAACTTACTGATCACTTATGATCATTTTCCTCTTTCCTTTTTTTTGTCTTTAAAAATATTCTTTTTTTAAAGAATTTGTTCTTGGATGGAAGGAAAGGAATATGAAGAGGGGGTGGCGGTGGTGAACATAACAATATAAAAAAGACTATTAACAAAAACATTTATTATATTGAGAAAAAAAAATTTTGTTATGTTCCATTCCTTGGAAGAGAACTATTATGCATAGGTCCTTTCACTTCTGAAAATCATTTAACTGGTAGATTTTTCTATTCTATGGAAAAAACTCTCAAGTTGCATTTATTTTCTATGCTCTATAAAATGTAATAAAGTGAAAAAATTATTAGCTGGAAAGGACATGAAGTCATATAAAAACAGGAAAATTTAACAAAGAGTCAAAGAAAACAAATTTTGAAAAACGTTTGAATATCCTATATTGCCTCCTTTGTTAAGTGAGAACATTATCAAAACAGACACAAATTATTAATCTGCTTTATATTGATGGTAACTACTATCAACTGATGAATAACACATGCTGCCAAAAACTAAACCGGATAAATTAAGCATTCATATAATACATTCATGAAATATTTTTAGGAATATAAGGAAGCTACCTTTCATTTTCTAGTCTAGTTTCTATTTGATGTAAGTACACTTAGATTTTTGAAGTTCTAATGAAAAGTGAGAAACAATGAAAATCAATACAAATAAATGTTTTAAAAACTCTCACCTGTTCCATATTATTTAGAAAAGGGGTATGAGTTACTAAGTGTAAAGTTTTTTCAAGTTCATCAATTTTTTCTGCCAGCTGCATGATATCCCGGTCCTTTTGAACTAGCTGATCCTTAAGACAAAGAATATTTTTCCGGAGCAGAGACTCAGTTTCTTTGTTTGCTTCAAAATTAATTTGTAATTCATTGTAAAGCTGTTTAAAAATAAATATTTAATCACATTAAATTAGTAACCAAATTAAAATAATTATTATTTGCCTATGAGACATCATATTAGGGAATATATTTAAAACATAATCCTTGGACTAAAAAATGTACAGTTTCATTAGGAAGATAAGACATAAACTTATAAAATTTATACAATACAAGATACTTCAAAATTCAATACAAGATTAATTACCAAACAAAAAGATTGCATAGAGGCATAGACAAAGATGGGAGTAAAATGCAGAAGATTCATGGTATATGGGGGGGACAGTGAAAAGTACCAGAAAGTTACAGTAAAAGGTAACTATTGGGACATAATGGAAGATAAGACTGGAAAACTTCCCTATTATTGTCGAGGGTACTAGCATCCTCCCAGTCCCTCAGGTTTGTAACCGAGGGTGTCACATTTTACTCTTCACTCTCTCTTACCCTGCATACCCAATTTGTTGTCAACTTCTACTAATTTCAAGTTTGAGTCCCTTTTTCTTTTCTGAAACTGCCACCACTCTAGTGCAGGCCCTTATCACCTCATGCCTGTACTGTTATGTTATAATAACGTTCTGGTTGGTCTCACTGCTACAAGCCTCTCCCCACTTTAATCTCTCTTCCAGCCAACAAAGTTATTTTTCTAAAGCACAGGTCCAACTATGTCAATCGCTCCCTCCCCAACCCCAGTTCCCACAATACTTTGTTACCTCCAGAATTAACTATAAAATGCCCTATTTGGCATTGAAAGTCCTTCATAACCTACCTCCCCTTGCTCCCACCCTTCTAGTATTCTTACACATTACTCCCCACTATGAGCTCTTCAATCCCATGACATTAACCTCTTTGTAATTCTACAAACAAGACACTCTACCTCTTGACTCCAGACATTTTCTCTGGCTGTTCCTCATGCCTGGAATACACTCCTTCCTCACCTCTGTCTCTTGGCTTCTTTGGATTCCCTTTAAGTGCTAACTAAAATCTCAACTTCAACAGGTAGCTTTTCTCAACCCTTCTAAATTCTAGTGCCTTCCCTCTGTTGATTATTTCGTATTTATCCTATATATAACCTGTTTGTACACATTTGTTTTCTTGTTTTCACCTCCATTAAAATGTAAACCCCTTGAGAGCAAGGATTATTGTTTTCCTTTTCTGTACCCCAGCATTTGCTACAGTGCCTGGTACATAGAAAGCATTTAACTGGTTAACTGAGATTAAAGAAGGTCTTAAATAAAACACTTAAGAAGTCTGGACATAGAGACGTCAGTTCGCCAACAACTGTGGTGGTTTCCAGAATTATCAACCCATAGATGCTAAGGACAAAGTGAGACAGCAGTGCAGTGTGGACTTTGGGAACAGGAAGTTTGGAGTGTGATCTGGCCTTTGCCCCCAGAGCTAGAAGCAGCTGAGGCATGGCGGCCGTGCAGTCACTGCCAAGTGGATATTTCAGAGCTCCTGGACTGCACCAGTCTGAGGGGTAATTGCTCTTGCCTTAACCTGCTTGGATCTGGATCACTGTCTGGGGTGGAGGTCCTGGAGTGCATGACCAGTTTGCCAGAGCATGTGGAGGCTTCAGAGAAGGTAGCCAAATAATAGCTCTAACAGCTGAGAAAACCCCAGCATTTGGGATAAAGCTCCCCTCTCTGGTGGCAGAGTTCTACTGTGGCAAAAAGCTCAAAAGTCAAGGAATTGAGCGCCAACATGAGCAAGCAAAGAAAACAAAGCAAGCTCAGCAATCTAATATTACACTTCAATTTTGGGGACAAAAAGGATCAAAGCATGGAACAGGAGGAAGATAGCGAAGTCAAAACTCCTGCACCAAAAGCTTCCAAGAAAAATATGGGTTGGTTACAGGCCATAGGGGAGCATAAGAAGGATTTTGAAAACCAAATAAGAGAAGTAGAGGAAAAACTGGGAAGAGAAATGAGAATGATGCAAGAAAATCACTAAATGAGAGTCAACAACCTGACTGGAGAAAATAACACCTTAAAAAATAGACTAACTCAAATGGCAAAAGAGGCTCAAAAAGTCAACGAGGAGAATATTGCCTTAAAAATTCGAATTTGCCAGATGGAAAAAGAATCTCAAAAGCTCACTGAAGAGAATAATTCCTTCATAATTAGATTGGAGCAAATGGAAGCTAGTGAATATATGAGAAATCAAGATACTATTAAACAGATCCAAACAAATGAAAAAATAGAAGGTAATGTGAAATATGTCACTGGAAAAACCACTGACCTAGAAAACAGATTCAGGAGAAATAACTTAGTAATTATTGGACTACCTGAAAGCCATGATCAAAATAAAAAGAACTTAGAAATCATCTTTCAAGAAATTTTCAAGGAAAATTGCCTTGATGTTTTAGAACCAGAGGGCAAAATAGAGGTTGAAAGAAGCCACCAATCACCTCCTGAAAAAGATACCAAAAAGAAAACTCCTAGGAATATTATAGCCAGATTCCAGAATTCCCAGATCAAGGAGAAAATATTACAAGCAGCCGAGAACCAATTTGAATACTGTGGAAATACAATCAGGATAACCAAGGATCTGGCAGCTTCTACACTGAGGGATTGAACGGCTTGGAATATGATATTCTGGAGTCAAAGGAGCTGAGATTAAAACCAAGAATCACCTACCTAACAAAACTGAGTATCATATTTGAGGGGAAAATATGGTCATTCAATGGAACAGAGGACTTTCCAGCATTCATGATGAAAAAAA
>NW_027185799.1:12546684-12565231 GCF_028583685.1 Petaurus breviceps papuanus
TAGATAGATAGATAGAGATATATGTGTGTATGTATACATACATATATATGCCTATATTAGGAGGGTATATGGGTGCATGAATACATATGTGAGTGTGTGTATATATGTGTACAGGTATACATAGATATAGGGCACAGGACCAATTGAATAGGAAGGGATGATACTTAAAAGGTGAAATTAAGAGGTGAGAGAGGAATATAATGAGAGGAGATGTGGAGAGACAGAATGGGGTAAATTATCTCATATAGAAGAGGCAAGGGAAAATTGTTACATTGGAGGAAAAGAACGGGAAGGTAAAATTATTCTCATTGAATTTGACTTAGGAAGGGAATGAAATACACACTAAATAGGGTATCTCACCCTACGGGAGAGTAAGAGGGAAGGGGATGAGAGGGAGCATGATGGAAGGGAGGGCAGGATGGGGTGGGGAGGGAAGTTGGAAGCACACACTTTTGAAAAGGGACAGGATCAAGCAGAGAATAGAACAAGTTGGGGTGGGATAGGATGGAGGGAAATATAGTCAGTCTTTCACAATATATCCACTTTGGAAATGTTTTGCATAGCTACACATGTATAACCTATATTGAATTGCTTATCTTCCCAGTAAAGGTGGATAACAAGGGAAGAAGGGAATGAATCTGTAATTTAAAGTTTTAAAAACAAATGTTTAAATATTATTATTATTATTTTACATGTAACTGGGAAATAAGACATACAGGCACTGAGGCATAGAGATCCACCATGCCCTAAGGGAAAGTCTGAGGGAGTAGGAGGGAAGATATGGGAGAGAGCAAATTGCGGAAGAGGATATTCAGTGGGATCACTGTTTTGGGGTGGTGGGTGGGGGGAAAATGGGGAGAAAATTTGTAACTCAAAATCTTGTGAAATGAATGAAGCAAACTAAAAATAAACAAAATTTAATTCAAAAAATAAAAAAAGAAGCCTGGACTTTATCATACATGAAATAGGGATCCCCTCAAGATCTTTAAACACTTAGGTTACAAGTTCTACTATGTTAAAGATAAATTCTTTTCTTTTTGAGAAAAAATTACATCATCAATAACATAAAAGGGAATGAACTGCAAACCCTGGCAACATGCACAGAAGGAAAGCAAAACAATAGATTATATGTGTATCAACAATAAAAATAATTTTTGAGGTCTGCATTATACTTGACAGGCAATTTTAGTCAAAAATATTATTGTCAATTGAATACTATCTACCTATTCATATTGTGAGAAACATGTTCACTCTAAAATTACAATACTTGTTGTGAAGCAAGGAAAGTTCTCTTTATTTTATATTTCCTCTATATTCCTACTGAATGGGTCAACATTTTTTTACACTGCTCCTCCCACAAACTCTAACTGCCTTATGAAGGATTTCACCTGCTCATGAGTAATTTAGAGAAAAAAAAGGTTTTTAATTTCACATCAGAATGGACTTGGCCTTTAAACCATTGTGAAAAAGGGCCTGGCACAAGCACACTCTCAAGACAAATACAAACTCTTTTATAACCATCCTGATTCACATCTCCCCACCTTGCTCTCCCCCATTGGCTAGATGCAACCTCCTGAACCTCCCACTTCAAGCTCTTCTCCCTGATAGGCTCCCCTTCAAACAGCTCCTTAAGCATGTTTACAAGCTTCTGACCTTTTACCTGATGAGAATCCTGGTTCTGCTAGGTCACAGCTCTGATTAGAACCAGTCAGCTCAGAATCACATTCTGCTATCACTCAAAGCTGGAAGGAGTTTTAATCCTGTGGAAACAGAACTCTTTCCTTTGTTTCCCACAATTCTGATCCACTAATTAGAAATTAAAAATATAAATTTTGGGGAAATATTTGGGCACAATTCAGTTTTAGCAATTTAGATGACAGGAATTACACATATTACTTACAAAGCCACTACCAGCACTGAAAATAGTTACTTGAGTTAAGGGTACTAGTATAAGACCTGTGACTGAGACAGAAGCTGACAGCAAAAGAAAGCTTTCTGTGCAAAAAAAAAACTACCACTGCTGCACCCAGATTAGCTAACAACACAGTCAGTTCCAAGAAAAGCAAGAGCTTCACTGGGCAATGAACAATCAAACTGATTACCCGCAGATAAACAACTTTTCAACTAATAAAAGAGATAAAATAATATTAATATAACCAGGGGCCCCACATTTTTCTCTAACTCCTAAAAAGCCTGGGTTCTCTCCCCACCATTTGAGCTCCTTTATTATCCCCCCCCCATCATAAAGTGTATAACTTTATTTCTCTACACTCCCTTCCCCATTAAAGGCAATATAATCTGTATTTAAATTACAGAACGAACTAGAAAGTGTTTTTATCAGAACTATATTAAATATCTTTTGTAAAGTCAAGAATATTTACATATGAATTATAAGGAATTTTATGGTATAAATATGGCTTGTTTGTTTTCTCTATCTTACCATCAGGAGAAATGCCTAAAACCTTTTTCCAAAACACAGGGAATGCAACCAGATTTTTCATGAGGAGACAGGAAGGAAATGTAAACAACTGATAGGTGTACGTGTGGAGGAAGGGATAAGAGGGGGTCGGTTGGAGGCTTGGGTTATATTGTAGGTTTGAATGCTGCTACTGTCTTGTATACTGGGTTCCATGAAGTAGAGGAAAAGGTTAGATAAAACTAGAGTGAAGCTGCATGTTAAGCTGCTGATGCATCTATAGCATCTAATGGCAGAGGTGAATTAAAGGATAGGTCAACGAGCAAAGTCTCCTAATTTAGTACAACTTTGTAAACAGTGGATGGGATTATATTAAAATATAGAAAATTTGACCATCAGCACGCATTATATAGTTAGATGCATTTCCAATAAGATGAGAGGTGAAACAAGGATGTCCATTGTCACCACTGTTTTTCAATATGGTACTAGAAATGTTATAGCAATAACAGAAAGAAAGGAAATTGATTAGGATAGGCAAAGGGGAAACTAAGTTATCACTCTTTGCCAATGATATGGATTGAAGAGTCAATAAGCTGAAGAGATGGAATTTGAATCTGCAGCAGCACGCACCCCAGCATCCCCAGGGTGGCTGCCAACACAGGTTCTTAGATCTGCTTTTCTAAAGGAAAGCAACTCAAAATGCATTAACAAGCTTACTTTAATCACTCAAACATACATTGTTTACCTAGTTCAGGGGAAAAAGATCAGCACCCTGAACTTCAGAGTATAAAGACAGAATTATCAAGAAAGAGAAACAGATCAAGCAGACAGGCTTCCAAACTGTCCAACCATTTCATCCATACCAAATCACAGTTACCAGAGAGGGAAGCATCAACATCTGGGTTTTCAAAGGCGGGGGGGATGTGGTTCGGGGGAATGGCTTCCCAGAGTCTCATTTGGTCAAATCACACAACACTTCTCAAAGTGAGCCCCAAAGCAAAGCCTCATATTAGGGCTTATATAGCTTTCTCTTGGCTCAGAGAATGTAACAACCTTCTTGAGCCCAATCACAAAGTATCCCCTGAAAAACAAACCTCCCACCACAGGCTCCAGGTGCACTTAAACCTAGGGGCAGGGAAGATCTTAAAAATTTACATTCCCATTACAGAATCAAGTCCTGTGTCAATTCCCAAAAAAAGTATTTATCACAAAGGTCCCTCCTAACTTTAAAATGCTATATTCCAATGAATCTAATATTTGGTGAGGAAAAAACGCTTTTTTTAACCAAAAGTCAGGTTTCTAAATTGTATGCAGTATTCAAACATTCATGTTAATATGGTCTCCTCTTAAAACAACCAAGAAAAATATAACTTTAATGTTGCCTGCATCTTCTCATCAGTCTTTCACATAGGTTCTACACAATATGATGGAGACATTTTCCAGATCTTTTGCCATTGGATAGATGTAAATAGGTATAGATAGATAGGTATGTGTATGTATATGTGTGTGCACATATATGTACGTGTATACATATAGGTTGTATGTGTGTACATATATGTGTATACATACATGCACATATACATGTATATATACACCTTGCTGTATATGTATACATATATATATACATGTATATATACCTAAGACTATAATCTTTTCTAATTCTAGTTCTAATAACAATCATCTTTCACGTCATTTATAGGCAGTTCTTGAGTATATCTTATTCACAAGTGATTGCCAAACTTTAAACATTCAGATGCTATGGGACCCAGACTAGTAGAGATATAGCAAGGAATGTTAGTATTAAAAAGATGGACCTTAGTTTCAGGGAGAAGTTTTACCTCTTCTTTTGGAGTCTCCATACTTTCCTTTGGAGTCTCCCAAACACTGATACAGCTCTGGCAATGCGTGCATCAACCTCATTATCATTGTGTGCAATCCTGGAAAGACACTACCAAGGTAAGTGAACTTATCTACAGCATTTAAAACTTCTCCATTTGCTGCAACCAATGGTTCCACATATGGATGGTGTGGTGGTGGCTGATGGAGCACCTGTGTTTTCTTGGAGTTGTTAGGCCAAAATTAGGACAAGCAGGAGAGAATTGATCCATACTTTGTTGCATCTCAGCTTCAGAGGCTGCATTGAGTGCACAATCTTCTGCAAACAGAAAATTATGCACCAACATTCTCTCCACTTTGGTCTTGGTTTTTAGCCTCTTTCAAGTTGAAGAATTTACCATCAATGAGGTAGCTGCACTTGAAGCCGTGTTCATCTTCACTAAAAGCACTTGACAACATGGCTGAAAACATCATGCTTTTTAAAAAGCATGGGAGCAAGCCCACAGCCTTGTTTTACTCCATTTGTGACTAGGAAAGCATGAGAACATTGTCCATCATCTAGAACCTGGGCAAACATGCTGTCAAGAAATTGACCTACATTGCTGATGAACTTTCGGCAACCAAATTTTGACATAATTTTCCATAAGCCCTCATGACTGACTCTGACACTATCCTTTTTCTTTATTTTTAATTTTTTCCCAGAATTTATTCATTTATTTTTAGTTTTCAACATTTCCACAAGATTTTGAGTTACACATTTTCTCACCATCTCTTCCCTACCCCCCACTCCAAGATGGAAAGAATATTGACTACTTCTTCCCCCAGCCCAGTGTGCCCTCTCATACATCCCCCCTATTACTTCTTTAACCCCTTCCCCTTTATTTCCTTGTAGGGCAAGTTGGATTTCTATACCCCAAAAAACCAATTTTTAACATGTTTTTAAAACTTTGAGTTCCAGCTTCTCCCCCTTCTTCCTTCCTCACCCACTCCCACTGGGAAGACAAGCAATTCATTATAGGTTATACATGTGTACTTATGTAAAACATTTCCATAGTAGTCATATTGTGAAAGACTAACCATATTTCCCTCCATCTTATCTCACTCCCCATTTATTCTATTTTCTCCTTTGTCCCTAACCCCTTTTTTGCTTTTTTTTTAATTTTGGAGGGGATGAGGGCAAGGCAATTGGGGTTAATTGACTTGCCCAAGGTCACACAGCTAGTAAGTGTTAAGTGTCTGAGGCTGGATTTGAACTAAGGTCATACACCTACCTATATATATACATACATATATATGTATACACACACACATTCCCTTCAACTATCCTAATACTGAGAAAAGTTTCATGAGTTACAAATATCATCTTTCCATGTAGGAATGTAAACAGTTCAACTTTAATAAGTTCCTTATAATTTCTCTTTCCTGTTTACCTTTTCATACTTCCAATTTCTTGTATTTAAAAGTCAAATTTTCTGTTCAGCTCTGTTCTTTTCATCAAGAATGCTTGAAAGTCCTCTATTTCATTGAATATTAACATTTACCCCTGAAGTATTATACTCAGTTTTGCTGGGTAGGTGACTCTAGCTCCTTTTACCTCCAGAATATCACATTCCAAGTCCTTCAATCCCTTCATGTAGAAGCTGCTAAATCTTATGTTATCCTGATTGTGTTTCTACAATACTAAAATAGTTTCTTCCTGACTGATTGTATTTTCTCATTGACCTGGGAACTCTGGAATTTGCCTATAATATTCCTAGTTTTCTTTTGGGGATCTTCTTCAAGAGGTGATCAGTGAATTCTTTCAATTTCTATTTTACCCTTTGATTCTAGGGCACTTTTCCTTGATAATTTCTTGAAATATGATGTCTTGGTTCTTTTTTTCTTCATGGTTTTCAGGTAGTCCAGTAATTTTTAAATGATCTCTCCTGGATCTATTTTCCAGGTCAGTGTTTTTTTTCAATGAGATATTTCACATCATCTTTTTTTTTTTCATTCTTTCGGATCTGTTTTATAATGTTTTGATTTATCATAAAGTCACTAGTTTCCATTTTCTCCAATGTAATTTTGAAGGAATTATTTTCTTCAGTGAGCTTTTGAACTTCCTTTTCCATCTTAGCCAATTCTGCTTTTTAAGGCATTATTCTCCTCATTGGTTTTTCGGACCTCTATTGTCATTTGAGTTAGTATATTTTTTTAAGCAATTGGGGTTAAGTAACTTGCCCAAGGTTACAGGGCCAGTTTTTGTGTGTGTGTGGGTGTTAAGTATCTGAGGTCGGAACCAATCCCAGGTCCTCCCAACTCCAGGGCCGGCGCTCTTACTCACTGTGCCACCTAGCCACCCCAGAATAAGTCTATTTTTAAGGTGTTATTTTCTTCAGTATTTTTTTAGTCTCCTTTAGCAAGCTGTTGACTCATTTTTCATGATTTTCTTTCATGATTCTCATTTCTCTTCCAATTTTTCCTCTATTTCCCTTACTTGATTTCCAAAATCCTTGATGAGCTCCTCCATGGACTGTTACCAATTCATATTTTTCTTGGAGGTTTTTGATGCCAGAGTTTTGACTTTGTTTTCTTCTGGTTTTATGTTTGAATCTTCTTTGTCACCAAAGAACGATTCTATAGTCTGATTTCTCTTCCTCTGTTTGCTCATCTTGCTAGCCAATTACTTGAATCGTTAGCTCTTTACCATGGTAAAACTCTGCTTCCAGAGTGGAGAGCGAAAGTTACCCTTTCCTTTTCTGTTCCACTGTTGCCAACAGTGTGTTGGCTCAACTTTCCCTTCAAGTTAGCAACAAACATCCCACTCAGAGAAGAGCTCTAATTTGTTAACATTAATTCCTCTGGTAGTCATTTTGTCTTGGGGATGCCACCTTTGTTAAATGCAAATATTTAGCTTGGAGAGGATAAGTCTATGCTCAGTCTAGCACTTTGCAGCACACATTGCTTTCATCACTCTCACATCCTGTCTCTTCTCTTTACAACCACATAGTCTATTAAATCCAATGTTTGCTGTGAGAGTTCATCCACGAAGTTTTATTGCATTTAAGTAAATGGAAGACAGTGTTAGTGATGAGGTCATGATATGTACAAGTCTTCAGTAGTAAGTGACCATTGCTGTTGCTATTTCCAACTCCATTGTCCCTAGGACTCCCTGCCAACTCTGGTAGTCTGGGTCTACTCTAGCATTAAAGTCACACAAAATTATAAGCTTGTCCTCTTTTGGTAAATTGATGATAAGGCTCTCCAAGTCTTCATAAAATTTCTTTTTGACCTCATCAGGGTTCATCATGGTGGGACCTGATGATGGTGGCATGACAATTTCCTGCAAGTGGCAATTGCATTGTCATGAGCCTATTATTCATTCCTTTTGGAAAGCATACGAGCTTTTTGACTAGATTAGTTTTCATTGAGAAAACTAAGCCAGCTTCATGGTGCTCCCCCTTCCTGTAGCCACTCCAAAGAATGTGCAACTAGCTCCAACTTTAGTAAGCTGGCCTTCATTTGTCAACCTTGTTTCACTCAGGGCTGCTATTTGGATGCAATACCTGCTGAGTTCTCTTGCAACAAGAACTGTTCATCTTTCAGTCATCTGCATTCCAGGCAGAATCTAGCTCTAAAGCAATGGTGTCAAAGTCACATAGAAATGGGGACCATAAACCATAGATAAGATCCCTGAAGTCACACACAGACTTAATAAAAACAATACATTAACATTATTCGTATTTAATTTTTTTAAAAAAAAATTCATGCCCCCCCCAAAAAATTTCAATTACATTTTAATCTGACTCAGACCACACTGCTGAGGGGGATTTGACCTACAGATGCAGAGAGGTATTTGACACCTCTGCTCTAGATCTTGACATCAAGATATACACCTCACTTCCAACATTAAGGAGATAGGCACATAAGGGAAGTTAATTCATTTAATTTGGGGAAGTGCCTGCAGGGTAGTTGCTTGGATTGTAGGATAAGTTAATTCACATCGCAGGTCCTTCAGCCAGCCCTAGACCCTCAGACCATGCTTCATTCTGAAATAAAAGGACCAGAGTTCCAATCTGATTTCCAACACTAATGTTGTAACTTTGGGCAAGTCAGTGAATGTCCTGTGACTCAGTTTCATAGTACCACTGAATTATAGATCTATTCTAGAACTAGAAATAATGTTCATTATAGGTCATCTAGTCCAACTCTCCTTTTTAGTTATCTTTTAAGAATCAGTTCTTCAATTTATTTAAAACTGGACCACCTCCAATAAGGAGTTTTTCCTTGAATATTTTTACTTCACTCTAGGTGCTTTTCCCATTTTTGTTTTCCTTACTGCTATTCTTATTTCTTCAATAAATATTTCAATGACCATGATGTTAAGAGTTCAAATACAGTGCAACTGAATAGTAAAATAATTGTGAGGACCAAATAAGTAATATTTATAATGTTTTATAATCTTAAACTGTCATATAAATGTTAGCTATTATTATGATGAGAGGGAACTCAGAGTTTTATATCAAGCACTAGTCTGTCTTCTGAGCTTCAATTCTGTGTCACTAAATGTATACTGTACATTTCAACCTAGATACCCAAAAAACCTCAAATTCAAAACAGGCAAAACTGAATTTATAATTTTTATCCTAAAACCCACCCTTCTTCCAAACTTCCCTACTTTTGCCAAAGGTGTTATTATTCCAATCTTCCAAATTCATCATAACCTCAGTGTTATCACCTCCTCACTCTCCTTCACCTTGCATATCCAATCATCTGTAAAACCTTGCCATTTCTACCTCTCTTGAATCTAACAACTTATATCTATTTACATAGCTATCACTCTTTTTAAGACCCCTATCAGCTCTTACTTAGATTAGTGCAATAACCTACTAACTGGATTCCTTACCTCAAGTCCTTTCCCACTATAATCCATCCTCCACACTAATGCTAAGGTATTTTTTCTTAAACATAGATTTGACCATGTCATGCTCCTACTTGATAAACTCCATTGGCTCCTTATTGCATCTAGAATAAAATAAAAATTCTACCATCAAGCTTCTAAAGCCATAAATAATGTGGCCCCAACTTATTCTTCCAGTGTTAATATAATTTACTCCATTTCCAGCACTTAAATGATCTGGCCAAACTGACCTCTCAATTCCACAAAAATACTCACTCTCTCTCTTGTTTCTTTGCCTCTTTATTCATCATTCTCATACCTAGAATGTATTCTTTCCACATATACTTCACAGAATCCTAATGTTCCTTCAGGAATCACCTCAAAAACCACCTTTTGAATCAAGTTTTTCCTGATCCCCCACCTGCTCCCTCTCTTCCAAGTTACCTTGTATTGAACTACTTTGTATTATTATTTTTATATATTTTTGTATACTTCTATATGCAATTGTTGTATATCAGAATGTAAATTGGTTGAGAATAGGAAATGTTTTATTCTTTGTCTTTGTATTCCCAGTGCCTGACACATAGTAGGCAGTTAATAAGTGCTTGTTGATTGACTGATCTTTAACTTTAATTGGTATGTTCTAAGACTCATTGGTACTGAAGTATAATGTACAAGAAACAAGTTAAAATAAATATTTACTTAAAGAAAAATAATTTGCCATATTTGGTATTTTATAGACATTTTCCTACTTATCATTGAAATAGGTAATAAATTCCATGACTAAAAACCCGTATCTGCATATCACTGAAAAAAATCTATGATTTAACTTACAGTTAATATTCAAATTATGTATGCTAACATTCTATCAAAATGATGGCAACCCAGATCTTCTAATTATCATTATGTACATAAAAGTAATAAAAACATATTTAGTAACCAAAATTTTCTGTATGACCTAAAGAATATGAATTCTGATATGTTCTTACTCATATTTAAATTCCACATAGAAAAGACTGAATATGGAACTGTGGGGAATGGACTAAAAACAAAAAAAAATAGAAGGAAAATAAAGCTCATGGTGGCTATTTTGTTCCTTCCAATTACTGTCATTTCTTATCTGAATGTAAAACCCCTGGATAATTATTCTATGGGTGAATTTGTATGTGAGGGAAAAGATATGTCAACGATGTTTCTATGGAAGTATGACAATCCTTCCCTGTGTTCAAAGTTAATCAAAGTATGTCTCGGTTTAATTTATTTTGTCCCCACGCCAGGTAGTTACAGTTACATTTGTAGACAACAGTTGGATATCAAGTGTGAATAGTACTCTGTATACTTTTTAAAATGTGAACTGCAGCAGATTTAAAAGGAGGTATAAAATGAAAAACTATTCGTTTAATAAGTGCTTGTTAGCAGAGACAAAAACAAGTATGAAAATTCTCAAATTACAATAAATTAAGAAGACCTGGAATTCCAGGTTAACATAAATTGAACACCATGGAGAAATATAAAGTAAAGGAGAAAGCATACAATGTTATTTTCTATTTTCCCTTATTCTAATACTTACAAGAGGGGGACAGTCTAAGCATTAGCTTTCTACCTAAAGATTTTTCAGTAACCTAATCATACCATGAAAACATTCCAATGAAAATATTTCCTAAATGATAGTTTAATCTTTCTTGCATATTCAAATAACTTAGAAAAATACCCGAAATACACAAATATAATGTGGAGAACAATCAGTTATGCAATAGGGTCATAATGGATAGTAAAGTTACATAACCATGATTTAAAAGCATGTTAAATAATCTTGAACTGTTCTCAGGCCACGTGAGATTAACTAAACTATTATATGGAGCCTTAACTAAAATTCTTTAAAAGCTTTATCAGACAAAAAGAAAAGTCATAACAGTTATTAAAGGTTATGAAAATTGGGCTTATGAGAAAAAAATCAGAAGAATCCAGCTAAAGAGTCAGAGGAAAATGAAATTTAAGTAAGAAAGAAACTTCAGATGTCATTTAGTTCAACCCATATCTCAACAAGAAACACAATCTTTCTCTGAGAACTTCTAAGAAAACTACCTCATGAGGTGGCTCACAGTATTTGTGGATAGCTCTAATTGTTAGAAAGTTTTTGTCAGATATAAATCTGACTGTCAATAACTTCTAAATATTACTGTGAGTCTTGCCCTCTCTACTAAAGGAAAAAAAAGTATTTTTATTATTCCACAACATAGTCCTTTAAGTACTTGAAGACAACTATTAAATATCCCCAGATCAAACACCCTCAGTTCCTTAAATCAACTGTCATATGATAAAACCTCAGGACCTTCCATCATTTTGGTCTCTTCTGATACCTCTCCAGTTTACCAATGTCTGTCCAAGGCTCTTAGAACTTAATAGAATGCTACAGACATGATTTGACGAAGGTAGAGTATAAAAGAAGTAGCACCTAAAATTTACTGGTACTGGGCTTCTCAACGACATTACCTTAGATCTTTTTGGCTGTTATTTTATCCTAATCATTCATATTGAGCTTGCAGTTCATTAACACTCTCTGGCCATTTCCAGACCAACTACTATCTAGTAGGACACTCTCAATTCTAGTTGTGAAGCTGACTAATTCCAAATATAAGACTGTATCTATCCACATTAAAATGAATCTCATTAAATGGTACTAACTGGGTAATTTTCTTTAAGGACAGATATGAACAAATAACTCTTCCACTCAAACAACTCCAGTTCCTTCCTATAGAACTAACAAAAAATTATTACCTTCTCTGTTCAGTTTTGGAAGTCCTAGATCCAACCAATCTTTCCAGTCTTACTGAATACTAGCCACTCACCTCACTCTTATACTTTGTTATACAATCAAATAGACTATTTCTATGTTCCTCACACATGGCATTCCATCTCAAATCTTTTTGCCTTTGCACTGGCTATCCCCCAAACCTGGAATTAATTTCTTCCTTATTTCTACCTCAGAGTCCAGCTCTGTAGTAACAGCTAACATGGATATCATGCTATGTACCTGATAAGCTAAGCACTTCACATTTATTAATTCATGTGATCCTGAAAATCAACCTGGGAGGTAGATGCTATTATCCCCATTTTACAGCTGAGAAAATTGAGGCAGAGATTAAATAACTTGCCTAGAGTCACACAGCTAGTAGCTGTCTGAGGCCAAATTTGAACTGAGGCCTTCTTGACTCTAGTCTGGGTGCTCTATCCACCAAGCACTATCTTCTCTAAGAATTATTTCCTGATCTCAACTGCTAATATTTTCTCTCTCAAATAACCTTGTATCTAACTACTTTGTACATATTTGTATTTATTCATTTATTTATGCTGCCTATTTATATTTGTAATTGTTATTTCTCCCATTAAAATGTGAGCTCCTTGAGAGTAAATAATGCTTCATTCTTTGTACTTGAATCCTCATTGAATAGCACAGCACCAAATATATAGCAGATACTTAACAAATATTTATTAAGTTAAATTTTTTTAACCAACATTTTTTTACCTTTGACCCCTCCCTCCAATTGAGATTGAAATGGAAATAAAATACCTGACACAAATGTGTATG
The DNA here is from genome assembly GCF_028583685.1 of Petaurus breviceps papuanus. NCBI lineage: Eukaryota > Metazoa > Chordata > Mammalia > Diprotodontia > Petauridae > Petaurus > Petaurus breviceps. The sequence goes on from NW_027185799.1 coordinate 12,559,405, forward strand.
GCCAAGCAAAACAAATTTCCTTATTGGTCATCTAAAAGATTAGATAGACAGACAGACAGATAGACAGATAAGATGTATATATACACATTTGTAGGTATAAATTATGTGAGTATTTCTGTGCTGGGTTTTTCACCTCTCTATTAGGAGGTAGATGGCATGTTTCATCACTATGCCTTTGGAATTGTGGTTGGTCATTATGCTGATCAGAGTTATTAAATCTTCCAAAGATGCTTCTCTTTCCAATAAAGTTGTCACAAGGTAAATTGTTTTCCTGGCTCTATTCACTTTACTCTTCCCTTCCCAGGTTTCTCTGAAATCATCCCTATAATTCATTATCTCTTAAAACTCAATAGTATCCCATCATATTATTCAATGTAATTTGTTCAGTCATTCCCCGAATGAAAGAAAACCTCCTCAGATTCCCATTCCTTGTCACTTCAAAAAGAGGATTTTTTTGGGAATCTTTAGAGTTTTTTTGCTTAGGACTAATATATCTCCTAATTTGCCCTCCCTTTAATTTCCTTTTTCCCCTTGTTTTCTTTCACTCCTATTGTTTTATTGAGTCAAATGTATTTCTGCATCTCACTGGGTATATATTCTTTCCTCCCCCGACCAGTTGAGATGAGAGTTGGGTCCAAGTGTCACCCATTGCCACTTCCATGTTTTTATAGAATTCTTGCCCACACTAAAAATGGGAGATAATTTTCCTTTAACTTCCCCTATTTTCCTTAGTATAATACCCTTTGCCTTCCCTTTGCACCCTTCTTTTAAGGTTATCAAGATGTAAAAGAAACATTTCTAGATTTTACATCTAATTAGACTACCTCCATGACCCCAGATGATGCTAGTGTTAAGAGGAAACAAACATCATCAGCTCTCCATACCAGAATGTAAAGATTGACCTTTCTAAGTCGCTTATGACCATTCATGTTTACCTTTTTATGTTACTCTTAATTCCTATGTTTAAACTTCAAAGTTTCTAAGTATCTCTGGTCTTTATCAGGAATGTTTACAATTCCTATTTCATTAAAGGTCCATTTTCTACCCTATAGGATTATACTTAATTTTGCTAGGTAAATTATTCTTGGCTGTGTTCTATTTCCTTGGCTTCTGTAGTACTGTACTCCAAGCTCTCAAATCCTTTATAGTTGTGGCTGCAAAATGATGTGTGAACTTTACTATAGATCCTCAGTACTTGAACTCTTTCATTTTGTGGCTGATATTTTTTGTAGTGTTTTTGTATTTTGTAGTATTTTTTTCTTTGACCTGGAAGTTGTGATTTTGGCTATAATATTCCTGAGAATTTTCGTTTGGAGTTGGTTTGTTTGTTTTAAGAAATAACTAGAGATTCCATTTCTACTTTGCCAACATGTTCTAAGATACATCGTCAATTTTCTTGTAAGATTTCTTGAAATATGACATCAAGTTTCTTTTTCTTTTTTTGGCCATAGATGTCAAGTAGTATAGTGAATCTTAATTTTTTTTCTCCTCAAACTTATCTCCAGGTCAGTTGTTTTTGCTATAAGTTATATTTTTCTTCTATTTTTTTCAGTCAGTTGATTTTTTAAAATATTTCTTGTTATCTCATGGAGTCAGTCATTAGCTTGTTTGATTAATTATGATTTTCGAGGAATTAGCTGCTTGAAAAACTTTTGTACCTCTTATGATAAGCTGTTAATTCCTTTTCCTATTCTTTATTCCATGTATTCTCATTTCTTTTCCAATTTTTTCCTCTAGCACTCTCATTCATTTATAAAACATTGTTAAATCATTTTTAAACTCTTGTTTCATCTCCTTCAGGAATTCTAGTTGAATGTGCACCCATACTGTGTTTTTCTTTGAGGGCTTCCTTTGCAGATGTTTTGAAGTAACCATGAAAGTCTTAAACATCCATGTTACCATAACTTTTCATGATGGGATGTTTTTTGTTTGTTCAGTCTTCCAGTCTACTTCCTGACTTTAAACTTTGTATTTGGACTAGGCTTTGGACTCTTCTGGAGAAAAGGTAAAGGTTGGTTCTATTAAGTGCTGTGTTATTCTAGGATCTCAAACTTTCAGTGCCTCCCAAATGGGAACAGGACAAAGTCTGACTGCTGGTCTCCTGGACTGAGCTCTGGAAATTTCTGACTTGCCTCTAGGTCTGTAGATTTCTGACTTGGATGTAGGTCTACAAATTTTTCTGTAAATTTCTGACTTTGGTTTAAGTCTAGGGCACAATACACTGACAGTGGTCTCAACTACTAGTAGATGGCTAGCTCTGCTGATTCAGAGAGATAGAACTGCAGGCTCCCCTTTGGTCTATGATTTCTTCAATGAAATTCAGATAAGTTGAAAAGCTGAAACTTAAACTTCAATCCACTCTTGGGTTTAGAGACACAAAGCTACTGGGTGCTTCTAAACTTGTTCCTCTTGGTACACAGTACAGGTCTCATGACTGCCTCTTACCCTAGACTACACCACCTGAGCATACTGGGTATGGAGCAACAAAACTATTAGTAGGGACCTTTTCTGGTTCTCTCCATAGGCTTAGGCCTCTGCTGGACCTACAGCCTCTCCCTCTGGAGTGCTCTGAGAGGTCTTAAAACCTTTCTGTCTCTCTCTGTCAACTTCAGCTAAAAGAATGACACACTTTGACTTTTACTTCCATATCCCCACAGACTTAAGTCTGGTGCATTTTCTAGACATCCGGAGTTTTTGGAGGGTATTTTACTCCTTCCTGCTACTCTACTATCTCAGCTCTAACTTCTCTTATGCTCATATAAATCGTTCTGGTTCTACTCACTGACTGCATTGTGCATCAACTGATACTATGCAGGATTCTGTGAAATTATCTCTGTTTTTCATCTCTCACAAAATAAAAATCTATATTTATGTATCATTTTTTCAAGAGAATCTAAGACACCACCCCACCCACAGATTCTGGTTTTCTTTTCTTTTTCCCCCCTTCTGATACTCCATTCATGATCAGAAAGGATTTTTGGTTTGTTTTCTGTTTTTCACTTGTATCTATTCCCTCCCTGGTATTACCTGCTCTCCCCACCAAAACCCATTCTTAATTATTTCCTTAGTGAATTTTATGTATTTCTATACCAAATTGTATTTTTTGTGTGTATGCATATGTATATTCAATAGTCGTTTGTCCACTTCAGGTAACTGAGGTTCATATGATGCCTACACTTTTTACTTATTCTTCCATATTTCTGTAGTTATGCAAAATATAAAGTTCCATCACTCTTTTTCTCCTTTTTACCCTAGTGTATTTTTCTTTCAACGCTCCCATATCTTTACTCTCTTGAAATCTTCAGAGCACAATCAATCCACCTCTGTTTTCTTTATTAACATCCTCAATGCCCTTTAAAGATACTAAGGATCTGAAAGGGACATTTGTTATCATCTCTCTATTAGAATGTTAACACTAGATCATCTTATATCTCCTTTGAAATGTACAAATAAATTTGCCTTTCTAGATTTCTCTGAACTCGTTTGTGCTTCAAAGTTGTTACTTCGCACTGGTCTTTTCTTCAGAAATGGTTAGAAGTTCTGTATTCCATTTACAAGGTTTTTTTTCCAGTAGGATTAGACTCAGATTTGCAGGTCAGGTTAGTCTTGGTTGTAAGCTTATATTTTTTGCCTTTTGGAATAATTACTCCAAAATCTCCTCTGGTTTTTTAATAGAAACTGTCAGTTCATGCATTGTGGTTCCTTTGTACATAAATTATTTCCCAATCTTTGTAGCACTTTTTTCCCTTTGACATGGGAGCTCTGGGTTTGGACTTTCACATTTCTAGTAATTTTCCTTTTGAGATTCCTTTCAGGAGATGATCACTGGATTTATTCTATATTTCCCCTACCTACCCTCTGGTTCTAATAGATCTGGGCAATTTTCATTAAAGATTTCTTGAAACAGTGTCCAGGCTTTCTTTTATTTTTTTAATCATGGTATAAAGCCAAGCACAAGCAGTTCTCCAGAGGACTGCTACTGTGAATAGTTTTAAGGTTCTGATCACATAGCATAATGAACTTTCAATATTTATTCAGCAATAAACTAAGGCAAAACATTCACAGAAACCAAAGTACAATATTCACAGCAATATAACATAACAACTTACTACTAAAGTGACCACATATTCTTTTTTTTTTGCTCTTTTTTTGGAGGGGGGAGGGCAGGGCAACTGGGGTTAAGTGACTTGCCCAAGGTCACATGGTTATTAAGTGTGTCAAGTGTCTGAGGCCGGATTTGAACTCAGGTCCTACAGACTCCAGGGCTGATGCTCTATTCACTGTGCCACCTAGCCACCTTGTGACCATATATTCTTAAACAAAGATATCATTCAGTAAGTCACAATCTGAAACAATCAATATAAAATACCCATCTAAAGTCTTCTTTCTTCTTGATTGGAGACTGGCTTCCAATCATCCTTAACTCAATCAGCCTTAAGGGGTACAATGCACAGAAGTACAAAGATCTCCCACTGGTAGGTCACAGTAAATCATAATCTCATCAGTCAGCACTAAGTACCCAAGTAAAAGTCCTTTCATCTTGACTTGAGGTTGACACACAAAATCCATGGTTCCTCTTCCATGCTCCCAGTTCTTGCCTAAATTCACCCAATCGTCACCTGGATTCACAGGTAGAGAGGTCCCAGCTCCTAGTCCAGCTTCTGGTCCAGCTCCTGTCCCAGCTACACACATCAAGTTTAACAGAGTTACAACAATTTTCACACACATTGTCAGCACTATCATCTCAACTCACTTTCTACCTGTGAAATCAACACAAGTCAGCAGACAGGGTGCTTCTGTCTGACAAAGTAACACAATTCAACAGCTAGAATGCTTCTGACAAAGTAATACAATCAAAAGAGAGAATGCTTCTGTCTGACAAAATAACACAAATACAAATCAACACAGACAGAAGATACAGAGTGCTGACACCACAAGTGTTCTCCCTCTCAGTTCTGCTTGGTTCCACTTTGTGCTCCTCCTTTTGTATGATTCTTCTCCCTCCTGTTCAACCCTTCCTGTTGCATCAGCAAGTTCCTCCCACCTCCAAATCACAGGCAGGGCTCAAAGCCAAGTGAATTGCTGAAACAAAGAGCTAAGTGCTTGAATAACTAAAACAAGGAGTTGAGCACTATTTTGCTTGCCATTATGGTTACCAGTAAATCATATTATTCTTAAAAATTATTATTGTCTTCTTTGCTAGCTTGTTGGTTATGATGTTAAACCTCAGAGTTGTTTTGATTTGCATATCTCTTATTAATAGTGATTTGGAACCTTCTCTCATGTAATTATATCCTTTGACCACTTACAAGTGGAGAAAGTAAGATATTAACAAGTTTTAAGTTCATTCTGTTGCCCAGTCTAAATATTCACTCCTTCTGTGTTTGTCTCCTCTAAAAAGCACTTATTAAATGAATAGGTTTTCATTTTATTGTTGCTGTTGAGTCATTCAGTCACGCCTGACTCTTCACTACCCCAAGAGTTCATATTCATTGTTTCCATGACACTATCTTTCTATATCATTCTCTCTGCCGTCCCCTTTTCCTTTTGCCTTCAATCTTACCCAACATCAGGGGCTTTTTCCAATGAATCCTGTCTTTTCATTATGTGGCCAAATTATTTAAGCTTCAGTATTTGACTATCCAGTGAACAGCCTGAATTAATTTAAGCATTGAATTATTTGATCTCTTTGCTGTTTGAGCTTTTCTCATATTCCAACTCTCATAACAATAAACTGTTACTAGAAAAATCATAACGTTGACTATATATATGTGTGTGTGTGTATATATATATATATATATATATATATATATATATATATATATAT
>NW_027185799.1:12565241-12594475 GCF_028583685.1 Petaurus breviceps papuanus
TATATATATATATATATATATATATATATATATATATATATATATCTTTGTTGGCAAGGAGATGACTCTGCTTTTTAGTATGTTGTCCAGATTTGCCACAACTTTCCTTCCAAGGAGAAAATATCTTTTAATTTCATGACTATAGTCACCATCTGCAGTGATCTTTGAAGCCAAAAACATAAAATCTAACATTGCTTCCATGTCTTCTCCTCTATTTGCCAAGACTCTACCTTTAAATCTGCTGTTGTTGACATTTTAAAAAGTATATGGAGTACACACTTGATATCCATTTACTGTCTACAAAGGTAACTGTAACAAGTCCAGGGGACAAAATACGTTAAACTGAGACATATTTTGATCAACTTTGGACACAGGGAAGTACTGAGTCATACTTCTATAGCGACTTACTCAAGGACACAAGGCAGTACAGGGATACTTCAAAGATACTGTGAGTTCAGTTCTAGACCACAACAATAAGGCACATATGACAATAAAGCAAGTTACACAATTTTTTATATCCTCATGCATATACAAGCTATATTTACACTATAGTTTGCTTTATTAAGATTGTAATACTATTATGTCTAAAAAATGTATATACCTTAATTTAAAAATAATTTATTGCTAAAAAAAAAAATGCTAACCATCATCTTCACCTTCAGCAAGTCATAATCTTTTTCCTGGTGGAAGATCTTCCCTACATGTTGATTCAGGCTCCTGACTGATCAAGGTGGTGGTTGCTGAGGCAATTTCTTAAAATAACACAAAAATGGAGATTACCACATCAACTGACTCTTTTCACAAAAGATTTCTCTGTAAAATGTGATATGCTGTTTGATAGCATTTTATCCACAGCAGAAATTCTGTCAAAGTTAGAATCCTCTTAAAACTCCACAAATGCTTTTATCAATTAAGTTAATATAATATTTTTAAAGATTGCTATGTTTCAGAAAATAGTGGGGAGGCCCAAGGAGGGGGAGGGGAAGAGAGAGAGAGAGGCAGAGACAGAGAGAGACAGAGACATTGACAGAGGCAGAGAGAGAGAGAGAGAGACAGAGACAGAGACAGAGACAGGAGAGTGGCTGGTAGATGGAACAATCAGAACACACAATATTTATCAATTAAATTTGCTGTCCTATATGGGCACAGTTGGTGGCACCCCAAAACAATTACAACAGTAACATCAAAAATCACTCATCACTATAACAAATATAATAATAATTAAGAAGTGAGAAATATTGTGAGAATTGCCAAAATGTGACACAGAGACATGATGTGAACACATACTGTTAGAAAAATGGCACCAAATGACTTGCTCAATGTAGGGATGCCACAACTCTTCAATTTGTAGGGGGGAAAATGTAATATCTGCAAAGTGCAATAAAGTGAAGAACAATAAAATAAGGTATGCCCGTATATGTTAGAAACAGGCCTTAAATTCTCATCTTCCTAACCAGAGGTCAGCTTTCTGTCTCAGGTACCAAGCTGCCTCGATATTTATGTAGTAACATAGAAATAGCTATAAATTTAGGAAATGTAAAAAATGTTTCTGAGTGTTTACAAATAAAGAATTTATATAAAAAGCAGTCACTGGAAATGCAAAGAGTAGAACACTTATGAGAAAAAAAAATAGAGGTATAAAATTTCAGTGAGAAGGCAGGAAGTGACTGGGGAAGGTGGGGTTTGGGAGGAAAAGGAGAAGGCCTTGTTGAGATGAACTTTTAATATGGTTTTAAAAGAGAAACTTTCTCTATATAGGTAAATACTCAGTGTGAAATGCCAGGCTTGATGAGTCAAAAGCCAGAATTAAAGTAGCCAGGAGAGATATCAGCAATCTCAGATATACAGATGATACCATGATAATGGCAGAAATTGAAGAAACTTTAAGAAGCCTCTTGATGAGGGAGAAAGAGAAAAGTATAAAAGCTGGCTTGAAATTAAATATTAAAAAACTAAGATCTTGGGAACTGGTCCCATCACTTCCTGGCAAATAAAGGGAGAAGAAATAGAAGTAGCATCAGATTTTATTTTCTTGGGTTCAAAGATCCCTGCAGGTGGTGAGTGCAGTCATTGAATCTAAAAACCATTTGCTCTGTAGAAGCAAAGCTATGAACAATCAAGACAGTATACTAAAAAGGAGAGATACCACTTTGCCAACAAAGATTGATATGGTCAAAAAGCTATGGTTTTTCTTGTAGCAATGTATGGCTGTGAGGAAAACTTAGCGTTGCAGAATTAACACTATTGAATCATTGTGGTGGAGAAGACTTTTGAGAGATCCTTGGACAGCAAGGAGATTAAATCAGTCAATTAATTCAAGCTATTCATTGGAAGGTCAAATACTGAAGCTGAAGCTAAAGTACCCCGACCATAATGAGAAGATGGTACTCTTCGGAAAAGATTCTGGTATTGGAAATGACTGAAAGCAAAAGAAAAAGGGGACAACAGAAGATGAAATGGATAGATGGTATCATGGAAACAATGAACATGAACCTGGATACTTCAGGAGATAGCAGAGGATAGAAGGGTTCAGAGAGCTATGGTCCATGAGGTCATGAAGAGTCGGTCATGACTGAATGACTGAACAACAACAAGAATTAAAGTGTTGGGAGAAGGAGTGTCTTGTTTAAGAAACAACAAAGAGGATGAGTACTTGCTCTGGATTACAGTGTACATGGAGCAAGTTCTTTAAAAAAAAAAAGGAATGACTAACAACTCTTTAATCAAGAGATAAGGTTGGGTGAGATGTCAGAAGGATCAGATGGTAGAGAACCTTATAATAAACAAGGACATAGAATTGAGATATGTTAGGAAAACCTGAATCTTAATGGAAATCTTGTTTTTAAAGGAGTCTATGTAAATGAGATATTATTTTTTTTAAAAATAAGGACTTTGAAAGTGATTTTTTACAATGTTGTACTACACAATTCCAATGTTAAACAGCCAGAGATTAAAGGAAATTCTTGATTATAACAAAGGCTCATGCCAGAACTTAATTTTAAATCTTTTTCCTTAGTTAAAATGCAGTCCATTTTGCTAGATATGTGATTCTTAAACACTGAAGTGACTAGAAGGGTAATAAGACTGCTGAAATCTGTTCTAGCCACATCTGGCCATATTTAGAATATTGTGTTTAGTTCTAGACGCCACATTTTATGAGATCAATCTAATCCAATAAACATTTACTAAGCACCTACAATGTGTCAGGCGCTATGTTAGGTGCTAAGCATATACAAACAAAACTGAATAATTCCCATATTCAAGGAGCTTATATTTTAGGGAATGGGGTGGGGTGAATTAGGACACAAAATAAAAACAGATAAACATAAACATTATAATATGAGAAAGGAGAAAACACTAACACATTTCACAATAGGATTCTCATAAAAGATGGAGTATGAATGGAACCTTTAAAGAAACATTGGATTCTAGGAGGCAGAGGTAAAGAGTATAATCCTGGAAGGGAGGGTGGCTCAGGCAATAGGCACACAGACGGTAGACTGATGAATTTAGAAAATAGCAAATATGCCAGTTTGGATGGAACACAGGACATATAAAAAGGACTAATGCAAAATAAGTTTATAAAGGTAAGCTGTAGCCACATTCTGAAAATATTCAAGTGGAAAAAATAATAATTTGTATTTTATACTAAAGACAAAAGGAATACATTGAATGTGTTTAGCAAGAGAATAATATCCCCAAATTTATACCTTGGAAAGATTATTTTAACAGGTCTATGGAAGCTAGATTAGAGAGGGGGGAAACCAGAAGCAGGGAGATCAAGCATGGGTCTATTCAGTAATTCAGAGAAGAGAACCTGAAATGTGGTGGCAGATATTTGAATGACGAAAAGAGATGAGAGATATCTGTGGAAACAACATGTGATAAACCTTGGCAACTGATATTAATGGTAATAAAAATATGAGTAGAAAATATAGAAATACACAAAGAGATATTATGAAACAGGTTTAATTATATTTTTATCAGAATTTCTGCTTAATTGGTGTTTCAGTGTTCTATTTTAATGTACTTAGTTCCTTTAAATTATTATATTGAGAAGCACTGTGGCATCATGGATTCAAAATTGGCCTTTGGGTGAAGAAGAGCTGGACTCAAGATGACCGTGGACAAGTTCTTTAATCTCCTATTAGCTCAGGCAACTCCCCAAGACTAAGATTTACAGAACAGTTACTGATCTGAATTGGTGGAGGAGTTCCTTTTCACTGTACCAGTAAGAAACTAGTAACTCCCAGCCTGAAAACAAGATAGGAAAAAAGTAGAGTGTCTTTAAAGAAAAATCACCAAGAAAAAGGGAAAAGAAAGCTTTCTACGATTGGAAGAAAACTTACAAATATTTTATGCTTTTCTGGCACGTTCTTTCAAAATAAATGTTTATTCAAGATACAGAAAGCATTACAAAATATAGAACGTATAATTTTGATTACATTAGATTTAAAAGTTTTTATGCAAACAAAACCAATACAACCACAATTAGTAGGAAAGAGGAAAAGTTGGGGAAAAAAATTTACAGCAAAAAAATTTATCCTGGATAAAGGCCTCAGTTCTCGAATATATTAGAGAACTGAGACAAATTTATAAAAAATGTAAGTCATTTCCCAATTGATAAAAGGTCAAAGGATATAAGCAGGCAGTTTTCAGACATATGAAAAAATGCCCTAAAATACTACTGATTAAAGAAATGCAAACTAAAACAACTCTGAGGAGTCACTTCACACCTATAAGATTAGCTAATATGAAAAAAGAGGAAAATGATAAATGTTGGAGGGGATATGGGAAAACTGGGACACAGATGCACTATTAATGGAGTTGTGAACTGATCCAACTATCCTGGAGAGCAATGAGAAACAGAAGTCCTAGCAACTGAGAGATACAAAACTGGCTTTAAACTCAAAACCACAGATGAAGATAATCTGCCAGGTTATTCTTTTAAAAGAGTGAATTAGGGACTCAAGGGAAAGAAGGAGTTCCCTTTTTTAAGAAATTAAAGGAGAGGGGCAGCTAGGTGGTGTTGTGAATAGAGCACCAGCCCTGGAGTCAGGAGGACCTGAGTTGAAATCTGACCTCAGACACCTGACACACTTACTAGCCCTGTGATCTTGTGCAAGTCACTTAACCCTGCCCTCCCCCTTCCAAAAAGAAAAAAAAGAAAGGAAAAAAAGAAATTAAAGGAGAGAAAGTGCTAGAAAAAACAATAGTTAAAAGAGAATTTGGCTTTTAAATCATACAAAACTGTCAAATTTAAATATAAACAGCCCAAATTCTACAAATGATTATGTTCTAAAATTTAATTTATAAATCTTATGTTTTAGATTTGAAATTTGACATAGAAATGATGTTAATATAGATAGCTTTGGGGTTTTCAGATCAAGCCACAAAACCTGCTTATTTTACTTAAGCTGTACCTGAAGCATAGTCCGGCACTAATGATTATAACAAACCTAATCATTATGTGTAACAGTATTTCTAGAAAATGCATTTAGAATTACAACTTGGGATACCAGAAAAATAATTTCTCCTTTCTCTCCCCTATCAAAATGTAATTGAGAACTTCCCCTCTGCAAAGCTCTCCCAATGGTACATGCTGGGACTGTTAAAACTATAAAATGCAGGTGGTCAATGACCTAGGGCAAGAATTCTGGAAGGTGAGGTCCTCAGTGTTACAATTTTGGAAATATTTCTTCAATCTTTCTCTGAATTTTCATCAAATACAAGGCTAGCCTACCTTCTGTCCACATTCCACATGTGGATCCTTTTCACCAAAGCTTCTCTCATTCTCTAGCCTTCTATGGAATTAAACACAATCTCACAACTTTTGCTTTATGCTTTCTTAAAAGCAAGCATAGAGCCCTTTTCAAACTTTGTAGGAACTTTTACCGCTTTGTTGTTCAGCTGTTTCAGTCGTATCCAAGTCTTCATTAAACCTATTTGGAGTTTTCTTGGCAAAAATACCAGAGTGGTTTGCCATTTCCTTCTCCAGCTCATTTTATACACGAGGAACTGAGGCAAAGAGGGTTAAGTCACTTGCTAAAGGTCACACAGTAAGTATTTGAGGTCAGATTTTAACTTGGGAAGATAAATCTTCCTGATTTTAGGCCCAGCACTGTATCCACTGCAGTACCCAGCTTCCTTTTTTAACTTTTTGTAAAAATCAAAAGATTTTTCTTAATACTATATACATATATAGTAGCCAGACACTACTAGGTGTTTAATATAAAAAGACCAAAACGTGGAAAAGGAATGAAAAAGCTCTCTCCTACATACAAGGATATTTCATTTATTTTCACTTAGACTCTATAAAAAAAAAATAAAGTTGCATGCAGACACTACTAGTGTAGTGAGTCTTTGTACACAGAAATCTGAAATAACATTCATTAACATTTCTGAGGAAAATTAGACTCAAGCTACTTGGGGAATTTAATCATAATAAGTGAAGTGTTAAAAATGCTTGTGGAGAAGTCCAAAACCTCTGACAACTAGGTAGTTTGTGAGTGTAATGGAAGCCTGGAGTCAGGAAGACCTGATTTCAGATTTGGTCTCAGACACTTAGCAGCTGTGTAAGACTGTACAAGTCATTTAAACCATTTTGCCTTAGTTTCCTCAACTATAAAAAAGCACCTATGTCCTAGGGTTGTTATGAGGAACAAATGAGATATTTCTAAAATGTATAACACATAGTAAGTACCCAATAAATGCTTGTTTCCTTTGCCCCTTTTGAGAGAAAGGAGCAAACAAAAGTATGATAATCATTTAAGAGGTGCTCCTATAAAAGAGTAGTGGACCTATGGGAACCTGAAATAGCAATAAGAAGATAAATGGTGGCAGAATATTTACCAACCATTTCTCTCTCTCATTACCTTCAACAGTACCAGTCATATCACCACAGATATTACCCTGGACTGGCCTGAAGTATGGAGCATTTATACAAGCAGCTCATCATGTCTGGAATATTTTCTTTATCTCTGCTTCTTGGATTCATGGTCTTCTTTCTTGGCTGCCTGCAATATTTTTTCCTTGATGTGGGAGCTCTGGACTAAAATATTCCTGGGAGTTTTCATTTGGGGATCTCTTTCATGTGTGATTGGTGGTTCTTTCAATTTCTATTTTACCCTCTGCTTCTAGAATATCGGGGCAGTTTTCCTTGATAATTTCTTGAAAGATGATGTCTAGAATCTTTTTTACTCGTGGTTCAGGGAGTCCAGTAATTCTTAAATTATCTCTCCTGGATTTTCCAGGCCACTTATTTTTCTAATGACCTATTTCATATTTTCTTCTAGTTTTTCATTCTTTCAATTTTTTTTGATTGTTTCTTGATGTCTCACAAAGTCATTTGTTTCTACTTGCCCAATTTTAATTTTTAAGGAATTATTTTTTTTCAGTGAGCTTTTGTACCTCCTTTTCCATTTGGTTGATTCTACTTTTTAAGTTCTTTTATTCAGTGAATTTTTGTATATCTTTTTCCATTTGACCAATTTTGCTGTTCAAGACATTCTTCTCTTCATTGGATTTTTAGGCACCTTTAACATTTTGCCTATTCTGGTTTTTAAGGTGTTATTTTATGCAGTATTTTTTGTGACTCTTTTACAAACTCATTTTTCACCATTTTCTTGCATCACTCTCATTTCTCTTCTTAATTTTTCCTCTACCTCTCTTCATTGATTTTTTTTGGAGGGAGGAAGGCACGGCAATTGGGGTTAAGTGACTTGTCCAAGGTCAAACAGTGTGTCAAGTGTCTGAGACCAGATTTGAACTCAGGTCCTCCTGAATCCAGGCCCAGTGCTATATTCACTGCACTACCTAGCTGTAGCAGTAAGCACCCCAAAATTACCAGGGTGGCTGCCAACACAGGTTCTTGGATCTGCTTTGCTAAAGGAAAGCAACTCAAAATTGGTTAACAAGCTTACTTTAATCAGTCAAACATACATCGTTTACCTAGTTCAGGGGAAAAAGGTCAGCACCTTTAGAGTATACAGACAGAATTATCAAGACAGAGAAAGAGATCAAGCAGACAGCTTTCCAAACTGTCCAACCATTACATCCATACCAAATCAACATCTGGGTTTTTCAAAGCTGGGGGGGGGCTCTCAACAACAGCTTCCCAGAGTCTCATCTGATCAAATCACAGAACACTTGTCAAAGTGAGCCCCCAAAACAAAGCTTCACATCAGGGCTTATATAGCCTTCTCCTGGCTCAGAGAATGTAACAACCTTCTTGACCCACTGCCCAATCAAAAAGTATCTACTGAAAAACAAGCCTCCCACCACAGGTTCCAGGTGCACTTTAGCCTAGGGGAAGGGAAGATCTTAAAATTTTACATTCCCATTACACTAGCTGCCCCTCTTCACTGATTTTTAAAATCCCTTTTGAGCTCTTCTATGGCCTGAAACAAATTCATATTTTTCTTTGAGGCTTTGGATGTAGCAGTTTTGACTTTGTTATCTTCTGAGTTTCTGTTCTGATGTTCCCTGTCACCATGTTAACTTTCTATGGTCAGGATCTTTTTATGTTGTTTGTTCATTGTTCAGTCTATTTCATGACTTTTAACTTCATGCTGGAGTGAACGGAGACAGTCTCACGAAATGTGTTTTGTACAGCTGTTGCAGAGATAATTCTGGGGACATGTAGGTTTTCAGTTTTTCCAAGGTGGTATCTTCTGGGGAAAGTATGTTTACTACTCTCCTGGCCTGTGCTCTGGTCTCTGAGTGACCAGCCATCTTTATATTCACTGTAAAGGACTCTTTTCCACCCTAAAACTATGACTAGGGTACTAACAACCCTAGAGTTACAAGCTCTTGTGTGCTACTGCTCCTCCTTACCCTGGAGCTGAGACCCAAGACTGTGACTCATATTCAAATATGAGAAATGGAAAAAGAGTCCTGCCCCCAGTGCAGGCAAAAGGACCCCTATAACCTTCTTCTGACTATATGTAGGACCCTCTTACCACCTCTGGGCTCTGAGGTCCAGAAACTGCCATTGCTATTCAGTCAATCCCAAGGCCTATTACTGGTTTGATGGGGCACAGTGAGTTCTCCACTCTCACCCCAATGCAACAGACCTTTCTTGCTGACCTTCTAGGTTTTGTCTTGGGATAGAAAATTATTTCACCCCTTCCTTTTGTGGGTTCTGCCATTCCAGAATTTGTTTTGAGGTATTAGTACTTTTGGAGTACTTCTGACTTTTCTCTACCATCTTGGCTCCACACACCCCTCCCCCTACCTCATCTTCCTTCAATGATCAAAATTCCTCCATGATTAGTGCCTCTCCTTGTTCTATATTTACTTGTATATAGCAGAATGTAAGATTCTTAAAGGCAGGGATTAGTTTCATTTTTTTTCCTTTGCCCCAACACTCATCACAATATCTTACATGACAAAATAGGCACTTAATGTTTCTTAAACAGAATTGTTCAAATAGACAGGACTACTGACTACTGTCAGTACAGATAGAAGAGGAAGGATGAAAATAAATTCTAATCTGCAACAGAAGGAAGGAGAATTCCTGTGGCTACCATTACCTCTAGGTGATAGTTTGAATGTATGGAATACATAAAATTTAGAAGAATTTAAGTCAGAGATTACCTATTTATTATTTAACTATATGTTAATCTTAAATTTTAATAAATTCATTTTAGTATAAAGGTAGATAAATTCTGTTATAAATTGTTTTTGCTCAAATGCTTGATCAGATGACTAATACCTGTATGGCACAGTGGAAAGAACACTAAATTTTAATTAAAAAGGAGGAGAGGAGAAGAAAGTGGAGAAGAGGGGAAGAGAGGGAACTGAGATAAGGGGAGGATGACCTGAGCTGCCCACCTGAAATGGCCAGTTGGGTCCCTATTCAGGCAGCTTGGACTACTCATAGGTTATGGTTTGTCCTTGTTCTGGAAGAGGACTGAAATATCAGGGGGATGATAACATGACTTGCAAATGACTTTGATCTGAGTGAAGTAGGGCTGTGCAAAGTCACCAGTCTCCCTTTCTATTTTAATGCACTCTGGATCTGTGTTGTATCTGGATCTGTGTACTGGACAAAAATTGGTCGAGGCCCAAGCACTACTTAAGGGTTATTTTGGGGCCTCCAGGCTTACAGTGAATGTAAATAGTAAGGGTTTCACTTTTCACAAAAACCCTGAGGGTCTTCCCCTCCCAATCTTAATTTTTTTTTATTAAAGGGCTTTCCTTTGACTCATTTCTTAAAGAGGCCTATTCACTGAATGGGCACTGCCTCACTCAAAGTGAGAACATGAAAAGACCTTAGCTTAAAAGGGCCAAGGTCTGCCATTACATCCTGGGTCATCTTTGTCCTGATGGCTATCTGGCCACTGGGCCCAGATGTCTCTGGAGTAGAAAGATAGACTAGTGACTTGGAACAGCCCTCCCTCATTCAAATCAAAGTCAACTGCAAGTCATGTCATCATCTCCCTGATGTCATGGTCTTCTTCAAGAATGAAGGACAAATCACAATCTTGAGCTAGACACTTGGCTTCCTTCTGGGCCTCAGTTTCCTCATCTCTAAAAGTAGAGGATAAAACAAAATCATTTCTAAAATTCCCTTTCAGTTTTAAGTACTATAAGCCTATTCATTTGAGGAATGATATGAGTCTTACTACTTAGCGTGCACTGTCACGGATTACCATTGTCACTTAATGTCAATGCATCTAAATTACAGAGTCAGCTTCTTGAAAGGGTGACTAAAATCATTTGGGAATTGAAAATGAAAAACAAGGTCAGCAAAAGATAATTTGTTAACCATCTGTTATTAAATCAGATAAAACAACACAATGTTATGACCCCAGATTAAAATGAATGACAACAAACCAAAAAATATTTTCCATATTATAATCTCCATGAATGGCACAACTCCCGAGTCAATTCATCACCCAAAATTCTTACAAATACTGGAATATGTAAAGAATCTTTGATTTAACCAGCATAGCATACTGCCACTGCAGAAACTTCTATAGATATAGATCCCAACTCAAGGAGTGGTCTGAGGCACAGAAAGGTTACATAACATGGAGGGTCAGGGTATAAACCGAGATCTTCTTGAACCCAGCATTTTTCTCCACTATTCAATACTGCTTCTATACTTTCTAACTATAGCAAGAAAAATCAATAAACCTATTAATCCAGAATATATTACCACTTAATGTTTCATTCAAGATTGTATCTCATTGGTAAGAGTAGTTTATGCTCATATTCTCTGGTTCCATTCACAGAAAGTTGTAGTTCCAAATGTTCTAATCACAAAAGGGAATTCTATTTGACTATCACATTCTATCCCACAGAATGTCTCCTCCTCATTAGGAATAAAACCCAAGTAGATTTCATCATATGCCTTTTTAACATATGAAGTGAAATCATCATCTTATAGTCATTTTCCTCAAGTTGTAGCATGTCTTGAAATTGTTAAATATTAACTACTACTCTTAGAATACAAAATACCATCAAATCCAATGGCACTTTCCATTGCTTTATCTAGAAGAAAATTTATAAAAAAGAGGTAATGGGGCTAGGCAGCACAGTGAATAGAGTACCGGCCCTGGAGTCAGGAGGATCTGAGTTCAAATCTGGCCTCAGACACTTAATGCAAAACTAGCCGTGTGACCTTGGGCAAATCACTTAACCCCAGCTACCTTACCTTACCCCCTCAAAAAAAAGGAGGTAACAAGAATACTGAAATTTAGAAAATCTAAATTATCTAATTATAAAACTTTTGGTAGAAAGAGTTTTGTGACAATAAATGCATACTTTTTGATAGGATATACTTTCAACTGTGTGGACATCTTCCTGATTTCTCAGTACTTTCTGTGTATCCATATTGAGAATATGAAGTTGCTGTATCAGCTCTGCCTGCTGTGCTGTGTGTTTCTGGTTTTGTTGATAAAGATTCTGCAGCTCCTGTAACTCTTTCCTATGAAAAGAAAGTGATAGAGAAAAGCATAAATAATAATCATCTCAGTTAAATAATTGTGTTCATCTAACATTACAGATTTAATTTTTATTTTTCATGTAAATTTTACTGCAGGCTACTTTATTTATATAAGAAATAATGTGCAAATACTTGATATATACCAATAAAGTATGGATAAATCTCTATTATAACTCTTGAAGCCAAATACTTAACAATTTTCCTTTTATGTTTTGATATAAAATTCCTGGATCTCTATCTTCTTAATACAATTAATTTAATCCCTCAGTGTCAAGAACTGAGTTGAACAGATATCAATGGTTGAACAAAGCCAAGATACAATCACCAAGATAACCATTCACTGCCTGATATTTTAAGAGTAGAGAAAGTACTTTTGCAATTCAAGCACTTGATCACTAAAGTTATTGGGTTCTCTGTGATTAACTTGCTTCCTTTATTAATCATAATAGTAAGCACTATATAAATGTTGACTATTATTTATTAAATTATTCATTATTAAACTTCCCTAAGCACATGACTCCAAGATCTATAAAGCAATAGTCTCTCTAGGGTACTACAACCTATATTAACAATTGCCCGACAGATATTTCAAATAAGATGTTTGACTATGTCCTATAATGTCTTGTACACCATAACAATCTACAATTCAACATGTCTAAAACTAAACTTCATTATCTTTCTCCAAAAACTCAGGATATCACCATCCTCCAACATCAAGACAAAAACAATTTGTTAAGGACCTACTATATACTAGTCACTAGGTTAAGTACTTGGATACCAAAAATGAGAAAAAACATGAACTCTACTTTTAAGGAGCCCACATACTAATGGGCAAGAATATACACACACATATATGTGTATGTATATGTATGAATATGTATATGCATATATACATATACATACATATACACATATATGTGATGATAAAATACAAAATATATACTATATGAAAGAAAGATCATCTCTGAGGGAACAGGGGGTTGGCAGGGGTGAGGGAATGAAGAAGAAAGGTATCCTTAAGATAGTGAGGTTTGAGCTTAGTCTTAAAGGAAACAAGCAAAGTCATGAGGTGGAGGTGAGGAAAGAGAGCAATCCAAGAATGGGAGACAGCAGAGAATCTGGAGATAGAGTGTCATGTGTAAGGAATACCATGCAGTCCGGAGAAGCTGGATCATAGAGTGCCACTGAAGATATAAACAAATGTTCTAAAGGTAATATAGTCAAGATCTGACTAAGAAAAAGACTGTGAAAAAAGCAACCTTGATCTGTATAGGAATGTTAGAGAGCAAAAGATTGTGACACACAGAAGAAAAGGAAGGAGGTTCACTGAACTCACAGTAACACATATGAATCTTTGCTCAGAGAGTAGAGAACTGAACTCCTTGAGAAGCAGCTCCTTGCCCTACAAGTAATAATGATACAGATCCAAAAGTGATATCAAGTGAAATATAATCTAGTAAGTGGTAGAAGAACAGAACAGTAATGGTTGGTAATTTCCCAATGAGGAATCCTCAGGCAGTTATTTGCCAACCTAATAATAATAATAATTATTATGAATAAAAAGAGAGAGGTCGGCTATTTTTCATGTATACACACATATACATATATTCATGTGTATGTATATCACACACATAAATATATACATATACAAGTAATACTAAATGGATACAGAAATACACAAAGTATGAGCATTAAGGAATGTAGGCTAGAGATACTAAGACTAAAAGGCAAATTTAACATTACAGTTATGATTAAAGATATGGTGTGATGAGATCCATAAATAAAATCTAGCTCTAGAAAGAATTACCATATTCAAAAAGAGTAGATTAGTTATAATAAGAAAATATATTCATGAAACTATAGCCAAAAAATGATACTCTTTGAGCTTACTTTTTGAACCAGCAATACATCTAATAAGTCTCTACTCCCAAGGAGATCAAAGAAAGAAGGAAAGGACTCATATGTAGAAAATAATTATATAGCATTATTCATAGTAGCCCAAAAGGAAGGGCGTGGCCATCTATCAGGAAAAGACTAAACAAATTATGGTATCTAAATGTAATGAGATATTATCATAAGGCTAAAAAATGAAAATATATACAGTTTCAGAAGAAACTTTTATTAACTGAAAAAGTGTGAAATGAAAACTATAAAATGTATAAAACAATAACATTATGGAAGAAAAATAACTTTGAAAAAGTTAGAACTTTGACAAAGGCAATGAAAACAATTAGTCTAGAAGACTAAAGATGGCAGAAAGATGATGAAATTAAAATAAAGAATGACATATACATGTTTAGACATGGCCAACAGAAGATTTTTTTTTTTTTACTGGTGTGATAGTAATGAAATTTGAAGATCCCTTTGTATTGGAAAGCTGAGAGGCACTTAGCACCTAGTTTCAAATTAAGCCTCTGTTAAAGAAACAGAACGTATGATCCCTTGTTACTGACATAACAGGAAGGGGCTAAACAGGAAACCCCTGTTGCTGGTTTAACAGGAAGGGGCTGAACAAGGAGGAGCTATACCGTATTAAAAGAAAATCACAAACTGGATAGTCAGAACTTCTTGGGACAAGCATCTGGAGGGAGAGCAGCTGCTGCTGGAGAGAGAGAGAATTTCTCTCAGCAAGCATCTAGAGGCTGGGATGCTGTTGCTGGACTAAAATTTCCATGGAGAAAGTGATCCTGATTTTGAGAATGGGAAAAAAGTAATTTAGATTTTGATAATGGAGCTGCTGAAGGCTTCTGAGGGCCAGCTGGAAGCATGACTGTGGTGTCAGTACTTTGTGGCTCTGTTAAGTTTTCTTTTTCCAGGAACAGATACTGTGAAGGGCTTGAAGTGGACTGGATACTGTGAGCTTCAATGTGGAGCAGGAACTGCAAGGAGATCTAGACAAGGAACTGGGAGCTGTCTGCCTTTGAATCCAGGTGACAGTTTGGTGGATTCAGGTAGGAACTACCTTCCTCCAGTCAAAATGAAAAGACCTCTCTATGAATACTGAGTAGTGACTGATGAAATTTATTAAGTAGTTACTTATGAATAGGATACTGAGTAGTGACTGATAAAATTGTTGTACCCTATGGGTAGAGTACTTTGACTTTTGTACTTTGTGACTGAACTAAGGACTTAAAGACTTTGTGATTGATTAAATGAATGCACTACCCAGGGGTGGAGTACTTTGACTATTGTATTTTGTATCCCTTAAGGAGGCAATGATTGAATGACTGAGTTACTAAATGACTGAGTTACTTAATAATTGTACTTTGTTGAAAACTGTGTGACCACTTTGGTGAAAACTATGTGGCCATTTTAGTGATAAATTGTTGAGTTATGACATGGTGAATGCTGTATTTTGATTTTCTATGATAAGCATTGTGGTGTACCTTGATTTCCTGTGAATGTTTGGCTCTGAGTTGTTATTGAATAAATAGAGAGTTCACTATACTATGTAATCAGAACTTTGAAAGTTGTTGACAGCAGCAGTCTTCTGGAAAGCTGCTCATACTTGGCTTTACATTATGTCACCATCAGCAGGATTACAAAGTACAGTGCCTCTATTTGTTCCAGGTTCCATGGCCATTTAGATTGAGATTGAAAGGCCAAGGATCCTGGAGAGGTGGAATGTAATGTCAAGCAGAGAAGTAGTTCACACCCTGTTTCAGCTATTGAATTAACACCTTATTTCAGTTCATGTTTCTTTTGAGCTTTGTATCAAGTCTGTTAAGAAAAAGAACATGTGAATCCCACAAATAGTGAACCCTAGAACTCATGAACTCATAAAACATGAAGGAGAGGAGCTAATGACCATATACAAGGAGAGGCCCAGGCTAGAGACAACAGAACTGAGAATAGGACTCTTGTGGTGGCAGTCAAGGAGGAGAAAACTTTTGGTATCCCAGCACTCTGTCTGTCTGCTCTGTGTTGATGTTTGTTTGTGATACTTTCTACAGAAGTGCCGGGACCTTACTGGAAGCCCTGAAAGAGGATTTTCTGGTTGTATGTTTACAGAAGTCCTGGAGGAGGGTTTTGGAGGTCCTAGGACTTTATTGATGATTTATACTGACCTCTTAGGCCTTGTTTGTGGGTCTATGTTGATGATTTGTACTGACCTCTTGGACCTTGTATGTGGATCTGAGTCGATTTCACAGGCAGATAGTGAATTGATGATGGTACCAGCTGTTAACCAACTCTAAGTGGTTTCTTATGCCAGCTCTAAAATGACACACTAAACCGTGGAAGTGTGGAATAAATTGTAGACCAGGCAAGACTGTCAAAGCAATCCATTTATTGATACTATGCGCAAGGTTTTTATAGAGTAATAAGACAAAGAATGTAACTATAGGTCACTAATTTTCTAATACTGCTTTGTTCAGTTTCAAGGTGCCAGACAGTGATGTTAAGTAGGCCTTGACAGTAATCATGTCCTTGCTGTTTCCATACACATGAATAGTATCCAAAAATGTATTAATAATCATAAAAAGACAGCTAACATCTTCTGGCTAGAATCCCAGAACAGGGCAGAGCCCTGGATCTCTGGATATCAAGCAGGCTCTGATTTACAGTTGCATAACTGGAAAAAAAAAACAGGAGTGGACAGTATGGACAGGTCACATCATTGGAAAATCAGGAGCTAGCTTATCAAGGACCAGCCTGATTCTGGGATCAGATGTTTTGGCTCCCATCAGCCAGCAATGTGTATGAATATTATTGTGGCTCTGTCAAGTTTTGTCTTCCCAGAAACAGGAACTTTGAAGGATTTAAGGTGGACTGGATACTGTGAACTTCAATATGGAATGGGAAGTGGACAAAGAACTGGATAAGAAGCTGGACAAGGAACTGGAAGCTGCCTGCTTTTGAACCAAGGTGACAGTTGGAGCTAGGACCATGAAAGAGGAACCATGGAAACTGAGAGCCAGTCTTGAGTCAAGCTGAAAGAAGACTTTACTTGGATACTATGTACTGACTGAGATGATTATGATTTACTGTGACCTAGAGGTAGAGAACTTTGACTTTTGTACTTTGTGATTGAATTAAGCATTTTGTGATTGACTAAATGAATGTACTTTGTTTAAAACTATGTGACCACTTTGGTGAAAACTATGTGGCCACTAAATTGTTGAGCTGTGACATGGGGAATGCTGTATTTTGATTTTCATTTGATAAGTTATAACATTGTAAATGCTGTATTTTGATTTTCTATGAATGTTTTGCTCTGATTTGTTATTGAACAGAGAGCTCACTATACTATGTAATCACAATTTTGAAAGCTGTTCACAGTAGAAGTTCTCTGGAAAGCTGCTCGTGTGTGGTTTACAACTGGACTCTTCATATTAATTAAGGAGATTTTATTTTGTTTTTTTTATTATTCACAAGGGGAAGGGGGAGGAAATCGAAGGGATAGATGATCAATGCTTCTAAAAATTAAAGGAAAAGAAAAGAAAAATTGAAAATATACTACTATAAAAAGTCCCAAGAACACACATACACACATATAAGTAGACAGATATATACATACATACATATACAAACCTATATCTATCTATATAGATATACAAAATCAGGAAGTAATTATCAAAATTATCTGGTACTGGCATAAGATATAAGAAAGGCAGATCAGTGGAACAAGTAGACACACAATACACAGTAGCAAATGATAATAGTGATCCTGAGTTTGACCAATGTAAAGATTTAAGCTTTTAGGATAAGAATTCATTATTTGGCAAAAATTGTTAGGAAAGCTGGAAAGCTATCTGGCAGAAATTGGACATAAACCAATATCTTACAACCATTTACTAAGATAAGGTCAAAAGGGATACATGATCTAGATATTCAAGGAGATATGACAAGAAAATTAGAAGAACACAGAATAAACTACCCTACCAGAGTTATAGACAGGAGAACAAGCTGTAAATAAACAAGAGATATAGAGCATTGTGAGATATAAAATGAATAATTTTGATTACACTAAATTCAAAAGAGTTTATACAAATAAAACCAATATAGCAAAGAGCAGAAAATTGTCAAAAAATTTTATAGACAGATTCTCAGATAAAGATCTCATATGTAAAGAACTTTGTTAAATTTATAAGAATATGAGGCATTCCCCAACTGATAAATGGTCAAAGGATATCAACAGGCAATTATGAACAGAAGAAGAAATCAAAGGTATCAATAGTCATATTAAAGATGTTCTAAATCATTATTGATTAAAGAAATGAAAAGTAAAACTCTGAGATATCATTTTCAGATTGGTTAAAATGATAAAAGGGAAAAGCAACAAATGGAGGGAAAGTGGAAAAATTGGGACATTAATTCACTGTTGGTAGAACTGTGAACTGATCCAACCATTTTGGAGAACAATCTGGAATTATCCCCAAAGAGTTAAAGAGCTCTGTATACACTTTGATTCAGCAATAATACTATTGGTCTATTTCCCAAGATGATTAGGTGAAAAGGAAAAGAAGTTACATGTTCTCAAATATTTATGGTAGCTTTCTTTGTCGGAACAAAGAACTGGAAATCGAGGGTATGCCCATCAACTAAGGAATGGCTAAACAAGCTGTGGCATATTATTATAATGGAATCCTGTGCTATAAGAAATGAGGAGCCAATTGATTTTAGAAAAATATGTTAAGACTTGAATAACATAATGAAGAATGAAATGAGCAGAACCAAGGGACTGTTGTACATGGGAACAGCAAGAGTATTCTAAGAACAACTTTAAACAACCAAGCTATTTTGAGTATTAAAAAAAACTAAAATCAACTACAAAAGACCTATGAAGGAAGACATTATTCACATCCAGAGAAAGAGATGATAAATAAATGTACTTATAGTATGGTTTTACACACACAAACACACACATACATATTTCCTTGTCTAATGATAGCCTTCTCTAAGGTGGGGTGGGGAGGGAGAAAAAAAATTACACAGCAGAGAATAAAATCTTTTTAATGTTGTGCTGTATACATGTAAATATTCTTTTTTCTTTTATGTGTTTAAGCTCAAAATGAAGAAAAACATTTAAAAGAAACAACCAATATTACATTCTGAGTTTTTAAAATGGGGTCTGCATACTTGGGGTGTTCTTTAATAGTTTTATAACTATTTCAATATAACTGGTTTCTTTTGTAATTTTATATACTTTGCTTTCTATATTTAAAAAGTATCATTTGAAGATTTCCATAGACTTCATTAGACCACCAAAAGGACTAAAAGTTTTAACTCCAGCCCCCAAGGGGCAAGGGAGAAAAGGTTCAGCACTTGTGAATTGGATCACAAATCTAAAACAGAGGTAATAATAATGATACTGATTTAAGAGTGTCAAGGAAAGGTAGACTGTTGATTATCTTTGCAGGAGTTGTACCAAAACAAAGAAACTACTAAATTAAAGAACTATACAAATGACAATTTCATGCTTCAAAACATAGGAGACTAAACAAAGAGAACTCAATACTGTGAACCTAATTCTCACCACAAGAAGAAGCAACTGGTTACTAGGATAGGAACTATCCTACTGCCTATGGTAATCATAAAAGGAAGATGACAATACTAGGCAACAGTCTAGTATACAGGCAGTGCAGATGGTAAGACCTGGAAGATTTTAAAACATAGTGGTAAGGTAAAAGATATGGCCTATGAGTTGGGAAAGAGCTACTGATTACCATTTCTTCTATGCTATATGAGCAATCAAGCAACCAGTGAGAGGTAAAGGGCATCCCAGATTAGTTCTGCTTTGGCCCATGGCAGGAGGAGAAAATTAAGAAGGTAGGAGACAAAGGAGAAGGGTACCTCTAGGAGTAGCAAGTGGATGCTCTCTTCTTTTCTTCCTTACCGAGATTATTATGATTCTGGAATTTAAATTTCATTTTTAATGCCTCTCATCAACCTAGAACCAAATATCTTTTAAGAATTTTTAGCCGGGTATAGTAGCATATTAAATAACATATTGATTACAGATACACAGCAAAGGCAATCTTCAAAGAACAATTATATCTCTAAAAACAAACTTTAAAATGATTTTTAAAATATACATTTTCCAGGAATTCAATTAAAATTAATAAATCATTTAAAAATAAATAAAAGAGGGCGGCCAGGTGGCTCAGCGAGTATGAGCACCGGCTCCAGTGTCGGGACGACCTGGATCAAATCTGGGCTCAGGTGCTCAGCACCACACCCAGAAATAACTGGCCGTGTAACCTTGAGCAAGTTACTTAACCCCTATTGCTTTAAAATAAATAAATAAATAAATAAATAAGTAAATAAAAGAAGCACAAAAGAAAACTTGAAAATTAAAAGAGTACACAAAAAGGAAAACAAAAAGGGTAGAAGAATGATAAAGTGAATTTCACGCTGGTTCCCTGAAAAGACTAACAAAATTCATAAACCTTAGCTTTCTCAAAAAAATAAAAGAGGGAGAAAAATCAAATTAACTAAATAAAAAATGAAGAAGATTAATAGGGCAAATCTTTTTTTAAAAGAAAGAGTTCCCTGACCAAAACGTTCAGTAGAAAATGAATTATTTCTATTAATTTTGTTATATGTTATATTCTACATTTACATATTTATATTTTCACTAGAACTGGATAAAAATACAGTAGTCTCTCTCCTTTGAGTCTCTCCAAAAGAATGACAAATCATTGCTCCATTTGATTTAAGAAATTCTTTCTCTAATTTATACAAAATGAGCATGAAATAAATATCTCTATACCACTTCTGCAGTTATCACTCTTTTTTCAAAAAATCAACATACTGATATTTTTATTAATAAGAATTTAGCTATATATTAGTATAATAGATGTAATTACCATTTTGTTAGTAAAGAGTCAACATTTTATGGCTCAGAAGATTTGTATCTTCATGCATAATTTTAGTTTGTTAGTTTGGTTTTCAGTACTATTGGTATAATCACAAAGCAATGGTATCCTCTAGTTACCTAAACAACATCACACCTGCTCCATTATACAGAGTCTTCTAAAGTTGAAAGCATATTGTAACAGAATTTTAACATCAATTAATGAAGACCGAATTCTTGGAGATATAAACCTTACCAACTTAATGCATTTTATGTACAGTATTAAAATTAGTCAAATTTCCCAAGTGGTATTTAATTTCTCCTTCTTAATAGGAAGGAAAGACTCAAGAGTAAAATGTCAAGATTAATTCATAGTTTAAGATACTAACTCATGTGATAGTCTGGAAATGGACATACCAACCTCCACCTTATGAAATGGAATATAATTTATGTTAAATTGCAATAGTCATAATTGACATAATATATTCTCAAACTGTTAAATATCACACCATTCAAAGAACCAAAAATGAACTCAGGGGAGGCACTGTGTTGAAATAAAAATGTAACAACAGCAATAATAGCCACAGCAAAACAAAACAAGCACCTTAAAAATATCATCCCATTTTATCCTCACAAGAGAGACATGAATTAAGTGACTTGCCCAGAGTCACAATGGGAATAAATGACTGAGGCATAACAGAAGTTAGGTCTTTCAGATATCAAACCCAGAACTCTATGCACTATGCCACCTAACTGGAAAGAGAGCTGTATTTGGAGTCAGAGAATTTGGGTTCAAAGTCAAGCTTTATCAATTATAATCTGGATGACATTGGCCAAATTAATCTCCTTGGTAATCAATTTAATCATTTGTAAAATGAGAGGTTTGGACTAATGACTTATAACATTCCTTCAACTATAAAACATAAACAGATGCACATGTCTGACATGAAATGGAGCAATGGACCTCGTCTATCAATTATTCTTGAAAGAAATACCTGTAGGGATGTAAAATCCCTTCCCCTCCCTTCACTCTGTAAAATGGAAAGGAAAGGGGCAGCCAGATAGCACAGTGAGTAAGAGCACCGGCCCCAGAGTCAGGATGACCTAGGATCGAATCCAGGCTCAGAAATAACTGACCGTGTAACCTTGAGCAAGTTACTTAACCCCAATTGATTTTTTAAAAAAAGTAAAGGAAAAGTAAAGTATTTCTTACTGTACTTGTTCAACTTTATGATCCCTAAAAGACCTAGGTATAAAATGAGCCTTTAAATAATAAGATATAAATAGTTGTAGATAGAACTACTTAATTCCTGAATTTAGAGTTGGGTTGTATCATATTTGAAGATATTTTTTATTTGCTGAAAAAGGGATTTATTTTGAATCTTAGGGGCCCTGACTCTTATCCTAATGATATTTAATATTGAAACAGCAGATCCTTGATATTTTAATAAATGATACCTATAATTTACTGTGCTCATTATCTCAGCTGTCTAGAGCATGGCAATAACAAACAAGGCTAAAGTTGTGGCTTTAATCCCTTTTCAATTCAGTTAGCTTCACTCCTCCCTTGCACAGTCATAGAGTATACCGCTGCAATAGCTAATTGTCTTGAAAATGAATGCCATGGTCAAAAGAAGAGAGAAAATCCCACTACAAGCAAATATACAAGTATATTGCATAGTGACTATGAATATACACCTAAGTTTCACATAAAGGAAAACATTTAAAATAGTGGTAAGTCTTTGCTTTCAATTTTAAAATCTCATGGTCATTATATCAGAGGATACGACTAATAACTGGTAACTAGAGGTAACAATATGAAATACCTTTAAAATTTTTTATAAATTTCAAAACTAAAATTATAAAACATGAACTACATAAAAATAAGAATGAACAAATGAAACAAGAAACATTACAGCAGTACTAAAAATATGGAACTTGCAGAAGTATTACAGTAGAAATATGAAGAACAGGTGTGTGAAGATAGCTCTTATGATAGCCCTGAGTAAAGAAATAGGCATTTAAGAAGATCAGTAAGGTATATATACCCCTTGATACACACAAAATGTATTTCTAACATGTTTTAAATTCAATAATTTTATTATATAACCTTATAATCAAGGCCTATTTTTAAAATCCAAGTCTGAGCTTTACTTTGAGACTTTTCACTATAGACTGTCACCAAATATAATATTCCTCTGCAGAAAGCTGATTTAGATAATTTGAAGCGTATTAAAAATTATCTCTCACATGAGAAAAGACAGCTTTAAAAAATAAACAAAAAAATCAATCCTTGTAATGCTGCCAAAATATATAAAAATTACTAGTATGTTGTCAATATTCAAAAAGGTCTACTGATTTACATCTTTCCTCTAAGAAAACAGATCATAATCCATCCATGACATATGTATGTTCCCCTAATGTATCAGCAATGCCATATTCACAATGCCTATAGAGATTACAAATATGCTGATATAATTATCCATTAGAAAATACGTCATGTTTGCCATATGAGGAAATAAACTAGAAAATTTATTAAGATACCAAAAGACTGAGTCCCAAAACCAGAAAGTGAAAGCCATCAGAGTAGTTATGACATTGGCACAGGTAGATAAAGTAGAAAGCACCCACATTTTCAAGCCTTTAAAACAGAACAGGCTACCTCAGGCAAAGGTCCTCCTCTCCCCACGCACAGCAACCACCCAGCGTCCTGGAAGCGCACTCCCAGCAGCTCCGGCCCCTGGCAGTCCTCAGCAGGAGTCCTTAGCAGAAAGTCCTTAGCAGTCCTAACTCAAAAAGGGCTTCGCGCTGCCACTGCCTCTGCTGCTGCCGCCGTCACCACCACCGCCAGCCACCGAAGGAACGCTAGCTTGGCTTCCACTTCCTCTTGCTCCGCCCCTTCCTGCTACGTCAGCAAGTCCAACGGGGCATGGAAGATCTTTAAATCCCATAACCCTTACATTCGGCCCCAAGATCTTTCATGTCCCTTACTTGACAAAAATACAGTAGGAATAACTGGTTGTCAACAAAATTTCACAACAATATAACAAGAATAGCACACAATAAACACAGAAAACCATATTTTAGGGTGGCGCTTGAGCACAAGCTCCCCATCATTCCCCCCACCCCGAACAAATGGGGCCCCAAAATCTTGTGGTAAGGGGTGAAGATCTCTTCTTCTATGGCTACTTGCTGCTGAAATCGGATGTAGAGCTGTCCCTGTCCTAAGGGGTCCCATTTGAGAGGTCAGTTCTTAATATGCTTGATGCCAGGTCCAAGGGTGACACATCACAGTTGCAGACAGGGGGTGACATCCAGCTTAAGCTATCAGGCATCTACAGATGGAGGGTACCAAGCCTGTGGAAACAAATCTAACAAACAAGGTGAACAAACAAAAAATCAAGAAAAAGCAAAGAGACAATAACCAGACTATCGTAGCCTCACTCACGGTAGAATAAATGAGTTAAGGGTACAATTTTGTAATCATCTTCTCCAGAATAAACAATAGTTACAGTGTTATCCCTCCCATATGCTATAATCTCTGCAGCCTTTGGAACATCATCTGGCTTCCGTTTTACCCATACTTTAGCTCCTGATTTTATTCTATCAGTAGAACCAAATCCTTCAGTTCCTGTGACAGTTATTTTGGAAGGAGGGTCAGTTTTTACAAGTGGCATTGTTTTACAAGGAACAATAATCACTTGAACTATCCTATCATTCTTGTGAATCTGTATGGGCCCTTCACCTAAATTCTGGAATGTTACAACAATTTCTCCTTGATAATTAGAATCTATTACTCCAGCCAATACATGTATTCCTTGAGCTGCTAATCCTGATTTGGGTAAAATCTGTCCAAAGTGATTTTTAGGGATTCTTATGCATATCCCAGTGGAGATTTTTCTTATTTCTTTTCTGTCCAACCAAAAGTCCTCTAAACAATGTAAATCATACCCCATTGAACCAGGTGGTCCTGGGTACGGTGCTGGGACATCTGGCCTCAAGGTCCAATACTCAATAATTGGGATCTTGTGTGTTTGTTGTTTTCTAATTTGCAGATTGGGGGTCATCATTCTGGCTAGAGGTGTACTTCCTCCCAATGGCCTATTATTCAAATTACGCAAAGCCATGAACAAATTATCCTTCCAATGTTGATATGAATTATTGGAACTTAACTTCCTCAATTGTCCTTTCAGTAATCCATTCATTCTTTTAATCAACCCAGATGCTTCTGGATAATATGGAATATGATATATCCATTCTATATTGTTTAGTATACAATACTTCTTCATTTCATTGCCTTTGAAATGTGACCCGTTGTCACTTTGAATCTGCATTGGGGTTCCATAATATAGGCTTATGAGATCTAGAGTTTTACAAGTGTTTTTCTGGGTTGCATTCTTATAAGGACAAGCTACTAGTACACCTGAATAGGTATCAACACAAGTACATATAAATCTGCATCCTTTATCCAGTGGTAGTGGACCAATATAATCTATTTGCCAGATTTGGGCTGGGACTTTTCCTCTTGCTATCTCTCCAGTTATTACCCGAGGAACAGTTCGCTCCTTTTCCAATTGACATATATGACAGTCTTCTGCTATCTGTTTTAACAGTGAATGAGAGATGCTAATACCTCGATCTTGTGCCCACTGGTGTGTGGCCTGGACCCCCAAATGGCCTGCTGTTTGGTGGACCCATTTTGCTAATACCGGATCATCAGTTGTTGTCAAAGTAGGGACAATATGTTCAGTAGCAATCTTTGCCAGTCGATCAGCAAGAGCATTGTACTCACGTTCTGGTGTGGTGGGGGCCACGTGAGCATCTACATGAAAAACTGACAAGTCAGTGACCAAAGACATGTTCCAGATATCTTCCCATAATTCTTTGCCCCATACTTGTTTCCCATGAATTTCCCAATTTTCATTTTTCCACATAGGCATCCATGTAGCTAACCCATTAGCTACCGCCCATGAATCAGTGAATATATGACACTGTCCTCCTTGTTCTAGTTTGATGGCTTGATATACTGCCATAAGTTCAGCATATTGGCTACTTGCACCTATCCCAGTACTTTCCAAAGTCCTTCTAGTACATGGGTTATAGGCCACTGCTTTCCAATGTCTTTTTTGCCCCAAATATTTTGCTGTCCCATCAGTAAACCATGCATGTCTCTTTTGTTCCTCAGTTAATACATCATATCCCTCATTCCACTTTACAGTGGACTTTACCAACTGTTGCTTTGGCTCAGGGGGTGTGTCATTCCTCTCAATTTCTATGTTTGCTACAGATTCATGTAGAGCAGAGACTCCGCTTTTGCCTGTTTTCGCTCTATTTTGAATATACCACTTCCATTTGATTATACTAGCCTCTTGGGCATGTCCAATTCTGTGAGAAGCTGGGGTACTCATTACCCAGGTCATAATTGGGATTCCAGGTCTTAATATCACTTCATGGCCCAGAGTCAGTTGTTCAGTCTCCACCAAAGCCCAATATGCAGCTAACAACTGCTTTTCAAAAGGTGTATACTGGACTTCAGATGAAGGGAGTTTCCTACACCAAAATCCCAAAGGTACATTTCGGCTTTGTTGTTTTTGCCATAAGCTCCAGTTTGCATAATCATCTTGTACAGTCACTTGCAATTCCACTGGACCATTTTGCATGGGCCACAAATCTAGGGCCAATTGTATGGCAGCCTTGGCTTCTTCAAAAGCTTTACTCTGCTCAAGTCCCCAATCGAATTCATATTTCTTCCGTGTGACTCTATATAAAGGTTTTAAAATCTGTCCCAAATGTGGAATGTGGTGCCTCCAGTATCCAAACAATCCTATGAACTTTTGGGCCTCCTTCTTATTGGTAGGGGTAGGAAAATCCTGAATCTTTTGTCGGGCTTGAGGAAGAATCTCCCTTAGCCCCTTGTTCCATTGTATACCCAAAAATTTCACATTTTGAGCTGGTCCTTGAACCTTTGCAGGGTTAATTTCCCACCCTTTACTTTTCATATGCTCAATTAGAAGGGTCAAACTCCTTTCCACTACTTTCGCATCTTTTCCCTGTACCATGATATCATCAATGTAGTGGGTAAGCTGTACCCCAGGTAGCTTTAATTCATCCAACTGTTCAGCCACAATCCTGTGACAAATAGTGGGGCTATGTATGTACCCTTGTGGCAAGCGGGTGAAAGTATATTGTCTACCCTGCCAAGTGAAAGCGAAGTGGTCCCATTGTTTAGGGTCTATTGGGATGGTGAAGAAGGCATTTGCCAAGTCAATAACTGCATACCAAGTCCCATCATATTTCTGGATCCTTTCTATTAAGGTGATGGTATCTGGAACAGCAGCATACAAAGAAGGAGTCACCTTATTCAACTGTCTATAATCCACAGTCATTCTCCATGTCCCATCTGATTTTCTTACTGGCCAGACAGGATTATTCCATCTTGTGGTTGTAGGGACCAACACTCCTGCTTCAACATATTCCTTTATAGTAGTGGTAATTTCATCTTGCCCACCTGGCACACGATACTGTTTTAAAGTAATTACTTCAGAAGGTTCAGGTAAAGTGATCGGGTCCATTTTTAGTTTTCCCACTAAAACTGTATTAATTCCTATCTTCCTCACAGCAAATTGGTATCTCCCTTCAGGTAAATTCAGTGTCATGCCTCTCAATACATCTATCCCAATGATGTATTCAGGAATGGGTACAACAACCACAGTATATTCTTTCTTAGGTAACTGCCCAATTTTCATTGTTATTTTAACCTGTCTGGCTGATATTTCAGCACCTCCTAGACCTAGTGATGGTAATAGGAGTTCCATGTTTAAACTTATCAGGGTTTCCATAGATAAGTGTGGCCTCAGCCCCAGTATCAATCAGTGCCCTAGTCACAGTAGTTGATCCATTCTTCCAATATATTGTTAAACCAATATGGGGTCTGCAATCTCTTCTGCATATTTCTTTTATCTGGGCTGGGGCTTGGCCTATCTCCTATTCCCCCTGAAGGTGGGGCAAACTTGGATACAAAGATTCAGATTCAGAAATACCTGCAGGGGTGGTTCCTGCTTCCCTGTTCATTCTAATGCTAAGTACCTTTTCTTGGTACAGCTTATGCAGCTCTTCAGTTGGAATACCATCTATTCTTCTGAAGTCCACCCCAGCTCTTAATAGAGCAGTAAACAGTTCTGTTCTTGTTGGTCTATTTTGTCTCTGAATCCTCTGGCTGTTTACTCTTCTCTCTCGAGGCAATTTGTCTTTTTCCCATTCCCCTAAATCACTTAATTGTGAAATCTTATCCAGCACCTCTGAAAGAGGGTGCCCTATTTCTCCAATTAACAGAGTCAGAATTAGGTGCTTATATGCAGGAGGAGCTGTCTTCACTATGATATTTCTATGAGGAACTCCTAGGGGGGTATCATAATATGCATTTGCATCTCCAATCAGGATAGCAGTTTTCATTACCTCCTCCTTTAGTTTTCTCATACAGTCTCTAAGTGAGTACCAGGGTCTGTCTCCCCTAGGCCACATAGATTCAGTTGGATATTGCTTTGTGCAACCTTCTGCAGCTAAAGCTAGAAGATTCGTTTTATTATTTCCTCCTTTCATATGGTGATCCCTAAAAGCCTGGTGTACAAAAGGATTCTGACTGATACTTATGAATTTTAAACAGTCCTCACTGTCCAGTGTTATTCCTCCGGCGCCTTCATCAGTGATTCTTACTATCCAAGACACTAAAGACTCCCCCATTCTTTGGGTAAATCTACTCAATATATCAGTGATCTCCTGTTGAGTGAAATCCTCAATTATCTCCCTGGACTCTGTTTTGCCTCGGTGGCTCTCCTGTCTTCTTCTTCGTATGGGGAGAGCTTCTACATTAGAAGACTCCTCATCTAACCTTGCTCCATTCTCCTCACACACATTCTCCTGGAAGCTGTCAGGGCAACTCTGCCCAGCCTGTACAAAAGCTGCATGCACATTCGTCCTGCTAGTTTTTTGCTTCCTTTTAGTTACATGAACAGTAGCTTGCTCCTGGACCACCGCATGAGTCCCTCCAGTTTGCTCTTCTGAGTGCTGTGACACAGAAGAATCCTCAGGCAAACCAGCTGACTCCCTAGCCATCCGAGCTCTTTCCTTCAGCAGCTTATCCCTACTTTTACACATAAGGCGATAACTTGTTAGCAGCACCCAGCCTCTCCTGCACACTCCTGCCAGTTCTTTGCCTGGTTCTATGGGTATTGCTTTCAAACATCTTTCCAAATCTCCAGGTTCTCCCTCTTTTAGCCTTGGTTCCCAGTTTTCACAGGGCCCTGTGCTTTTAGCCCATTCTCTGGCTAGAGAGGAATAAGGCAAATCCTCCCATCCTGGAATAGCCATTTCTCCCTCTAAAGCCCCACTGCTTCCAAATAGAGGCCTGACATTTTGTGATCCCATCCTGGTCGCCAAATGTATCAGCAATGCCATATTCACAATGCCTATAGAGATTACAAATAT
>NW_027185799.1:12604475-12608763 GCF_028583685.1 Petaurus breviceps papuanus
TCCAAAATCACATAGCTACCACCTAAGTTCAAACCCTTATCATCTCCCACCATGGTTATTACAACAGCCTTCTAAATGGTCTCCCTGTTGTAGTCCATACTCCATTTTGTGGCCACATTGAGAGAAAGGGAAGAATTAAAGGTAACATTGAGGATTCAAGCATGCCTGAAAAAAAAAACATTCATATCACTGAAAGAAATCTAGAGGTCAAAAGGAATTTTGGGGGATGAGAGGTAAGTGAGACATTAGGGTAGACTGATTAGAAACTATGTATTAGAAAAGCTAAGTTTGAGGAAACACTGAAACATCCTGGTAAAGATATACAGAATTTGAAGTTCAGGTACAGATCCTGAAGAAAAATAGTTGCAGCTGAAGATGTATATTGTCTATATAAATAGGATCAATGTAGTCATGGATTAGAAAAAATTGTCAAGTGACCGACCAGAGAGAGGGAGAAAAAAAAGGTCAAGAACAGAATTTTGAAGAATATCTGGTATCAGGAAGAGGAAAGGATGAAGAAGCAATCAAGAAAGAAGGATGAGAAGCAGGAGTATGATATCACAAAAATCAATGAAATAAAATCAAGGAAGAAAAAGTATTCAAAGATATCAAATCAGAAGGTCACAAGAAATCAAACAAAGATAACGAGGATGAAAATGTCATTGCTTAAAAATAAGAGAATAATTTCTGAAATTTGTTTCGGGATAAAATCCAAATTTCAAAGGATGTAAGTGAAGGAATAGATAAATTTTTAAGTCTGAAAGAAATATAAAAAAGATAATAATCACAAGAAGGTTTATTTCTTTAATTTTGGGAAGAATAGAACATGTTGGCAAGTAGATGAGGAAGAAATTATTTATCATGGAAAGAATTTGGAATCAAAAGACATGGGATAGGATTCCATCCTGGCAATTACTATTGTGTACCTTTGGACGAATTACTTAATCTCTGCCTAATTTTTCTCATCTGTAAAATAAGGGGTTAGAAAAAAGGGGTCTCTCATGTGCCTTTCAGTTCCAAATTGTATGATTTATAATGAGACTGAAGACAAAATCAAAAGGTCTGACTGATCAAGGAAGGTGCAAGAGAAGGAAGAAGGGAGTAGAATCATGGACATGCAGGTAGAGCGTCTAGTTTAGAAAGAATCACTCTACCTCTTTCTTTTAGACAAAAGAACTTATGGAGAAAATTTATTATTTATATGTACTGATGCAACTTCCAAAATACTCATATTTATCAGTAACTTAAGATACTTACTTTACTAGAGTGATATCCATATCCTTCTGCATTATTTCAGTCTGCTTTTGATTCAATTGTGTTGCCAATTCATTGCATTTAAGCTGTGATTCCTCAATTTGTCTCTTTGCTTCAATTAAATCACATGCAAAAGTCTAAAAGTGAAACATACATGTAAGAAAATATTAAGCATAATAAAGTAAGTATACTAAAAGTAACAAAATGATAAAAATAAGCATGAAAGAATTTAGTAAACTGAATGATAACATATACAAAAGGGAAAAAAGGTGTAAAATCCTCTGTTTACATTTCAATCCAAAAACTGTTGCTTTAAATGATGTAGAATCTTATGGGAAAGTAATATACTGTCCCAGCACTTAATTCAAGGTTTAGAAATATAAACATAATTGCGAAATGCAAACAGTTATCATCTATAATGAAGTTACATGATTATCAGAGTTTTGCAATCCCTAAAGCACTATATAAATGTGAGCTATTATTATTACAACTTAATAAGCAAACACAATATGCAGATGTTTCTTAAACAGTTAAACATCTTTATGTGAAGTGAAAACAAAGAGGAGGTAAACATAATTATACACTGTAGGAGTTTGCTATTTTTCTTGTTTCAGGAAATGTACAGATAAAATTCTGAAGAGAACCATAAACATATTGCAATATATTTTAAGGACTAGGACAGAAATAGGAAAAGTTCAGAAGAGGGAAGGGCTTGGGAACTAAAGATGAGTTGAATATTGTACATGTTGTGTGTAAGATACCTACAGGACAAGAAGTTTGAGGTAACCAAAAGGCTGCTGATGAGACTGAAAATGAGGGAGGTTTTAAAGATGGATATATAGATCAGGGAATCATCAGGACAAAGGTGATAATTGAAACCAGTGTAGGCGATGAGATCACAAAGTGACACAGGATTGAGGGAAGAGAAGATGGTCCAAGACAGACCCCTTCAGAGCAACCAATATTATTACTATTGTTTGTTCTTCATCCTTTTAGAGTGATGTCATGATTTGCAAGTAAACTGGATTTAAGTGAGGGAGGGCTGTGCAAAACTTTCTCCTCTGCAGCCATCTGGGTCCAACAGCAAGATATAAATCAGGATGACTAGAGATGGCCCTGGATGCCTTTTTCTTTTCTTTTTTTTTTTTTGCCTTTTTTGGAGGGCAGTTGGGGTTAAGTAACTTGCCCAAGGTTATATGGCTAGTTTTTTTGTGTGGGTGTTAAGTGTCTGAGGCTGGAACCAAATTCCGGTTATCCTGACTCCAGGGCCAGCACTTTTTTCACTGCACCACCTAGCTGCCCCTACCTTAGCCTTTTTCAACTAAGGTCTTTCCCAGGTCTCAGTTTGACTGAGGCAAAGCCCATTCAGTGATTAAGGCTAGGTAAGAAATGAGCCAAAGAATGGTCTCTTTTATGTAGTCAAATTAAAAAAAATCAGTCCAGGAGAAGAACCTCAGGGTTTCTGGACAAAACAGGAAAAAAGTGCTATTTTCATTGACTCTGAGTCATCAGGGCTACCAACTAACTAACAACTACCAGCTTGGGTTAGGACCTATTGTGTGCCAATCAATGAATTCCCAGAGTATAACACCAATCAGAGCAGCACACTTGAGGACCTGCTGCTGAGGATAATTTTAAGGGCCTAATTGCATAGTATAAAGAACTCTCTATATATTCAGAACTAAACATTGTTCAATAAAGTAAAGCATAACATTGATAGCAACATCCTTAAGCACAACATATTATTCTATATATACATATATAGAGATATACATATAAAAATAAAATAACATTCAGTATGTCATATGGCATATAGCATATATCACTGCATTCAGTAGCATTCCCCAAAATGATTGTTTATACAATCAAGGGGTCCCAGGACTAGGGTCTTCCCTAGAACAACACATCCTTAAAGGGTAGCAGAAAACACCACACCATCCACCCCAGGTCACTGTAAGAACAATCTCCTTAATCAATACCAAGTGTCCAAGCAAAGTCCTCTTTCATCTTAATTCAAGGTTGACTTCCAAATCCCATCTGGCTCTTCCTCTGTGAGCTGACTCCTCCTGACTCTTGCTTAGCTTCATACATACGCAGCTCTCCACTGCTGCTCCATGTCTAGGCTCACAGAGACTACTCCACTGCAAGCTCCTACCCAACACCAGGCTCCAGTGGGGTTCCTGCCTGCAGCTTCTGCCTCTGGGAAAACAAAGTTTAACAGGGCAACAAGAATACAGACACACACCACTAGCATCATCGTCTTGATTAACCTACAAAGGAGGCTCTTTATTAACAACTCAGTTCACTTTAACAGCTCTCAAAAGGAACTTAAGTCTCCCCTCCCATAGGCAGGTTTCTGCCCTACAGCTGTCTTCACTTTCAAAGCTCAGAGACTCCTTCAGCAAGTTGCTACCATCAGAGGTCTCCTCTCCAATCTCAGAGGACTCCAATCTCAGAGGTCTCCTCCCAGCTCTTAAAGGTCTCCTCTCTCCACCCACTCAAGCTCCTTCTCTCTCTGCATACTGTGTAGCTCTCTCAAGAATGGGTCCCTTAATTTCTGCTTCTCTCACAAAAAGGTTCTCTTTATATACAGCTCTAGTCAGCTTCTAATGGGCTAAAACTCACAACCCATATCTGATTGGCTGAAACTCAATACCTATGTCTGATTGGCTAGAACTCATATGCCAGTCTCTGATTGGCTAGAAATCAATACACATGTCTAATTGGCTATTACTCTATCTGTATCTGATTGGCTAAAAGTCAATGCATATACCCATGTTTCCCTGATAATAAGACACTGTCTTATTATTTTTTTTTTGGAAAGAAAAGCACCAGAGGGCTTATTTTCAGGGGAGGGCTTATGTTGTCCTGCCTCAGCTCTCCTCCCCGGCACTGCTCTCAATGGCGCCAGCAAGCAAATCACTGGGGAAGAACAGGATGACGCGCTCACTGCTGCAGCTCTGATTGGATGCAGCTCAGAGCGCAGCGTGCATTTCAGGGGGGGGGGGACGGTGCATACAGAGGGTACCATAAT
>NW_027185799.1:12608863-12665394 GCF_028583685.1 Petaurus breviceps papuanus
TTTCAGGGGGGGGGGGGGACGTAATGTAGCATGTAGTGCAGGGGATCACCTTCACTACAGTAGCAATCTCAACAGGGCTTATTTTCAGGGGAGGGCTTATTTTAGAGGAATCTTACACAGTAAGGGGAGGGCTTATTTTTGGGATAGGTCTTATTATCGGGGAAACACGGTATAAGTCTCTAAATGGCTAGAATTCAATCCAGCAAAATCCCACTTTACTTGCCATTACACAGAGTGAGTTGGGTTCAAGGTGTGGGGAATGATCACAGCAGTATGGCAAGGATGAAAATACAACTAAGGATGGGGAGGGAATAGGAAGGAAGAGTGTGTAGTTGGGAGTCAGTAGAAAGGGAACCAAGAGAATAATTTCAGTTAAGCTTGAAGAGAAGAGAGGCAAGTGTCAAACAATGCAAAGAGTTCCAAAAGGATGTAGGCTTATAAAATCCCATTTGACTGAAATTAAGAGATTACTACAATGTGATCCTTTATTTGAAATAAAATTTATTGATATTACGTTATTTTACATCACCAAAATTTTCTTCAGGGCCACACACCCCTCCTAGAGACATCTATATCACATTTTTAAAGAAAGAGAAAAAAATAAGAATTAATACATTGAAGAAAATCTGAATATATGAGAAATACAGCACTCCCATGGACCTCCTCCTCCATCTGCAAAGGAGCTGGATAGGGGGGCCTTCCCAAGGTTTTAAAATATTCACTTTTAGTTATTTTATGGCTGTTTTTCTATTTATATTGTTATAGTCTTTGGGAATACTGTTTTCTTGGTTCTACTAATTGCAACCTCCATCAGTTCATGTAGATCTTTCCACACTTCTCTGTATTCCTCATATTTATCATTTCTTGAAGAATAGTAATATTGTATGGCATTAAGGTACCACAAATAATTAATTCCTTAAAAGTGTTGAGATAGGCAAAAAAGAGATAAAACTATACCTATTTGCTAACATTATGATGGTTTGCTGAGAAATTCCTGGAGAATCTTCTAAAATACTAATTGATCAGGAAGGTTGCAGGCTACAAATAAACCCTCAACAATGAACAACATTTCTTTAAAATAACAATAAAATCTAGGCAAAAATAACAGAAAGGAAAATCCTATTTCAGAGAACTAAAAAATGCCTCAAGTATTTGGATATATCAAAGCATGCAAAATACTTATCTGTATTAAATTTAAAATGCTTGAAAAGTTTCTGTACAAACAAATCCAATATAACTAAGATTAAGAGGGAAGTAGAAAATTGGGAAAGAATTTTTACAACCACTGTCTCTGATAAAGATCTCATTTCTAAAACATACAGAGAATTGAGTCAAATCTGTAAGAATACAAATCATTCCCTAATTGATAAATGGTCAAATGACATAAACAGGCAATTTTCAGAGGAAGAAATTAAAGATATCTAGAATCATATGAAAAAATGCTCTAAATCACTATTGATTAGAGAAATGCAAATCAAAACAGCTCTCAGGTACCATATCTCACAGGTCAGATTGGCTAAGATGACAAAACAGGAAAATGACAAATCCTGGAGAGGATGTGGGCAAATAAGAACACTAATGCATTGTTAGTGGAGTTGTGAACTGATTCAACCATTCTGGAAAGCAATCTGGAACTATGCCCAAAGGGCTATAAATAATTTCATACCCTTTGACCCAGCAATACCACTTCTAGGGTTATATCCCAAAGAGATCATAGAAGTGGGAGGAAAATCCATATGTACAAAAATGTTTATAGCAGTTCTTTTTGTGGTGGCAAAGAATTGGAAATTAAAGGGATGCCCGTCAACTGGGGAATAGCTAAACAAGTTGTGGTATATGCATGTAATGGAATACTATTATGCTATAAGAAATGAGGAGCAGATGAACTTCATATTTACCTGGAGAAGCTTATATGAACTGATGCTGAGTGAGCAGAGCATAACCAGGAGAAATTTGTACACAATTACAGACACAACATATGTGTGACAACCAACTTTGATGGACTGGACTCTTCTCAGCAATACAGGGTTATGAAACAACTCCAAAAGACTTATGATGGAGAGAGACATCTACATTCGGAGAAAGAACTAGAAAGAACAGAGTTTGAATGCAGATTGAAGCAAACTACCTGCTCTCTTTCTTTTTCTTGTTTTGTCTTGTTTCCTCTTTCCCATTCTTCATTCCATACATGACAATCCTTCTTTATAACCTGACTAATGTCTAATGTGAAAGTATTTGCAGATCCTATACTTGACTGCATGCCACCATGGTGGGGAGGGGGAAGGAGAGGGCAGGGGAAAAAATTTCAAACTCAAAGGATTGTGGAACTGAATCTTACAAACGAAAAGTAAACAAACAAATTAATAAAGACCAAAAAAATTTTTTTAATAAAAAAATGCCTCCTTAAAGAAATAAAGAACACCTTAAATAACTAAAGGAATATTCCCTGCTCATAACTGGGCTGTGCCAATATAATAAAATTGACTATACTAGAAAAGTCAATTATAGTTTTAATGCCATTGACAAACATACTATAAAGTATCAAAGTATTTATATATTAATATTTGTATAATATTTGCATAATGAATTATTGATGTTTATATTGATTAATTATATATTAATAAAATATTAAACAAATTAATATTTATATATAATTTATATATAAATATATTTATATCAAAATATTTCTAGAAATCAATGAAATAAGTAACAAGATTCATTTGAAAAAATAATAGATTGAGATTATCAAGGAAATAGTGAAAAGAGGTAGTAACAAAGAGGAATGCACTTCTAGTTCTGAGACAGTATTATAAAGCAGCAAACATCAAAACTATACAGTATTAGTAAAATGAAATAAAAAATAAAGAGACAGATCATTGGAAAAGACTAGATAAGGGTGAATAAGAAACAACTGGAGTAGAAATCCAGTAAAGATTAGGAAAAGATTAGGAAAGAGCTTTTTATTTCATTTTTAAAAAAACTATGGGGGTGGGGGGCGGCTAGGTGGCACAGTGAGTAGAGCACCCGGCCTGGAGTCAGGAGGACCTGAGTTCGGATCTAGCCTCAGACACTTAACACACACACACAAATACTAGCCGTGTGACCTTGGGCAAGTTACTTAACCCCAACTGCCCTCCAAAAAGCAAAAAAAAACAAAAAACCCTATGGGGACAACTAAAAATCAATCTGACAGAAACTGGGCTTAGACCAACAGTTTACACTATATTCCTTAATACATTACAAACAGACATGGGACTTTATCTTAAAAATCATAACATAAAATCAGAAGAGAAGCAGATCATGTATCTTTCCCAGGTATGGGAAGGAGAAAAATTCTTATTCCACAAGGGATATAGGCATTTACAAAGTAAGACACATGATTATAAAAAGCTGACAGATTTCTACACAAAATTTATGTATCCAGGATGATAAGGGAAGCAAGTGAATAGGAAAATATATTTGTATCAAAATTCTCTGTATTTTTAACCAAGATATATATGTATGTATGTGAATATATACATACACACATATATACACATGTTTGTGTATATACACATATACAAGTTTATTTTTGTATACACATATATCTTCTATATAAATAGATCTGTTAATTGCTGATAAAACACAAAAGATATTCTCCAGTAGATAAA
The DNA here is from genome assembly GCF_028583685.1 of Petaurus breviceps papuanus. Classification (NCBI taxonomy): domain Eukaryota; kingdom Metazoa; phylum Chordata; class Mammalia; order Diprotodontia; family Petauridae; genus Petaurus; species Petaurus breviceps. The sequence continues at coordinate 12,612,514 of NW_027185799.1, forward strand.
TCATCAAAGGATATGGACAAAACGTTCTAAAAAGTGCCTTTTGCCTTCTGAGCCAATCTATCATTTTTTCAATGTACTACATTGTTTGATCAATTCAAATTTTAAGTTATGAAAGTGAAGTTTATATTTTCTTCCATTCATTTCTAGTATTGGGATTTCCCCCCAATTTTGTATTTTTCCTTCTTCTTCTGTAAACATGGAACTATACCTCTCCATTCATTTTAGGGCATCCCTATTCCCCCCAGCTCACTTCCCTTCATCCTCAAGTCCCCACACTCCAACCCCTTCTTTTTTTTGCCACTTTTCTCTGGTTCAGGAAGGTTTCCTTAATTTATTTGTTCCATTACTACTTTTTTTTTTATCAAGTTATCTAATCCTTGCAGTCTAATTTTCTCTCAGTTGAAAAGTCATGTTAGCTCTATTTCCTTATTCCCTTTCAACTTACATTTGTTAGATTTTTTTTGTTCAATGACTTTTTCTAGAAAGTATTTATTTCCCTTTTTTTTATATTTCTCTTCCCTTTCTGTCTTTCTATTTCTACGCTATTATTTCCTGATTAATGGCTTTTAAACTTCTTGCTTCATTAGTGTGTGTATTCCTAAACACATTAATTCTTCTGAAGTACCTATTTTCTAGTTCTCTCTTCCAAATAATTTATATTTTATTGCCTTTTTTATCTTGTCCCCTGTTTCTCCCCCTTTTGTGCAGTGCCTCAATTTCAGAAATACCAACTTAATTCAAGTGATGAGAAGATATTGCCCCATGGTTAGAATTTTCCTACGTCCTTAATCATGCAAATCAGTATTAAACCACCTTGTGATCAATTTTTCCACATTTGTCATTAAAAATATTCTCTCTGGCTCCATGTCCTCCCACTTTTCTGAGTGTCTACTGCCCCAAGGAGGTCTGATACTCCTTATCCTGGGCAGTATGTTGTTTGTAGAGATACAGAACCAAAAGGTACTATTATCTCTAATCTTCAAATCCCAGCAAAATACATTCATTCTAAGGTTGTCTCCTTTGGAAAATTTATCTTTCCCTTCCAAGGGAATCTTCTTCAATTGGATACCTTTTTTCCTTGTTCAGATAATTGTAGAAAGAAATCCCTTAAATGATCTGTTATTATTGCTGTAAATCACTTTGCATTATCCCCCAGTTTCCCCTACTATCTTTTTTTTGGGGGGGGGGGAAGGGGGAGGTAATTTACTTCATTACCTATGTCTTCCCTGTTTACTGTATTTTTTTATTTTTATTTCTGTTGGCTGGGATATTTACAAAGCAAATAATCTGCTCATTATGTATACTTTTCTTTACAGGAATTCTCCAAATTTCTCTTTTTAACTGAATATCTATCCTTTGATCACTGATGATTAAGTTGATTTACAGGTCTTGTTACCTTGGATTTCACCTCTTTTGCTCTTCGGAATACATTATTCCATTTCTCCCTATAGTTTCTGGTAGCTATAAAATAGTCTTGCATTATTTGAATGTTCTTTCCTGTTATATTTGAATGTCTTTCTCTAGGTCATTTGGAGAATTTGTCATCTTTGGAATTACTATGTTTGACCACCGATTGCTCTGAAGCTTACACCAGTCAGTTTTGTTTTGTTTTTCCTTTGGGATGACCTCTGGATTCTTTTTACTGGCATTTTGTTTTCTATGATTATAGGTTCTAGACAGTTTCTGGTAATATTACATGCATTAAAATGTTCGTGGTGTTTTAAAAAAATTTTTTTAACTCTTCTGGGAAACCAATAATTCTAAGTTGTCTCCACACATTCAGAAGTCTTTGAGATCAATGTTTTGCTGGTATAGGGATTATGTTTGCTAATGTAGAGATCATTAGGCATTGATTCATTTTACTTTGCCTTGAAATATTTATTCATAGATATCAGGATGAATTTAGGTAGAGTCCATATTCCTTTCTGTTATTAATTATCTTCAATGCTAATTTATCTGCTTGTGCTCAAGGTCTCTGGTTTTTCTTATCCTTGAGAATATTGGTAATTTTTGTCTTTTTTCCTTATAACAATTACTATCAATCATTTTCTGACTCCTCCTTCTTTCATGGAGGTTTCCCCATGGGCTGTACAACAAAGCTACTAAAATGCATCCTGTGCAGAAAAATTCATGTTTTATTGGCTTTAATCTCTTTCTCAATTTATTTCTGGAGATAAAAAAACTGTTTTTATTTGAATGCTAATTATTGTTACTGTTGCTCAGTCTTTAAGTTGTGTCCAACTCTTCATGACCCCATGAACCATACTTTCCACGGGCTTTTCTTCGCAAAAATACTTAAGTGCTTTGCCATTTCCTTCTACAGTGGAATAAGGCAAACAGAGGTTAAGCAACTTAGTTGGGTCACATGGTTAGTGACTAATTGTCTGAGACCACATCTGAACTCAGGTCCTTCTGACTCCAAGCCCTGTAACCTGCATGCTGGTCACCCTTTGTTTTTCAGGCCTGGTGGAACCCCACACACATATTTATGCACTCTACCAGAATACCACTTTATATCCTATTTATATGCTATGCCAGTCTACCACTATTCCTCTGTTCCACAGTTCTTATCAACAATGTAGCAACACACAACTCTGCCATTTCCATGTAACCACAGAGCAAGATTCTAAACTCTGGGTTTCTAGGATGCCATGAGGTGTGGGGGTACAGTTGAGTTCTGTTGCAAGTCCATGCATAGTCCTGCTTGAATGTGGCAGGTTTGGGGAGAAAGGATGCTATGTGAGCATATTATAGAGTATGAATTCAACTTTTCTGTTGTTAACTCATCAACAACCTCTTTAGGGTTCTTGTTACAAATTGAAATAAATTTACATCTTCAGCATAATTAAAATTTTGGAGAGTTTTAATGTTATAACCACCATTTTGTGAACCTTCCCCATCTCTCCAGTCTTGGGTAAAGTTCACTTAGGAGACCTGCCCGAACGCACCAACAAAGCCCACCCGCTTGCCTGAACCTGACAAGAAAGCCCGCCAAGTCAAACACCCTGCCTAAGAGACCTGCCCAAACTGTCCAGCCTCCCCCACCCTTTTTGCTTAGTACTCAGAATAGACTTGGGAACTTTCCAGTGGGGCAAGAAATGGATTACTGAGCAACAAACTGATGGGGCAACAAATGGATTGCTGGGCAACGAAGTGATTGCAATGTTTGGCTTCTGTATTTTTTGACTTCCGTAATAACTGACTTTTTGTAGTTTTTGCCTTTATAAATCCCAGACACATACTTCTTGGGGCTGCTTGATTTGGGTACATGGCCTCTGCAGTCACTAGCTGAATAAACTCTACTTCTAAAATTATTAAGGTCTCACTCGCTGTCACTTGTCAGTTCAATATTAAAAGGTCATGAACATCAGAAAAGTGTCTAATCTTCCATGTTATTGGTCATGGGACCCAGAAATTTACAATATGATCTTAATACATACTCCATAAAGAGTCAAAACAAAGAGAATTACAGAACAATGAATTTTGATGAAAATTTTTAAATAAAATATTAACAAAGAGACTACAGCAATATATAACAAAAATCATACTGTGTGATCACATTGGACTTACATCAACAATAAAATGTTGGCTCAATGTTAGGACAATTGTCAACATATTATTAACACATATTAGTAACAATTTTAAAAACCATACGACGACATCAATAGATGCATAAATAACTTCTGAAAATATACAACAATAATTAATGTATTCAGCATAATACTAATCAAACTACCAAAGGATAACTTCATATTTAGAGAAAATAACAACAAAATGCACTTGGAGGAACAAAACATCAAGAATCTTAATGGAAATAGTAGGGAAAAAAATGGGAAGGAAAGAGCACCTAACGGTAGCAGATTTATAACTATGCTAACAAAGCAGTATTTATCAAACTAAATTGATGCTAAGAAATACAAAGGATAGTTAGTGTAACAGATTAGTTTCACAATATACAGAAGCAAATAAGTATAGTAGCCTTGTGATTGATAAAATTTAAAGATCCTCTTTTTAAGGTAAGAATTTATTGTTGTTCTGTTATTTTGGTAATGCCCAACTCTCCATGACTCCATTTGAAGTTTTCCTGACAAAGATACTGGAGTGGTTTTCCAATTCCTTTTCCAGATCATTTTATAGATGAGGAAACTGAGCAAACAGGGTGAAGTGACTTGCCCAAGGTCACACAGCTAGTGTTTGAGGCCAGATTTGAACTCAGGTCTTCCTGATTCCTGAATCAGAACTCTATCCAATGTGCTACCAAGATGCCCAAAGGTAAGAATTTAGTATCTGACAAAAACTGTTAGGACAACTAGAAAGCAGCCCAGCAGAAACTTAGTATAGACTAACACTTCATGCCATATACTAAGGTAAGTTCAAAAAAAGATACATGACTTAAAAATAAAAATTAACATCAGAAACAAAAGGAACAAAGACGAAAATACCTTTAAAATTTCTAACTGGAGGAAAATTTCAAGACCAAATGATGAAGAAGATAATAGAAAATGAAACAGACAATTTTGATTATTTTTGCACAAACAAAACCAAAGCAACTAAAATTAGAAGAAACTAGACTACTGTCAAATCAACCTATGTGCCTATTAAAGATGTAGACTAGTCTTTACTTGCAATCTGAAACATCACCACAATGAAGTAAACCAAGAACACTGAATAAGGAAAACATCAGGGATCTGAGTTCATTTTAGGTGCCTGTGAAATGAACACAAAGAATTCCATAAATATTGAACCCAAGATCTATCCTACAATGAACCAAAATCTCTGGTTTGGTTTCTTAATTATAATTTTCCAGATTTTAGATGGGTTGCTAGTTGGCACAATGGATAGAGTTTCAGGCCTGGAGTTAAGAAGACCTAGGTTCAAATCTAAATTCAGACTCTTACTAGCTGTGTGACTCCCAGCAAGTCATTTACACCTATTTGTGCCTCAGGTTACCCATCTGTAAAAGGAGCTAGAGAAGGAAACAGCAAACCACTCCTGCATCTTTGTCAAGAAAATCCTAAATGGGATCATGAAGTCATGACTGAACAACAACAAAAAGATGTTAGACTTCTTAGTCAAAGTTTAATGTTGACCCTCATTTCATAACTAGATTACCCCAACTTTAGGGACAGAAGTCCTGTTATGGTAGGATTTGGTACCTATTACTAGGAATATTCCTAGATAGCTTCAACATTCACCCTGTGCTTCTTAGCAACACTACATAAGGTCCTTATATCCACAGTTCTTTGTAAGTTTTGAAATATTTTTATACTTTCTGTCAATTATTATAGGAAAATTAATTCATTCATGATGACTAAAGCAGATTATCACCTTGGTTGAGTTATTCTTTTTTTAGTATACCTGACTTATTAGTTAGATTTGTTCCATCAAACTAAAAAAGAGCGTCTTAAAATTCTTAAGCATGACTATCTCCTTTTCAAAATCACACAAGCCATCAACATCATTATTTCTATTCGTTTCATTACTATTCTTTATTAAATGAACATTGTCATTGACTATAGGATCTTCAGAAATCCCTTCCTAGTTTTTAACTGAGATTTTATCTATCTTAGTTTACAGATAAAAGGTCTTTCTTACAATTTTCCTGCCCTGATCTTTTGTAGAATATTGTGTAAAATGGAACTAAGGATACTGAAGACAAGAAGTATTAGACAGACTTTGTCTCTACAATTGGCAAGATATATTTCCCATTTTCTTATGGGAAGCACACTCTTTTTGCTCCTCAGCTAATATATTATTTGCTTTTTTTGCTTTTTGGAGGGGGTATTGCTGGGCAATTGGGGCTAAGCAACTTGTCCAAGATCACACAGCTAGTAAGTGTTAAGTGTCTCAGGCCGAATTTGAACTCCAGTCCTCCTGACTCCAGGGCCTGTGCTCTATTCACTGCGCCACCTAGATGCCCCTATTATTTTCTTTTACACACTTTTAGTTACAAGTTTTGAATACTTTATTAAATACTTAAACATATAATTGGCCTATGCTAAAAGAGGTCATGAATGTTTTCATCTTTTGATAAATAAATATGTAATGCCTCCTGTTTGAAAAAGAAAGTCTGTGTTATGCTCATATCTAGGAGATGGGGCCTTACCAGTAATTAATTTAAAAATTAATCTAAATTTAAATTAATTTAAAAGTTAATAATAGTGATTATAACCAATAATTATGCAATGTATCCAGTCCTACCACCTTCCAGTATTGCAGAAATGCCAGTTTTAGCACCTCCCTAGGTGAAATTTCTGTCATTCATTACATTAATGATGCATAAATTTTTTCTCATTTCATCCAATTTGCAATTTCATTGTGCTAGGCTTCTTGAGACTACAGACATCCAGAAATTTTCCACATCTTCCTGCTTTTCTTCCTTTCTTCTTTGCCTTCCTTTTGTTTCTTCCTCTTTTCAAACCTCTATAATAAAGTTTTTTTTATTAATGTTTGTTTATTTTTTTTCTTTGCTTTTGCTCTGTATAAACTTTAACCTAGGGCATATAGGTAGCACAGTGAATACAGCATAAGTCTTAAAGCGTCAGGAAGACCTAAATTCAAATGCTTTAAATGCTAGCTATAATTAACTTTTTTTCAATTTTTTATTAAACTAGTATGAAATTGTTGATATGCTTTTGTTTTTCTGATTTCTTTCCATATTTCATTTTGTTGCATTAATTAGGATAATTTGAAGTTCAAGTTTTCTATTGCATGTACCAATGAAACGTTGACACAATCTTCCAAAACCATTCTGCAGAGGTTTTACAGCTCTGCTGTGATTATATGTGACACCTGTGCTTAGGGATATTATTTTTTGGCTTCATCATTCTTCCCATGGTTCTTACCAATGCAATGGATACTGCATAGTTAACTATGTGCATATCCTTTTTTTCACTTTCTGTCAAATATTATAGAAGAATGAATTCACTCATGATAATTATAGCAAATGCTAGCTTTCGTGAGTTGATATGCTAGATGGATTCATGTCATCAAACTGAAAAAAAAATCTTTAGAGAATTCCAGTCTAAATATACCTAATTTTCAAAATCATTTAAAAATCTCAGTATTAATTTTGTCATTCGTATATTTATAATATCTAGAGTTTGCATTAAGTGGAGATTTTCAATGACTTCAGGGTCTCTAACTTTTTCCTCTTCAAATTTTACTAGTTCCTCTATCTTCTTATTTCCCCTGATCTGGGCTTTAAGGTAGTATTTTTAAAAATAACTCCACTTCTGTGGCTAGAAATGTGTTTCTGTATGATTTAATGTTTAGTGTACCACTTGTTAAAATGCAAAGCCATATGAAACCTTTGCCTATAACTAGTTGCATCTGTTTTCAGTTTTGCTTTTGTACTTTATAGCATATTGTACTATACGCTGTATAACTTTATACTGTACAAATGTTTTCAAGTATTGAGTCCTCTTCATGTATCCACTTTCCTGGTCATCACCACCTGCCTTAAAACATTTCCAGTATGCAAATATTACAATTTTCTGACGCTTCTTGTCTTCCATATTAAGCAGTCCCTTAATGGCTCCATTTCTTAAATTCTAAGGACCAATTTCATCAAACTGGCTGAGTTGTTTACTCAGTCACTTGTATCATGAGAGCCCAATTTCCCAATGATTAAGGATTTACTGCTAGGCCTCCACAGCTACTGTAATGGTATGAAAGCTCACAGAATCTCCTTGTCTGGCATTCCTTTACTTTGTGGTTACCTAATCTTTTTCCTCCTCACAACCAAAACTTGGGACAGACTTTGATGGAGGTACGATTATTATTACTATCAGCAGTGGTAGCACCTTCCATATGTATGTATCTCTTCTCTATACCCACTGTTTCAACCTTAATACAGGTCCTTATTATTGCCTATATAGAATATTGCAAGAGTTTCCTTTAAAATTGCCTGTCTAAAACATTTACTTCATAAAATTCATCCTCCACACTCCAGCCAAAATAATTTTTTTAAATAAAGATCTAGTCCTATCACTATTATGATCAAAAAATGTTAATTGCTCTCTGTCTACTTAGCAAAGTTGAAATTTTATTACTTGGTATTCAAGATAATTTTCCAGTCTTCTTTAGTATTATTCTACTCTATCCTTCAGCAAACTAAATTATTCTCTGTCCTCTAAACCCCATCCCTGTTTCCATCCCCTGGATAAAAACAAAAAGACATACATTGTAAGCAACTGCCTTCATACCTCTGTGCATCTCATTTTTTATGAAGCAAAGGCTATCCTTCTGTTTAGTCACCTATTAAATTCCTATCCATTCTTTAAAACTTATGTGCACTTCCTCCATGAAGCCTTCCCTCCTTGGTAATAACCATTTCACTCAAACCTCACATGGCAGTTTCTGATTCATTGAACATCATGTATTAAGAAACAGCATGACATGGTACACAAAGAGCTGGCCTTGGAGTCAAGAAATGGGTTCAAATCCTTCCTCTAAAGTGACCCTGATTAAGTCACTTACCCTCTCAATGCCCCAGGCAATATTCTAAAGAGACAAATTGCAGAAGAAGATCTGCAACAACAGAAATCCATACTGGGAGGTCCTATGCCAATGAAAACACAGGTTAAGTACAAAAGAATTGTATTATAGTTGCTTTTGACAGTGATCTGCTCAAAGAAGGTAATTAATAAATTTGTTCAATTAATGAATGATATAAAGAAAAAAGCACAAGCATGAAAAACTCATAATTTTCCAGCTCTTTATATTCTCTCCATACCTTAGTCATGACTTGATAATAAAAAGGGGGCACTGAGTCATTAATCCATTTCTTAAGCACTCACCTTGCTCTAAAAGAGTGATTCAGGTACTCTCAAGAACTTGGCCTTAATGTAATAGAAATATATCTACACACTATGCATATTATGTATATGTGTGTATGTATACATTTAGGAGTGCATGTATGTATATGAATATAAGAACAATTAAGTGTATGTATGTATTCTTTCTCTATAAACAACATTGGAAGATTCTTTTTTTTAAATATACACTTAAGCAAGTTTGAGTAAACATATACATTTTCATCTGAACATACACAGAATAATTACCCAAATTTACGTCAATTTTATTAAGATTCTTTTGACTAAATTTATGTTAAAGCACAAATTTTAGATAAGTTTGAAAATTAAAAATAAAGTTTACTTGAATAAATATATGAAAATATAATTTTAATAATGTGAAAAAGAAAATGACAATATGATAAAAATTTGATGTAACTAATTTTTAATTTTTTTATAAGACATCTCACTAAGAATTTTTAAGATAAAAAGGAAATATAATGAGCAGGATTGAAAAATTTTGTTGTTGCTGCTTGCACTTGGTTTTTTTGTTCTCTTTAGTGTTATGGGAAATTTTAATGGACTTAAGAAATATATAATCTTAAAATTATCTAGTCCAGTGCAATCCAGTATTATTTATGAATTTAAACTATAAATGAAAAAAGTCAAAACACAGGGTTCTAAATATGTTTTTCAAACCATATTTTATTTGAAAATGCAACAGCTTTTATTTTTTAATGATTACATTTTAGGATGACTTATTTGAAGTCAGTTTCCTGCTTTGCAACATCAATTTTTAAAAAGCTGTGGGTCTTAAGTGAAGGAATATAAATGAATGTCAGTCCCTGCTGGTAGATTTGAATATATAACTTCTTATTGAAAGAAAATAATATGTAATGAAACTGCCTATAAGAAGTTAGACCTCAAACAAGAACCCAATGTCCATTTCCACCTCATACCTTCATTTTGCAATCAGTGTCATATTTTTCGTTTCTCCACCGTGTTTCCTGCTTCCTCAGGTTCTCCAGATCATTTAGCAAGTCACTGCAGCGTATACTTAATTCTTTATTTTCCTCCTCTAGCTCTTCGATAATTACTATGTTTTTCTCTTCCTTCTTCTGTACCCTCTCCTTAGTGTTCTACACACAGTACCATGAGGACCAGTAAACAAAACAAAAAACAATAACAACAAAAGTGAGAATTAATCAGAAAATATAAGGTATACAGTTTTACCCTTACATCAGCTTTCTATATTTGATGGCCAAGGTCACCTGTGTACTTTTGTTGGCCTCTTTTCATGCAGGTGGAAGGGTCATATTTTTTAACTGGATGACAGCTTTGATGAGCACACATTTGCAAAGAGCACATTAATTGATCAATCTGCCTTTGATGCTGTCCCCAGCTATTTTTGAGACCCATACAGACATATCCTCCCAGACCTGGGCTTTATCAATTAATAATGCTAGTCCCATCAGAATCTAATTACAAGAAGCCACATCTTCACACTCCTACTTTCTTTGCTCCATTTCCATCATTAACTATTTATTTGAAAGTTATAAAGCTTAGATTCTTAGCTTTAAAGCAGCTTTCCCAGAGTTTTGTGTGTAAGAAAACTCTATGATACAGGAAGGCCTAAGGCAATTTTTCCTCTAAGCTTGTCACTTTCTGTGCCACAAAGGCTGACAATGCTTAAAGAAGGACTTCAAAGCTATAATCCTATAAAACTACCTTACAAGTCAATATACCTTAAACTCTTGACTTTGATCTTTAAATTTCTTCTGTAAGTCACTCAATTCTTTCTTTAAGAAAACATTTTCTTCATCCACAGCAATTTTCTTTTTTATAAGGGTATTTATTTCCTGTTGTGATCCTGATTCTCTCTGTTGAAAAAAGTGAAAAGTACTTGTAAAGCCAATGTTATTACGAGAGTTTCCTCATCTTCCCAACTGTTCATAGCTAGGATAAGAAACTTTTAAAAATCACTTTCTGCAGATTATGAAAATGTCTCATATTCATGGAGTGCTTTTGAACAAGTAACTATCTTACCAATAAAACTGTACAACTATTCATTCTTAAACTTAAGGAAATTGAGATTCAGAATTCAAAATCATACTACTAGTGTCAAAACTAGTACTAAACATTGTGCCATATAGATTCTAAGTTGAGTGATCTACTTACCATACAATATGTCAACTAACATCTGAAATCTAACTTCCTTTGTTATAATAATATTTATTAAATTCAGTTATCCAATAAACAATAGCATTTAGAATCTATACTTTCATTTGATGACATGGGATGTGGCTGTGTGTTTGTGTGGAAAAGAATAGGTTGTTACAAGCTAAACAAGTCAATTATAGGTATCTGCTACTGATATTTTCAAGTAATTTAACGGTGGAGCTAGGGGGTTGACTCAGTGGACAAAGGTCTGCATCTAAAGCCAAAAAGACCTAAGTCCAAATCCAACCTCAAAAACCTCACTAGGTATTATATGACCCTGGGCAAGTCATTCAACCACTGTCTGCCTCAGTTTCCTCAACTATAAAGTGAGGGCTGTTGTAGGGATCAGTGAGAAAATATTTGTAAAGTTCTTGGAACATAGTAAGTGTTTAATAAAAGTTTATGTTGCCCCCTCCTTTCCCTCTCAATAACGCCAAATAAAATTAAAGGTATGTATATATTCAAGATCATGTGAAAGAGTTTGATGGAGGGGAAAAATCTTAATTATAACTTTTAATATAATGGATTAGAAAACAAAATTCATCCATCTTCAGCCAAGAAGCACACTTAAAAGAGAAAACAAGCACACCATTAAAGTCAGAAGGTGGTACACAAATGACTCTAAATCAGCAGAGCCCACAAAAGTAGTAGTGGAAACCATGAATTCAAATAAGAAAAAAAAACAGAATCTAGCAAAAGAGACAAAAAAATGAAGAGTAAATATAAAGGTATCACTTATCATGAAACAATTTTAATAAAACAACTGACTCTGCTTTAGCTAACTTTTTTCAAGGAAAAATTAACTAAAAGCTAAAAAATTTATATACAAAGAAAATAATTATGGATAACTTTAAAGTACCTTTCTCAGAATATGACAAATCAAACAAAAAAAAAAGCAAAGGATAAATCTGAAAAGAAAATTAGAAAAACATTACATAAACTATCATGATGATTAACAGGGAATCTTAGACACCATCAATACTTTTCAGCATCAGACAACACAATTGTCCAAAGCTCTTACTTTCTAGGGCACAAAAAACATAGTCTGGGGGGAGGAGCCAAGATGGGAGAGTAGAAGCACAACCTTCCCGCAGCTCCGGCTTCCACCTTCCCCAATCCATGTAAAAAGGGGATTCTAAACAAACTTTGGAGCTGCAGAACCCACAAAATGACACAGAGAAGCTAACCTCCCACTGAGGACAGCAGGGAAGGCCAGCAGGAATCCAGCACAGCGCTCTGGGAGGCAAGCCCAGCCCCACGCCAAGGCTTTAACTCCAGGGCGGGCCTCACCAGCCTCAGTCCAGAGGGGTACCAGATAAGCAGCAGCTGTGGCCCTTTCCAGATTTATCAACACATGGATGCGAAGGACAAAGTGAGAGGTCAGTGCAGTCTGGACTTTGGGAGCAGTAAGTGGGAGTGTGTGGCTTTTACCCCCGGGACGAGAAGCCACTGAGAGGCCAGCACAGCTAGCCAGTACTACGTGGCAGCTTCAGCTCCTGGCCTGTAGAGTGTAGGGGGACCAAGCACCAGTCTGAGGGGTAATCGCTCTTGCTTTAACCTGGTTGGATCTGGATTGCTGTCTAGGATGGAGGTCCTGGGGTGTGTGTCCAGCTTGCCAGAGCCTGTGGAGACATCAGAGAGGGCACCCATCTAATACCTCTGGCAGCTGAGAAAACCTCAGCGTTTGGGACGAAAGGTCCCTTGTCTGGTGGCAGAGTCCTAACATGGCAAAAAGCCCAAAAGTCAAATAATTGAGTGGCAAAATGAGCAGGCAAAAGAAACAAAGCAGACAGAAGATTCCAACATTAGACTCCTATTTTGGGGACAAAAAGGAGCAAAGCATGGAACAGGAGGAAAACAGTGAAGTCAGAACTCCTGCATCAAAAGCTTCAAAGGAAAATACAAGCTGGTTACAGGCCATAGAGGACCTTAAGAAGCAGATAAGAGAAGTGGAAGAAAAGTTGGGAAGAGAAATGAGAATGATGCAAGAAAATTATGAAATGAGAGTCAACAGACTGACTGAGGAAAATAATACCTTAAAAAACAGACTGACTCAAATGGCAAAGGAGGTTCAAAAAGGCAATGAGGAGAAGAATCCCTTAAAAAGCCGAATTTGCCAGATGGAAAAAGAATCTCAAAAGCTCAATGAGAAGAATCATTGCTTCAGAATTAGACTGAAGAAAATGGAAGCTAATGACTTTATGAGAAATCAAGATGCCGTTAAACAGATCAACACAAATGAAAGAATAGAAGGCAATGTGAAATATCTCATGGGAAAAACCACTGACCTGGAAAACAGATCCAGGAGAGAGAATTTGCCCTGATGTTTTAGTACCAGAGGGCAAAACAGAGGTTGAAAGAATCCACCGATCACCTCCTAAAAAAGATCCCAAAAAGAAAACTCCTAGGAATATTATAGCCAGGTTCCAGAATTCCCAGATTAAGGAGAGAATAATACAAGCAGCCAGGAAGAAACAATTTGAATATTGTGGAAACACAATCAGGATAACCCAGGATCTGGCAGCTTCTACACTGAGGGATCAAAGGGCTTGGAATATGATATTCCGGAGGGCAAAGGAGCTGGGATTAAAACCAAGACTCACCTACCCAGCAAAACTGAGTATCATGTTTCAGGGGAAATTATGGTCATTCAGTGGAATAGAGGACTTTCAAGCACTCTTGCTGAAAAAACCAGAGTTGAATAGAAAATTTGACATTCAGATACAAGAAGCAAGAGAAGCATGAGAAGGTAAACAGCGAAAAGAAATCATAAGGAACTTATCAAAGTTGAACTTTTAACATTCCTACATGGAAAAACAATAATTGTAACCGATGAAACTTTTCTCAGTAGTTGAAGGGATTAGAAATATATATGTGTGTGTGTGTGTGTGTGTCTACATATGGAGGTATATGGGCATATGAATACATATGTTAATGTGTGTATATATGTTTACAGGTATACATAGATAGAGGGCACATGACCAATTTAACAGGGTGGGATGATACTTAAAAGGTTAAATTAAGAGGTGAGAGGAATATAATGAGAGGAGATGGGGAGAGACAGATTGGGGTAAACTATCTCATACAGAAGAGGCAAGGGAAAATGGTTACAATGGGGGGGAAGAATAGGAAGGCAAAAGGGAATGGTTCAACCTTATTCGCATTGAATCTGGCTTGAGGAGGGAGTGAAATACACACTAAATAGGGTATCTCCCCCTCCAGGAGAGTAGGGGGGGAAGGGGATGAGAGGGGGGAAGATGGAAGGGAGGGCAGGCTGGGGGGGAGGGAAGTTGGAAGCACCCACTTTTGAAAAGGGACAGGATCAAAGTAGAGAATAGAACAAGTGGGAGGTGGCATAGGAGGTAGGGAAATACAGTCAGTGTTTTACAATGTATCTACTATGTTATTGTTTTGCATTAGCCAAACATGTACAACCTATACTGAACTGCATATCTTCCCAGTAAGGGTGGGTGACAAGGAAGGAAGGAAATGCGTCTGGAATTTAAAGTTTTAAAATCAAATATTCAAATATATATGTATATATGTGTGTGTGTATACTATTATTAATGCCATCTTACATGTAATTGGGAAATAAGATATACAGGCACTGAGCCATAGAGATCCACTGGAAAAGTCGAAAGGGGTATGGGAGAAAATATGGGAGAGAGCTGATTGGAGGAGGGGATATCCTGTGGGACTGCTATTTTGGGGTGGTGGGTAGGGTAAAAACGGGGAGAAAATTTGTAACTCAAAATCGGGCAGAAACGAATGATGTAAATCAGAAGTTAATAAAGTATTTTAAAAAAACATAGTCTGACTCAAAGATATGATTATTAAAGCTATCATTCACAAACCTAAATGATGAAAATTAAATAATGTAAATTTTTTTAAACTATAGAAATAAACAAAGAATAAATACTTAATCAAAAAATAATAAAAACAATATGCTTATATTGTAAAAAATAATTGTTATAAACTAGATCAAAATTTATGGGATACAACTACATTAGTTCAGGGGATGAAATTTATGCATCTGAACATTATGTTAACAAAAAAGAAAAGAGAGTAATGGTTTAAACATAAATTTTTTTATTTTATTTTTTTTCAGGTTATTTATTGTTAATTTTCAACATTTACTTCCATAAATTTTAAATTTTCTCCCCCTTCCTTTCCTCCTTCCTCCCCAAGATGATATACAATACGATAAAAGCTCTACATATACTTTTCTATTTTCACATTAGTCATGTTGTATAGAAGAATTATACTGAATGGGAGAAACCATGAGAAAGAAAAAAGAAAGAAGGAAAATATTCTGCTTCACTCTACATTCAGACTCCATACTTCTTTTTGCGGATGTGGATGGCATCATGAGACCTCTGAAATTGTTTTATTTCCCTGCATTGCTGAGAAGGAATGTCTATCAAAATCAGTAATTGTTTACTGTGGTTGTTACTGTGTACAATGTTCTCCTGGTTCTGTTGAGCATAAATTTTTTTTTAAAATAAAACTATGTATAAACTAATAAAATCAATACAAAAACAAAAGACATTTGAAAACCAAAAGTTAGACAAAAAATTAAGTTATTGGGGCAGGGGCAAGTGAGTGGGGTCTGGGGAGGGGAGGTCATATGATCAGACATATTCTTTGAGAAAATTGCTTGAGTGAAAGTTTTTGCACAAAGCCAATGCAACCAAGATTACATGGGAAGAAGAAAGCTGGGAAACAATTTTTACAACCAGTGTCTCTGATAAAGGCCTCGTTTCCAAAATATATAGAAAACTAAGTCAAATTTATATGAATACAAATAATTCACTGATGATAAATGAACAGGCAGTTTTCAGGGCAGAAATTAAAGTTATCTATAAGTCATATGAAAAAATGCTCTATATCACTACTGATTAAAAAATGCAAATCACAACAACTCTGAAGTACCATATCTCACCTCTCAGATTGGCTAACATGACAAAACAGGAAAATAATAAATGTTGGAAAAGATGTGGGAAAATTGAAGAGTAATTTAGAACTATGCACAAGGGCTATAAAACTGTGTATACCCGTTGACCCAGCAACACCACTTCTAGATCATAAAAACGGGAAAAGGAACTGGCTAGGGGGTGGAATCAAGATGGCAGAGTAGAAACAGGACTTCCCAGGGGCTCCACCTCCCACCTCCTCCAATTCATGTAAAAAATGACTCTAAATAGAGAACCAGCCTGGAGTCAGGCGGACCTGAGTTCAAATCTGGCCTCAGACACTTAACACAAAAATCTAGCCATGTGACCTTGGACAAGTCACTTAACCCCAACTGCCCTCCAAAAAGCAAAAAAAAAAAAAAAGACTCTAAACAAACTTTGGAGCTACAGAACCCACAAAATGACACAGAGAAGCTAACCTCCTGCTGAAGACACTCTGGCAGGTCAGCAGGAAGGAGCCAGCACAGCATTCTGGGAGCCGAACTGAGCCCCGCAAGAGCCTGGGGTTTTACCCTCAGGGCAGCTAAAACCAGCCGCTAGATGGAGGCACTTCAGATCACCAGCATCTGTGGCAGTTTCCACAATTATGAACCCATAGATGCTAAGGATAAAGTGAGAGGTCAGTGTAGTGTGGACTTCAGGACCCAGGAATTCAGAAGTGCAGTCTGGCCTTTGCCCCTGGGGTGAGAAGTGGCTAAAGCATGGGACATAAAGCCACTGCCCCATGGATGCTTCAGAGCTCCAGGCCTGCAGACTGTAGGGGGACGAAGAAACCAGTCTGCGGGGTAATCACTCTTGCTTTAACCTGCTTGGATTTGGATTGTGGCCTAGTGTGCCAGAGCTTGTGGAGGATTCCGAGAGGGCAGTCAACTAACAGCTCCAGCAACTGAGAAAATCTCAGCAACTGGGACAAAGCTCCCTGCTCTGGTAGCAGAGTTCTACTGTGGCAAAAAGTTGAAAAGTCAAGTAATTGAGTGGCAACATGAGCAAGCGAAGGAAGCAAGGCTAGCACAGTGGTGCGACTTTGTATTCCTTTTTTGGGGAAAAAAAGGATCAAGGCATGGAACAGGAGGAAGACAGCAAAGTCAGAAGTCCTGCATCAGAAGATTCCAAGAAAAGAATAAGCTGTTTACAAGCCATAAAGGAGCTTAAAATTTTGAAAACCAAATAAGAGAAGTAGAGGAAAAATTGAGAAATGAGAATGATGCAAGAAAATTATAAAATGGGAGTCAACAACCTGACTGAAGAAAATAACACCTTAAAAAATAGACTAACTCAAATGGCAAAAGAGGCTCAAAAAGTCAATAAGGAGAAGAATGCCTTAAAAAGCCAAATTTGCCAGATAGGAAAAAGAATCTCAAAAGCTCACTGAAGAGAATCATTCCTTCTGAATTAGACTGGAGCAAATGGAAGCTAGTGACTTTATGAGAAATCAAGATACTATTAAATGGATCCAAACAAATGAAAAAATAGAAATCAATGTGAAATATATCATTGAAAAAAAACCACTGAGCTGGAAATATAAATCCAGGAGAGATAATTTAAAAATTATTGGACTACCTTGAAAACCATGATCAAAAAAAGAACCTAGAAATTATCCTTCAAGAAATTCTCAAGGAAAATTTCCCTGATGTGTTAGAAACAGAGGGCAAAATAGAGGCTGAAAGAATACACTGATCAACTGAAAAAGATCCCAAAAAGAAAACTCCTAGGAATATTATAGCCAGGTTCCGGAGTTCCCAGATCAAGGAGAAAATATTAAAAGCAGCCAGGAAGAAACAATTTCAATATTGTGGAAACATAATCATGATAACCAGGATCTGGCAGCTTCTACACTGAGGGATCAAAGGGCTTGGAATATAATATTCTGGAGGTCAAAGGAGCTGGGATTAAAACCAAGAATCCCCTACCCAGTAAAACTGAGTATCATGTTTCAAGGGACAATATGGTGATTCAATGGAACAGAGGACTTTCAAGCATTCTTGATGAATTAACAGAGTTGAATAGAAAATTTGACATGCAGATACAAGAAGCAAGAGAAGGATGAGAAGGTAAACAGGGAAAAGAAATCATAAGGAACTTATCAAAGTTGAACTATTTACATTCCTACATGGAAAAACAATAATTATAACTTATGAAACTTTTCTCAGTATGAGAACAGTTGAAGGGAATAGAAATGTATGTGTATGTATGTATATATATATACACACACATATATATGTATACATACATATATATGTCTATATAGGAGGGTATATGGGCATGTGAATACATATGTGAGTGTGTGTATATATGTGTACAGGTATACATAGATGGAGGGCACAGGACCACTTGAATAGGAAGGGATGATATTTAAAAGGTGAAATTAAGAGATGAGAGAGGAATATAATGAGAGGAAATGGGAAGAGATAGAACGGGGTAAATTATCTCATATAAATGGCAAGGGAAAACTTACAATGGAGGGGAAGTAAAGGAAGGTAAAAGGGAATGAGTCAACCTTATTCTCATTGAATTGGGCTTAGGGAGGGAATGACACACACTAAATGGGGTATCTCACCCTGCAGGAGAGTAGGGAGAAAGAGGATAAGAGGGGGGATGATGGAAGGGAGGGCAGCCGGGGGGGGGGAGGGAAGTTAGAAGGCCCCACTTTTGAAAAGGGACAGGATCAAAGTAGAGAAAAGAACTAGAGGGGGGTGGGACAGGATGGAGGGAAATATAGTCAGTTTTTTACAATATATCCACTATAGAAATGTTTTGCACAGCTACACATGTACAACCTATATTGAATTGCTTATCTTCCCAGTAAGGGTGGGTGACGAGGGAAGTAGGGAAAGAATCTGGATTTCAAAGGTTTAAAATTAAATGTTTAATATATATGTATGTCATTATTATTATTATTATTTTACATGTAACTGGGAAATAAGATATACAGGCACTGGGGCATAGAGATCCACCATGCCCTACTGGAAAATCAGAGATGAGAATGGAGGAAGATATGGGAGAGAGCAGATTGGGGGAGAGATATTCACCGGGATCGCTGTTTTGGGGTGGTGAGTAGGGGAAAATTGGGGAGAAAACTTGCAACTCAAAATCTTGTGGAAATGAATGATGTAAACTAAAAAATAATTTAAAAAAACAGGAAAAGGACCCACATATACAAAAATATTTATAGTAGCTCTTTTTGTGGTGGCAAAGAATTGGAAACTGAAGGGACACCCATCAACTGGGGAATGGCTGAACAAGCTGTGGTATATGAATGTGATGGAATACTATTGTACTATAAGAAATGATGAGCAGGTGGATTTCAGAAAAACCTGGAAAGACTTATATGAACTGATGTTGAGTGAGGTGAGCAAAACCAGGAGAACACTGTACACAGTAACAACTACACTGTGCAATGATTGACTTTAACAGACTTAGCTCTTCTCAGCAATGCAAG
Organism: Petaurus breviceps papuanus; assembly: GCF_028583685.1. Lineage (NCBI taxonomy): Eukaryota > Metazoa > Chordata > Mammalia > Diprotodontia > Petauridae > Petaurus > Petaurus breviceps. Next base: position 12,631,941 of record NW_027185799.1, read on the forward strand.
GATTTAAGACAACTCCAAAAGACTCATGATGGAAAATGCTATCCACATCCAGAGAAAGAACTTTAGAGTCTGAATGCAGATGGAAACATAACTATTTGCTCCATTTTTCTTTTGTCATTTTGTTTTGTTTCTTCTTGCTCATCATTCCTCCCATTAGTTTTAATTCTTATTTATGTTATTTCTACTGTGAAAATATGTTTGAATGCATTAGTAGAGCCTTACCAGATTGCACACTGTCTTGGGAAAGGGAGACAGAGAAAATTTTAAACTCAAATCTTATGGAAGTGAATGTTCGAAACTAAAAATAAACTATTTTTTAAAAAACTTCAGCTAATATGACTGGCAATTTTCTGTTTAATACTAAAGTTAATTATGAATTATGCACAAATATAAAAATGGTACTATGCTTTTCATTTGTTTAGGGGGTTGATTTGTTTCACTTAGTCTTTTTTTTTCAAAAGAATACATTCGTATTACATAATTTAGTGAATAACATTCTTGGGTAACTCCATAGTATCACTCATGCAAGAACTCCCTATAATGATATAGCTTGCAAACAATTCATGTTGCCTCCTCCTCTGTAATTCTAATCTATAAACCCACTATAGATCATGTGTTCCACATATGAATACCATTCTGTAGAACATTTAATACTTGGGAGATGACAATTCAATACTATCAATTAAATTTCATTCTTGCCATATGAAAAGTCCATTGACTTTTCTTGTGAAAGAAACATTTAATGATGTATTTTATGCCATTTCAAAATATTTCAGAGTTGTAAAGAGACCTCAGTGATGACCTGGTGCAATCCACATCTGAAAAATTCTTAGCTCAACAATATGCCTAACAGGTGGTCATCAAACCTTTTTATGAAGGCTACCAGTGAGGAGGCCCCACTACTTTCCAAAGCAGGCCATTACATTCTCCTAAAGTTCTAATTGTTAGGAAATGTTCCTTTACATTAAGTATAAATTTGTTTCATTGCAAATTCTACCTACTCTTCTTAGTACTATCTTTTCAGGGCAAAAAAAAAAAAAGAATAATATCTGTTAAACATAAAAGTCCTTTAAATATTTGAAGAAAAAAACCTACAGTTATTCTAAGTGATCTGCACAAAGGAAGAAATTGAGGCCTTTACCATTCACATTACCCAACTGGAAGTATCCAACCAATCAATATCCTCCCTCAAATGTCATAGAAAGATCCTAACATGATGCTTCAGGTACAGTGTGAAGGAGAGCAGAACTATCTATTAACACAGGTTACTTAGATCTCATAAACTCAAGACAAAGCAAAAGCAACAATACACCCAGTTAAAAGAGAGAAACAGAAAAAGTACATCTTGCTGAAAAGTACCATAAAAAAATAAATTCCTATCAATAAAAAACATATAGGTACCAAATGCCATTGCATGTAAATTCTTAAAGAAAAATTTAAATGAGTTGTAGGGAGAAATACAAAGTAAAACTATATTAATGAGGGGCGGCCAGGTGGCTCAGCGAGTAACAGCACAGGCTGCAGTGTCGAGATGATCTGGAGATCAAATCCCGGGCTCAGATACTCAGCACCACACCCAGAAATAACTGGCCATGTAAACTTGAGCAAGTTACTTCGCCCCGATTGCTTTATTAAAAAAAAAAAATTTTTTTTAAACTATATTAATGGGGGATCTCAGTTTATCACTCACAGACCTAAATAAAGCTAACTAAAAAAACAAACAATAAAGAAATGAAGAATCTGATCTGAATTTTAGAAAAGTTAAATAGTATAGACCTCTGGAGATTATTAAATGGAAACAGAAAGGAGTATATACATATGCATGTATATACATATGTATACACACACGTACATGCATATATCACAAACACAGACACGTATAATGCTATGCTTTACGGCCACATATTAGAGTATAAAAACCTCATGAAAAAAATGCAGATAAGAAGAAATGTTAAATATACTTTGTGTACTATAATGCAATATGAATGATATTTAATAAAGGGCTTTTGAAGCAAAGACTAAAAATTAATTGGAAATTTAATGACAATCCTAAGGAATGAGTGAGTCAAAGAAGAAATAATTTTTTAAAAAAACCAATAATTTCATTAAAGTTAATGGCAAGAAAGAGACAACAAATGAAAATTTGGGGGTTGCAGTCAAAGTAGTAATTAGGGATAAATTTTGATCTCTAAACATACTTATCAACAAAACAGAAAATAAAAAGCAGATCAAAAACTTGGGCAGGTGAATTTAAAAATGAGAAAACCAACAAATTACAGCCCTCTTCCTCAATTAAACATCAAAATAAAAATCATGAAAAGTCAAAAAAGAAATTAACAAAATTGAAAATCAAGAAAAAGTGGATAAACAAATGAAACTAGGACCTGGGACTTTTCAGGTCAGGGGGAAAAAATACAAATCATAAGATAGTTTAATTTTTTAAAAAGGGAAAAAAACAAATTACCATTATCAAAAATGAAAAGGGCAAACTAACAACCAATGGGAAAAAGATATTTTTATTTAATTTGTTTGTTTCCTTTTAGTTTACAGGATTCAATTCCACAATTCCTTCAGTTTCACATTTTGTCCCCCTCCTTTCCCTCCCCACCATGGCAGTATATAGTCAAGTATAGGATCCGTAAATACTTTTCACATTATACATTAGTCAGGTTATAAAGACAGATATATATCAGATGTAATGAAAAACAGTAACAAGGGCATAAAACCAAACAAAAGAAGAAAAAAGATCAGGTATTTTGCTTCCACCTGTATATAAACTCAGTTCTTTCTAGTTCTTTCTCTGGATGCACATATTTCTCTCCATCAAGAGTCTTTTAGGATTGACTTATATCACTGCATTGCTGAGAAGAGTCCAGTCTATCAAAGTTGGTCATAACACATATGTTGTGCCTGTAATTGTGTACAAATTTTCTCCTGGTTCTACTCTTCTCACTCAGCATCAGTTCGTATAAGCCTCTCCAGGTAAATATAAAGACCATCTGCTCCTCGTTTCTTATAGCACAATAGTATTCCATAACATGCATATACCACAACTTGTTCAGCCATTCCCCAATTGATGGGCACCCCTTTAATTTCCAGTTCTTTGCCACCACAAAAAGAGCTACTACAAACATTTTGTACATATGGATCTTCCTCCCAATTATATGATCTCTTTGGGATATAACGCTAGGAGTGGTATTGCTGGGTCAAAGGATATGAAAGTATTTATAGCCCTTTGGGCATAATTCCAGATTGCTCTCCAGAAAGACTGGCTCAGTTCACAACTCCACCAGCAATACATTAGTGTTCCAATTTGCCCACATCCTCTCCAGCATTTATCATTTTCCTGTTTTGTCATCTTAGCCAATCTGACTGGTGAGATGTGGTACCTCAGAGTTGTTTTGATTTGCATTTCTCTAATCAATAGTGATTTAAAGCATTTCTTCATGTGCTTATAGATATCTTTAATTTCTTTCTCTGAAAACTGCCTGTTTATATCCTTTGACCATTTATCAATGGGGGAATGACTTGTATTCTTATAAATTTGACTCAATTCTCTGTATATTTTAGAAATGAGTCCTTTGTCAGAGACATAGGTTGTAAAGATTCTTTCCCAATTTCCCACCTCCCTCTTAATCTTGGTTACATTGGCTTTGTTTATACAGAAACTTTTCAATTTCATGTAGTCAAAATTATCCATTTTACATTTTATAATGTTCTCTAATTCTTGTTTAGTCATAAAGTCTTTCCCTCTCCACAAGTCTGATAGGTAAACTATTCCTTGTTTTACGAGACTGCTTACAGTATCAACCTTTATACCTAGATCATGAACCCATTTAGATGTGATTTTGGTATATGGTGTTAGATAATGGTCTATGCCCAGTTTCTGCCATACTATATTCCAGTTTTCCCAGCAGTTTTTGTCAAATAGTGAGTTCTTATCCCAAAAACCAGGGTCTGGAGGTTTATCAAACAATACATTACTATAGTCATTGGCTTCTGAATCTCGTGTGCCTAATCTATTCCATTGATCCACTCCTCTATTCCTCAGCCAGTACCAAGCAGTTTTGATGACTGCTGCTTTATAGTACAGATTGAAATCTGGTAAAGCTAGTCCACCTTCCCTAGCATTTCTTTTCATTAATTCCCTTGATATTCTGGACTGTTTATTCTTCCAAATGAATTTTGTTACTATTTTTTCTAGCTCTATAAAGTAGTTTTTTGGTAAATTAATTGGTATGGCACTAAATATATAATTTAATTTAGGTAAAATTGTCATTTTTATTATATTAGCTCAACCCAGCCATGAGCAATTGATATTTTTCCAATTAGTTAGATCTGACTTTATTTGTGTGAAAAGTGTTTTGTAGTTATGATCATACAGGTCCTGGGTTTGTTTTGGCAGGTAGATTCCCAAATATTTTATAATGTCTACAGTAACTTTAAATTGGATTTCTCTTTCTATTTCTTGCTGTTGAATTTCATTGGAAATATATAGGAATGCCGAGGATTTATGTGGGCTTATTTTATATCCTGCAACTTTGCCAAATTTATTTATTGTCTCAAGCAGTTTTTTACTTGATTCTCTAGGATTCTCTAAGTATATCATCATATCATCTGCAAAGAGTGATAGCTTGGTCTCTTCTTTGCCTAACTTGATTCCTTTGATTTCTTTTTCTTCTCTAATTGCTACTGCTAACATTTCTAGTACCAGATTGAATAAGAGGGGTGATAGTGGACACCCTTGTTTCACCCCTGATCTTATGGGAAATGCTTCTAGCTTCTCCCCACTACATATAATACTTGCTGATGGCTTTAAATAGATGATACATATTATTTTAAGGAAGGCTCCATTTATTCCTATACTTTCTAATGTTTTTAATAGGAATGGATGTTGTTATTTTGGCAAAAGCCAAAAAAGATATTTTTAGCAACTCTTTGGTGCACTTATATGACAAAAATGACAGACTAAATGGAATGGGTGAATATTTACCAAAAACGTAAACCCAATTTTAGAAAAAGAAATTGAAAAGGTCAAAAATTAACTCAAAAAGAAAAAAAATACATTTACAAGCAATATTTATCAAATCGTTAAAGAACAATTACTATTATTCTGTATAAAATCTTTGAAAAAAAATTTTAAAAGAAAGGGTCCTATCATATCCTCCTACAACACAAACATGGTCAGGCTACAAATACCAGGGAGAATTAAAACTCTAAAGACCATTATTTCTAACAAATAGAGATGCAAAATTTTGAAGCAAAATATTATCAAGGGGATGACAACAACATATCACTAAGATCATACATTATTACCAGGCTGGGTCTGTAACAGGAATGCAGGGAATGTTTAATATAAGTAAAACTATAACCATAACTGACCACATTAATAATAAGAACAAAAAAAAGATTATATCAATATATGCAAAAAATTCAACAAGATAAAATACCCATTTATGTTTTTTAAAAAATAGTAATAAATAGATCCTTCCTTAATGTCACAAACGGTTTCTATCTAGAACTAAGAGTCAGCATTTTCTGTAATGATGTTAAATTAGAGACCATGTGGTCTTATAATTAATAGGGTATTTAGTTTATAGGATATTGACATTACAACATCTTTTCATTATGTTAATATATGTATATGTCTTATATACATATATGTTAATATAATTCTAATCTTTCTAAGGGGGAATGTATTAGAATCATATTTAGATAAAAACAGATAAAAATGAATGAAGATGAATGTAAAATTTTTGGAAATTTTTGAAATTAAATGGAGAACACAATTTTGAGGAGCAACAAGGTACTAGACTTTCTTGGAATATACATTGGCCTATTACCCTATTTTCATATAGGACTTAAATTCTCTGAAATTTCAGGTGTGAGTTCATGGTTTGATGTTCTATAGTTTACCATTTCAAGCAGTTACTAAATTGTATTAAGATCTGTTTTGTAAAAGTGTTACTGTAGAAACATTTAGGAGCCTCTGTATGTGACCAGACCTTCTGTGAAAGACTCACCTTCAGAGCTGCCATCAACTGAGACATGTTCCAGAATGTGACCACGTAATGCCAAGCAAAAGAGTACTTAGCTCCTTGTTTCAGTTTTTCAAAAATTTAGCTCCTTGTTCCAGTTCAAGTGTCTTTGAGCCTTGCCTATGATTATATCAAGTCTTTGCTAGAAACAGAACCTGTGAAGCCCACAGTGGGAGGAACTTTCCATAAAAAAGCAGGAGCACAAGCTCGGACCAAGTAAAAACTAAGAAGATGGCTGTGGTGCCTACACTTTGTCTATCTGTGTCGATGTTACTTTGTCAGAACTGTCTGCTGTTTGAGGATGTTGCTGCTGTTACAGAGGCTCTGGGACCTTATTGCTAGTTCAGAAGCCCTGAAAGAGGACTTTCTTGTTGTCTCTTTACAGAAGTCCTGAAGGAACGTTTTACTGATGTTTTCAGAGGTCCTGGGATTTTACTGATGATTTGTGGTGATTTCTCAGATAGAGATCCTGTCTCCTGGTCTGTGTTGATTTCACAAGCAGAAATGGATGATAGTGCTGGCAATGTGTGTAAACATTGTTATAACTCAGCTAAGCTTTGATGTGTAGAGCTGAACCAGAAGCTGAACCAGGAGCTAAACCAGGAGCTCGACCAAAAGCTGGACCAGGGGCTGGGAGCTCCCTACTTGTGAATCCAGGTGACAGTTGGGTGAATTCAGACAAGAGCTGGGAGCATGGAAGAGAACCTTTCCTTGGGTACTTAGTGCTGACTGACAAGATCATGATTTACTGTGAGCTGGGGGTGGGAGACCTTTGTACTTCCTATTTTGTACTCCTTAAGAATGATTGCTCCTTAAGGCTGATTGAATTAAGGATGATTGGAAGGAAGCCTGTCTCCAATCAAGATGAAAGAAGACTTTAGATGGGTACTTTATATTAATTGATTCAGATTGTTACTTACTGAATGATATCTTTGTTCAAGAATAGGGGGTCATTTTAGTAGTAAGTTGTTATGTTATATTGCTGTGAATATTGTACTTTGGTTTCTGTGAATGTTTTTCCTTAGTTTATTGCTGAATAAACAGAGAGTTCACTATACTATGTGATCAGAACCTTAAAGTTATTCACAGCAGCAGTAATCAGGAGAACTGCTTGTGCTTGGTTTTACAGACCATGAGAAGTTGTTTCCAGGTACCACACAAACACCTGAGACATCAACTGGAGATTAAATGGACATTGGGAGTTGCCTATTAGGGTACAAAGGCACTTGATCATTGTATTACCTGGAGGACATGTAAATTCCACTTTTCCCATGTACTCTTCTCCTTATAAGGCCAGCTTACTGATGAGGACTGCCCCCAATGGATTTTTCTCAATGTGCTGACCCTATTCCAACTATCACAACATGTAAACGGAGAAGGCATGAGAGACTTATCATCTTTTTCTGGGTCATTTGTAACAGTCAACCAGAACCAGTAATAATCAAAACTCTCATGTCTTATACCTGAAACCAACCAGAACTAAGAAACAGTATTAATACTATATCTCTAAGAGCAAGTATATAATGATGCCTCATTGTTTTCATTTTAATAAACATATGTGGTAGGAGGAGTTTGCTGAAGGATGAAGCAGAGCCACTGGAAGCTGGGAGCCAGAGCTAGCAACCCGGTGGGAGAGACAGGAGTTCAGGGAAGGAGATAGAAAAGTTTGTCAGTAAATATTGATCTTGTATTGGTTTGTGGGAGGGCTGAAGGATGGCAGGGCACTCTGTGTTGTTATGGCTTGTTAATTTCTTTACTATTATAATGGAATCAGCATACTGGTTTTGGGATTTGGTTTTCTGGTGTCTAAATAAATGCTTTGGTTCTGTCCTTTATATGGACAGTTTGTTATAGTTTGCAATCAAACAGCAAGCAATATTTATAGTTATGATCTTTATCATGATTGTGGGCTGTATAAATATTTCACTAGAACTACAATCAGATAAGTCCCCTTATAGAAAGTGGTATTTAAACTCATCTTGGAAGGAATTAGGAATTTTCAGGAGTAGAGGTAAGGAAGAAATGCATCCTAGGAATGAGGGACAGCTTATGAAAGGCACAGATGATAGATGGAATGTTATGTAAAAGGAAACAGAAAGAAGGTCAGTTTGACTAGCCAGAGAGAGTATGTGAAGAAGAGTAAGGTATAAAAAGAGTGATTTAATGATTTTTGATCTTGTCTACAAGCAAGGAACTCACTACAAATAGATTTAAAACTTTTATGGTTCTGTAGACCACTTTGAAAACTAGGTTTCTCAAAGTCCCACTTTTAAGAGTCCTACCTCTTGGAAGTACTACCTAACAACTTTGGCCTAAGCTGGGAAAGTTTGCTTCATTACCCAATTTGCAGTAATAATCTAAACTTTCACAAAGACAAAATATTAGTGATTCTATGAACTCTATAGCTCTTTAGAAATACTAAATTTTGGGATAGATTTGAGTCTAAACTTCAAATATGTCCTAGATGTTTAATATGTTTGACTCATGTGAAAATCTGATACTTTCAAATACTAAGCAGAAAGCAAGGAATGCTAAAAATAAAAAGTAATATGTAATCAAATGATAGTTATCCAATAAACTATTAACACAAAATCATATTATTTATTCACAATAGTTATTCAGGATTATATCTTTTCAAAACAGGTATCACAGGCTACTACCACTAGAGCAAACTGATGAACTAAACAGTCAACTCAAATTGATTGTACTGTTAAAAAGAAGATCTTCAAATTTTCATTTAAAATTAATCAATCAGCATCTCTTAAACACCTACTATGTTCTAGGCATTGTGCTAAAAACTAGGGATACAAGAAGAGGTAAAGACAATCCTTTCCCTCAAAGAGCTTACAATCTAATAAGAACAAGAACAAGATATAGATATAGATAAAGAGAGACAAGAAAACAAACATACACAAACAAGCTATATACAGCATAAATAGGAAATAATTAACAGAGGGAAGGCACTAGAATTAAGGGGTTGGAAAAGGTTTCCTGTGTAGGAAGAGGTGGGATATTAGCTGGGGCTTAAAGGAAGCCAGCAAAGTCAATAGTTGAAACAGAAGAGGGAGAACATGCCAAGCATCTGAGACAGCAGGTAAAAATGCCCAGAGCCTAAAAATGGAACAGACAAAAGGTCATGTCATTAGATCAAAGAATATAATGGTAAGGAATAGATGTAATAAAACCAGGAAAAAAAAAGGAGGGGGCTAGGATATAAAAGGCTTTTAATGCCCAAATGGATATTTTGTATTTGATCCTGAAGGTAACAGAGAACTACTGAAGTTTCTTGAAGGGGGGGAGGGGTGGTTGACATAATCAAACCTGCAACTTTAGGAAAAAGCACTTTAGTGGTTGAATGGAGGATGGATTGTATAGAGGAGAGGTTTATGATAAGGCACAACTACCAGTAGGATATAGCAGTAGTCCAAGTGGGACAATATTAAGGAGCTGCACCAGGGTGGTGGCAGTGTCAGAAGACAGAAGGGGTCATATTTGAGAAATGTTACAAAAGTTAAATCAACAAGCCTTGGCAAAAGGTTGCATGTGGGGGGAGGGGGGGAGATGTGAGAGATAATAAGGAGTCAAAGATGACTCCTAGTTTGTAAGCCAGAAGAACTGAATGGTATTGCCCTTAGGGAAGGTAGGGGGAAGGGGAAAGATAATGAGCTCTGTTTCAGATGTAAGTTTGGAGGTCAGCAGAAAGAATGGGGGTTGGGGCAGCCAGGTGGTGCAGTAAGAGCCCCGGATGTGGGGAGACCCAGGATTGGTTCCGGCCTCAGATACTTGGCACCCACATAAAATAACTGGTCGTGTAACCTTGAGCAAGTTACTTAACTTCAATTGCTTTAAAAAAAAAAGACTGGGGGATTACAATTAAAATAGTATTTAATATTTTTCAAACATTAATACCAACCTTTTGCAATTCCTTTATTCTAGCATCTTTGACTTGCAAAATTTCTAATACTCTTCTATCCTTGGCTTCAGCTTTGGTTTTTTCTCTAGAAACAAAACAAATATATTGATTATTAGTCATAATTTTCAGTTAATCATTCAAATTTGTCATGTCTTCATAATGAACGTCACTTTAAAGTACACCAGATTAAATTATCTGAAGCTGACAGCCCTTGAAGAATTAATCAGAGACCATATGGCAAGTGACAGCAAATTACAACTGTAAATAACTAAGACAGCTTCATTCTACAAGAACCAGTTGAGCTGCTAGACTTGAGTACCAGCAAAAGAAAACCAAAATGATATTTAATGTTTTTATCCAATTGTACTTATGCAAATGCTTCAAAGTTTGGTCCCATGCTGTCAGTAAACTTTGAAGAAGTAAGAGAAGGAGAGTGGGAAGAAAGGTTAATAGCAATAGCAATAGCCCTGAAGGTAGTAATTAATTTGAAGTATGCAAAAGGATGGTAAGCATGACAACACTTCCACTAAAATATAGCTAGAATAGCTCTCTGTACTATTTGTAAAGGCTACTAGCATATCAGAATAAAACATAAAGCTACATCCATTTGTGACTTTTTTTTTTTGCTTTTTTTGGAGGGCAATTGGGGTTTAGTGACTTGCCCAAGGTCACAAGGTTATTTTTTGTGTTATGTGTCTGAGGCAGGATCCCAACCCAGGTCCTCCTGATTCTAGGGCCTGTGCTCTATTCACTGCGCCACCTAGCTGCCCCTGATTTGTGACTCTTAATCGCAGTTATTACTCACATTGTTAAACACAACTTTAAAAAAACAGAATAAGTTTAATATTTTAAGATTGAGTAAAACAGATCTAGTTTATCTGGAACTTTGTGGAACTTTTTTTGTGGTATTCTTTTTTCTTTGCCACTCAGGAATGGTAATAAGGCAACTTAACTGTTTAACTTGAGTTTCTTAAAAATAAATGCCCAGTTGTGATTCAAACTTTTTAATGAAATTCACTTGAAGAACAAATAAAGCTAAAAAATAGGTTGTTTTTTTAAGTCTTTGTGTTTCTTTCTTCAGATTATTTTATTTGGTGATTGTAAAAGAATGTAACAATTTTCTTTAAAAGTCATTAAATCATAATTCATGCTTGATATTTCTTCCAATTTTGATAAAAGTTAAAGAATAACTTTTCTGTTATTATCTAATAAAAATTTTTAGTATTCACTTACAGAATTGTTCTGCTTGCAATATTTCATAGTTAAATAAAGTTTAGAAGTGACCACTTGTAATGGAAATGCAAATTTAAAGATCTTCCCTGCCCCTAGGGTGGGAGACTTGTTTTTCAGTTGATACTTTTTGATTGGCCAGTGGATCCAAAAGGTTGTTAGATTCTCTGAGCCAGGAGAAGGCTATATAAGCCCTGATGTGTAGCTTTGTTTTTGGGGGCTCACTTTCAGAAGTGTTCTGTGATTTGATATGGATTCTGGGAAGCCGTTGTCCTGAGCCCCCCGGCTTTGAAAAAACCCAGATGTTGAAACCTAGATGTTGACTGGGTATGGATGTAATGGCTGGACAGTTGGAAATCTGTCTACTTGATCTGTTTTTGTCTTGATAATTCTGTCTGTATACTTTGAAGTTCGGGGTGCTGACCTTTTTCCCCTGAACTAGGTAAACGATACATATTGGACTGATTGAAGTAAGCTTGTTAACCCATTTTGAGTTGCTTTCCTTTATCAAAGCAGATCCAAGAACCTGTATTGGCACATCCTGACGACACTTGGGGTGCTTGCCGCTACACCACTTTTATTCTAGAGATCATGAAAGATAAAGAATGGAAATCTGGGCATAGTCTGACATAAATTCTAAATCAGGAGAAAGCAGATTTCAAAAGGTTCACAGTAGAGATAAATAAGATCCCCTGGATTAAATGCTATAAAGGAAGTCAATCTAGACTATACTCAAGAATAAAATCCTCTAGACACAAAGGAAAATTATTCCAGTTAGAAGGAAAGAAATGATTTGTCTAAAGAAATTAATGGAGATGTACAGGTAACTAACCCACTGACTGAGATTTAAAAATCAAATGTAAAGATCAAAGTTAGACTAAGTAAGAGAGGATGAATATAAGACCATGGGAGGCTTCTATAAAAATAGCACAAGAAAAGTTCAAGGTCAGAAAGTACTGGGACAGGTGAAAAAAAGCTAAGGACAATAACTTTTTGTTCTTGTTGTTTTGTTTTAACTATACTGGAGAAAAACTGGATCAAAGGAGGGATAGAACCTTTGATATAATTGACCAAATTTAGAAGCAGAACTATTCAACTCTTCTTTTGCTTTTATTTTCTGTCAAGGAGAATGATCTTTGTATTGGAAAATAACAAAATAAAAACAACCAATAGTGAGCTGATGCCCAAAATAAAGAGGAAGACAGCGCCCACATAGCTGCCCTTAATGAATTCAAGTTATCTGGTTTATATGAAGTATATATCCAAAGTCCTGAAAGAACAAAATATAAATTCTCATATTTTTTTATGTCATTCATTATACTCATCCAGTGTCCTTATCTTGTCCCTATATCTCCCCTTTAGAAACCCTAAAATTACATTATCATCCTACATGCTGTATAGATTTCTGTCTATATAAATCTGGTCTTTTTCCTATATCATTGCCCTTGTTTAGCTCTTACTAAGCCTCAAGCCCACATGCTTTTGTGATAATAAAGCTCCCTCTGCCTAAAAAGAAGGTCTTATTGAATTCTTTTCAAAATCTGAACCAGCTCTCCCAACTCTGACCATTGACAAGAGCGTGCCAGACTAACCTCATTTCCTTTGAGAATTACTAATCTAGCAGCTAGAAGAATACTTTAGATATTTCCCTATATTTTGGCAAAACTTTTAATAAAGTATGCCACACTACTCTTGTAATGAGGATAGAGAATTACAGATTAGACAACAATACAATTAGCCACATTCAGAACAGCCAAACTCACAGTTCAATCTTAATGTGGCATGGGGTCTTCAGTAGAACCCCAGGGTTCTGCTCTTGGCCCTGTATATTTAACTTTTTTGTCAATGACTTATGTGAGGGCACAGATGCATGCTCATCAAATTTGCAGATGTCACAAAGCTGGAAGAGATAGCTAACAAACTGAATGACAGAATCAGGATTCAAAAGGATCTTGATAGGCTATAGTAATGGGCTGAACATAATAAGATAAAATTCAATAAAGTCTTAAGATCTGGTACCAAAGATCAATTTCATAAATATAAGATGAGAGAGGGATAATCAGAAATTGTTTTGAAAAGGGAGGGGGGGCCCAAGAGATTTTAGTGGACTTAGAACATGTTCTATATGAGTCAGTAATGTGCTGTGGCAGACAAAAACTAATACATGGGTGGCATTAGAAAGTCACGTTCAAGATACAGAGAACTGATGATCTTCATTAGACTTCATTTGGACTACTGTGTTCAGTTCTGGGCAGTGCAGTTTAATTAATACATTGATAAATTTAAGAGTATACAAAAGAGGGGAACCAGGATATTTGGCATGATTAACTTGGAGAAGTGATGGCTCAGTGTGAATATGATAGCTATCCACATATTAGACTCCTAGTGTTTGGCAGAACTAGTATAGAACCAAGAGCAATGGGAGGAAGCTTGGAAAGAAGTCAGTTTAAGTTTGATGTAGGGGTTGGGGGGTGTGGGGCAGGGGAAAGGGGTAAGAGGAATATTATAGAATCTGTCTATGAGTAGAAGGGCAGGTAGGTCTTGGAGCAGATAGAACCCCAAGTCTGGAATCAGAAATCTTGAGTTCAAATCCTGCCTCAGACACTTATTAGCTACGACCCTGGACAAGCTGTAACCCTGTTTTTCTCAGTTTCCTTATCTATAAAATAAGCTAGAAAAGGAAATAGCAAACCACTCCAGCATCTGTGCCAAGGAGACCCTAAATGAGGTCACAGAGTTAGGCACAACCAAAACAACTGAATAACAAAGAATAAAAGGGGCAAAGAAGTCTCAGGGGTTTGCCTTCCCCTCCCTCAGGAGTTTAAGCAGGGGCATGGTCCTCTTCGAAAAGTAAAGACAAACACAACCTGTGAGCAAGCCAAGCTACCTGAATGGGAACCCAGCTTATTGGGTAACTCAGCTCATCCTTTTCCTCTCCCTCTCCCTTCTCCTTTTCCTCTCCAAAGGAAGGTAAATTTTGATGGCCAGAAGCTACCCACTTAACTTGGGGTTTACTGGCTAGATTCCTTCCTTCCTCCCTTCCTTTCTTCCCTTCCTCTTTCCTTCCTTCCTTCCATTTCTTTCTTTCAAAAACCTTAAACACAGTTCATGCTGAAGCTCACAGATTAGATCACAAGAGGTCTGCCTAAGCTCCACTACATGGCTGTATTTAGGGCTTAGAATGAATGTCCATAGTAACTGTTTTTCTTTAGAACAGCAAGCCTGAGGGTCTTCGTCCCCTCCCAGCTTGATTTTTTTTTCCTTTTTCTAATTAAAGGGGCCATCCCTGGACTCAATTCTTAAAGAGGCCTATTCGCTGAATGGAAGCTACCTCACTCTAACTGAGTACCTGAAAAAGCCTAAGCCTAAAAGGACCAGGGTCTCCCATTGCACCCTGGGTCATCTCCAGTCATCCTGATGAATATCAGGTCACTGGATCCAAATGGTTTTGGAGGAGAAAGTGAGGCTGGTGACCTTCCACAGTCCTCCCTCACTCAAATCAAAGTCAATTGCAAGTCATGTCATCATTTCCCTAATATCATAGGTCCTTTTCGAAATTGAAGGACAAACACAAAATCACTATTTGTCAGGTTCATTATAATGGAGATAATTCTTTATATATATATATGCTGGACTAATGGCTGTTAAGGTCTCTCCCAACTCTTAAATTCATGATTCTGTAATCTTTCCTGATGTACCATCAAGAAAACTCAATCAGTCCTTTACATTGTTTATGTCATCCTCAGAAATGCCTTTCCTCCCTTGTCTTCCCCTCTCTGGACCTCCCAGAACCCATCCAGGTTGCTTGTCATGTCATTTGCCTTGGATAAGATGAAAGTCACCAACTCTATTCCTTCCAGTGCGATGAAGGTCATCTGTCATCTGTCCTGTCAATGCCTCCTAAGTTCTTCCAGGCCTTATCATCTCCCCTGCCTCTACATATAGCATATGAATGACACTGTCATCTGACCTACCAATGTAACCATAGTGATGAGGTACTTGGGGTGTCTATGTTTGTAACATCAGTTTGTAAAATCAATTTGTAAAGCAAGTCAGTAAAATCACATTCCCCCCACCCTGCAGCCTCAGAGCATTAACTCTGCCCCTTCCCCCTGCCAGCACTCTGCCTAACAACAATTCATGAACTGTTTATCTCTGCTTGGCACAATAACACGTTACACCTATGAATCCTTCACTAAACCATCTATAAACTTTTTAGCCTAGGCAAATGTTATCTCCCCCTAGTATAATGTCCAGCTGCACCTATGAATCCTTCAATGCACTATCTGTAACTTAACTCCTCAGCCAATTAGGCACATCCTAAATCCCCGTTAGCCTAGGTTCCCAACATCCATCTTGTCAAACATGACACTGATGGGTGGCAGACTAGGCACTTCTCAGTCAACCCTGACTGCTAGCTGACTTAGTGACTTTAGTTTCAAGCCTAAAACCACACCTCCTGGTAACCCCACCTTGGGCTATTTCCCAGTGAATTGTGTCAATGCACCTGTGCAGTAGATAATAAAAGTGCATGTTCCTTGAAGTACTGACCACTCCTTAACTCCTCCCTAATCCCACCCTTACTCACCCAGTTAGCATAATTGACATCTGATTTATTATTGTAACTTTTTATAAACTATAAGGTTGCAGGTTCCCTAAGAACTCCTGCCTGCTATAAAGGGTAACAATAAACTTTTACCAACTTAACTCAGAATGCTTGAGCCTATGGATTCATTCCAGACTGTCCACTCAGGGACTCTGGTCATTGGAGCCCCTGTAACACCTATCACTCCCTCATCAATAGGATGCCTAGGACTTTCTATCTGACTTGTGGCTGAGGCTTTAAGGTTCTGCCATGCAACTGAACCATCTTTTATGTGTTGTTTCCCACAATTAGGGTGTAAACTCCTTGACATCTTTTCTATTTGTCAGGGCTTTACACATGGTAAGCATTTAATAAATGCTTTTTCATTTATTCATTCATTACATATATTCTCCAACTGTACACTAAAGTCTTCAGTGGCTCTTCTACTAACTACCTAGGGTAACTTCAGGAAAAACTATTCAACTCTGACCTGTTACCTAATCTGTACAAGGAAGTAGCAGGATTAGAAGACCTTTAATGAGCAATTGTCCCTTAAAATCCTAGGAAAGTACAGAATAACTAGTCAGTTAGACAGAAAAGATGAGTCACAGGAGCCCTTGGGGTCCATAGTGTGCCATACTGAAAACAAAAACTACCAGATAAATATTTCATCAAAGGAAAGTGGCTAGGATGGTGAGGGGAGATTAAAGAGAATCTCTGCTAAAATGTGCCTGACATGTAATCACGCACATTCTTCTTGAAGATTTTGGAGGAAAACCCACTCAATCTCCAACAAGTTTTTATCCTTAGGAAGTTTCTCTTTACATGAAGCCCAAAGTTTAAGTCTTCTTCCACAAAACAATCTTTCACATACCTGAAGATATTATTCCTCCCTACAGTTTTCTTTTCATAAAGCAAAACATCTCCCCATTCAAACAATCAGTCCTTCCAGTACATGAATTCAAGGCCATCACAATCCTAGTTTCCTTTTTCCAAATAGCTCCTACCTTTATCAGTGATATTCATAAAACATGGCACCCATAAATGAACATAAAATAATAATAAAATAATAGTCTAGGTGTGGTCTGATCAAGGAAGAATAAAATGAATCTCCTTTTTCCTAGAAGTTGATCATGCCTATCTTAATTGAGTCTAATATCGTATTTTATTGCCCTAAATTAATTTCTTTAAAAATAAACCTATTACTGAAATATTACCTCTTCTCACTTCTAGAATATCAAATAATAGAGATGAAAACAACTATTTAAAAGAAAAACTAATTTTTCAACCCAAACATACTCCAGGAGAGTATGAGTAAACTCATTACAGAAAACATATGGTGGCAGATTAAGCCATACTATAACCTATATAGCAGTGGTATAAAATTCAAACAGAAATGGAAGCCTGAGGGTTATATATTGACTTAAAAAACTACAAATTAACATTATCTATGTTTTATTACATGTTTACTTATTTTGTTAATTTCTTAAATACATTTAATCTGCTTTCACAATTATTTTGACACCTGTGCTATACTAAATAATGCAGAACACTGCACTATGTCCATTAGTATTTTTTTAAATAACAGAAGTGTTGCTATATCATAAAGGTTCTCCTACAATACAAATTATAAATATTCTCTAGTTTAAGGCAAGATTGTGCTCATCATAAAACAGAAAAGGTATCTGGGGAAAACCTGAAAAGCTTAAAAACAAGAAAAAGTTAGTGAATACTACTGGTTCACTTTTGTGAGGCTGATGATGTTACACAGCCCTCCATCACTTAAATGCAATTCACTTGCAAGTCGTGGAATACCTTCCTGATGTTATATTGAGAATGGAGGACAAACAACAATATCAAGAATCAGAGAAGTAGCTAACATAATTTAAGGCTTCCAGAAATTATTCATTCACAAGAAGTGGCATAAAAGACACTACCTAGGAAAAGTCTGTGATCAAAAATGAAGCAGGCAGAACATGTAACAAGAGATTACAGAGGGACAGAAGTCCTGCAAGATCTACAAAAAAACCCTTAAATAAACTGAATAGATCCCTCATGGAGGTCTATGGGAAGGTATGATTAGGGTAGGATTAAAGGAAATATATGTGGTAAAGAATACCCACATTGGTGGATCCACTGAGGTACCGAATAGCAAATCATCTAAAACTTTTATATACTATCAATCTTGGCCACCATGGCCAAATCAAAGCACTTAAATGACACTTTACAAACATAGTTCATTCAGTCCTAATTCCCAAAAACTCTAAATTTTCAGAACATCTGGTTTTGAAAATTATGACCCTATATCACTAAAAAGCCACTAAATTAAGTCTGATATACCCTTCATGGCAGCTAGGTGGTGCAGTGGATAGAGTGCCAGGCCTGAAGTCAGGAAGAATCAACTTCTTGAGTTCAAATCAAGCCTCCAACACTTATTGGCTGTGTGACCCTGGGCAAGTCACTTCACTGTTCACATTAGGAAAAATAGTAACTGTATTTATAGGGGATAATAATAGTAACTGTGACTGAGATAACAATTGTAAAGTGCTTACTAAATACTAGATAAATGTTAATTATTATTACTAATGGTCTAGAATAGAACTTAATGCAACCCACAATACTCTTGAGTGTACCCAAATCAGATTCAAATATAATCAGGAAATATTTTTTTTAATTAATAAAAATACAATGCGACATTTCTTGTTGTTATTCAGTCCTTTCAATCATGTCAGACTTTCTATGACACCATTTAGGGGGCTGGGGATGGAAGGGGGAAGTCGGTCTTCCTCCAGTTCATTTTACAGATGAGGTAAAGACAAACAGGGTTAAGTGGCAGCTAGGAAGTCTCAAGGGCCAGATTTGAAGTCAGGAAGATAATAAGTCTTCCCAACCCCAAGTCCAAGTGCTTTATTCACAGCACCACCTAGAGGTCTTTGCAATGCAACACAGACAATACAGCTCTGCCTTACACAAGACTTTCCCCACTGTGGTTTTGATATATCACGGGTTGGCATGAAAAATTAAATAAGAATTCTGGGGAAATTTTGGGGAAGCCACAGATGACATGCAAAAGCCAACAGACAACATAGGAAAAGTTTAGATACTTAAAAATGCATGAAATGTATAATATCATACAATATCCACATATTTTATCTTTTATCCACAATAATTCAGATTTCTCCACTGGTATGAAAGGAGGACCAAAAAAAGTTTTAAGGGTTTTGGGGGGCAGTGGGGAGGTGGAGTACACACTCCTAACCCCTGTGATGTAGAGGGGATAACTGTATTAAATTGTAGTTTCCTACATCAATATGCAGCTTGCAGGGATCCATTTCTATTTGTTTGATACCAATGGTCTAGAAGAACCATGGGCAAAACATAATAAGATGAAATCTAACATGGATTAAGGTCAAAAAATCAATTTTAAAAGAGGATATAGTAGGGCAAAAGTTAATCCAATCAAATGTCTGGAGCTTTCAGTGTACTTCAAAAATATATGTGAGACAACAGTATGACATGGCAAACAAAAAATCTAATGTTAATCTTAGCACAGTCTCCAGAACATGGTAGGTGACCTTACTATTGTGCTCTATTCTGAAGAGAAGACATATGGGGATGACATTATGTTCAGTTCCGGTTACCATATTTTAGGAAAAACATTGATAAACTGAAAAGCATCTCTGGGGGTGACTAGAAAAATAAATTGTACTGATACCACCTCATAGAAATTCACCAAAGACCATCCAATATTTAATAACATCCAATATCTAATAATCTGAGATTCTACAGGAGGCTCAACTAAGAAGGCTTAGCTTAAAGAAGACTTAGGAGAAGCTGGGATAGGTGTTTTAAGGGGCCATCATGATAAAAGGGGGCCATTATGATAAAAAAAAAACCTGCTTAGCCCTGGGGGAGGAGGGTTGGGGGGATGTTGAGGGGGTGGAGGTTAAGGTGAGGACTGGGATAAAAGAGTGGAAACTACTAACAGACAACAATAACAATAATACTTTGCAAAGTTTGCGAAGTGCTTTATATACATTAATCTCATTCAACAGCTTTGTAAAATAGTTCAATCAATCAATAAACATTTATTAAACAATGTGCTAAGTACAGGAGATACAAAAAATACTGGGGAGACAAAAGATAATCCCCTCCCCAAAGAAGTTTACAATCTGAAAGGGGAGACAATATGCAAAATATAGACAGTTCTCCCTTTACAAATTTGCATTAAGAAAATTACACTTTACATAAAGAATTCTGAAAGAAATCTTGAGCAACAAAATAACAAACCAAAAACCTCTATGTGAACTTTATCATGCTCTATCTCTACTCCTGCTCTTCTGTTCCATACTCTTCAAGTTTCCAGTACCTCCAATCAAAAAAAAAAAAAAGCCTGAAAAAAAAATCCTCCAAGTAACAACAGAAGAGCAAGAGATACTACCAGCAGCACCTACCGTGTTTCCCCGATAATAAGACACTGTCTTATTATTTTTTCTGGACAGAAAAACACCAGAGGGCTTATTTTCAGGGGAGGGCTTATTTTAATGAACATTGACAGCAATTTTAATAAACAGGTAAATGTGAACAAAAAAAATGTACCTTTATTCAATAAGCAAATCACTGGGGAAGAACAGGATGACGCGCTCACTGCTGTAGCTCTGATTGGATGCAGCTCGGAGCGCGGCGTGCGTTTCACCCGGGGGGGAGGGAAGGTGCATACAGAGGGTACCGTAATGTAGCGTGTAGCGCTGGGGATCACCTTCACTACAGTAGCAATCTCAATAGGGCTTATTTTCGGGGGAGGGCATATTTTAGAGGAATCTTACACAGTAAGGGGAGGGCTTATTTTTGGGATAGGTCTTATTATCGGGGAAACACGGTAGGTGACACAGTGAATAGAGTACTGGCCCTGGAGTCAGGAGGACCTGAATTCAAATATGACCTCAGATACTTTACACTAGCTATGTGACCTGCCGTGCTTTTCCTGCTGAGAGAGAGAGAGAGAGAGAATACCACCACTGCTGCCTGATGGGGGCTTGGCCTGAAGGCTCCAACTTGAGGAGAGATCTTTGCCTCACTCTGCCCAGCGGGTCAACTCTGCATGTCTATCTTCCGTCCATTCATCTGATCTTGGGTGATCATTATCTATCCCCAGCTCTGCCACCTACCAACCAAACTAACAATACAGTGACCTATCTGTCCAGCCTCTACATGTCTGTCCACTCCCTGTCCCCCATGTAGCTGGCCCTAGTTCTCATATGTTCCTCCTCCTATTCTAGCTTCTCTACCTCAGGCTCCCACTGTTCCTCTTCCAGAATAAAGGACGAACAACACCAAAAAATAACCCATGTGTCTTGAACCATGCTGCCCCCTCCCTCCACGGCACAAAGCCCTCTTCCTCTTTACCTCCCTCCCCCATGTTTGCAGGCAAATTTGCATTACTAAAAACACTGTTGTTATTTTCTTAGTTTTCAAGGGGTGATGTCTTGATTGTGTGTGAAGCAGATTTCAGGGAGGCTGAGTTACACAAATTCATCAGCATCACTCTTTCTTCCAGAGTCATCAAAGTCCAGTGGCAAAACAAAAGTCAGGAGAACTGACAATGGCCCAGGATGCATTGGGTGACCTTGGCATCTTCCATGTCTGACCAAGCTTTAAGTGCTCCACAATACCTGCTTCAGCCTTCTTCATGACCACCGATATAAACTGTTCTCATTCACTCATTCCAAAAGGGAACTCTTCACATGCTTGGGGTAGATATCTCCCTAACTCACTGACGGGTCTGAGTTCTGCTGGTTACCTTCAATCTGATTTAGCCTGTCTGCTAAACAGACAGGTGTGGCTGCTGTGCTTCTTGGAGCCCCAAGGAAGAGTTTGGTGAAAGGTGGATACCAAAAGTATCCTAGAAAAGATTTCATCAAGCCCTCAGGCCAAAGAAGCTAGCCCTCCCTGAACACATAAAGTTCTGCTTGAATGGTCCACTTACAGGAAGTGAGAACTGTGTGCATACACACACACAGAGCAAGATATATACAGGATAAATAGAAAATAATCAACAAAGGGAAGGCAATAGAATTAAGAGGAATAGGAAAAGGCTTCCCGTAGAAGGTGTGATTTTAGTTGGGACTTAAAGGAAACTAGGGAATTCAACAATGGGAACAGAAGACGAAGAGCATTCCAGGCATGGGTAACAGTCAGAGAGCATACCTAGTGTCAAGAGATAGAGTGATTTGTGACAAGCAGACCTACTGGAAGGATACTGAAGCAGTTCAGGGGTGACATGATGAGGGCCTACACCAGAGTGGTGGCAGTGTCAGAGGACAAAAGGGGGAATATTTGAGAAACATTACAAAAGTGAAATCAACAGACCTTGGCAACAGATTGGATGTGGGTGAAAGACAATGAGGAGTCAAGGATGACTCCTCAGTTGTGAGCCTGAGGGACTGGATGGCATTACCCTTTACAGTAATAGGAAAGGTTGGATAGGCACAGAGTTTAGGGAGAAAGAATGAGTTCTGTTTTGGACATGCTGACTTTAAGATATCTATTCAATATGCAATTCAAGATGTCTGAAAGACAGTTGGAAATGCAAAATAAGAGGTCAACAGGAAGATTAGAGGATTACAATTACAGTAACATTTAACATGCTTCAAATATTAATACCAACCTTGGATGGGGTGGAGGGGGGAAGTTGAAGAGAGATAATGAGGAATCCAGGATGACTTCTAAGTTGAGAAACTAAGAGACTGGGAGGATAGTGTTGCCCTCTACAGTAACTGGGAAGGTTTCTCTTTTAGACATATTAATAGTTATAGTTTCCATTTTAGAGACAAGGAAACTAAGGCTTACAGAGGTTGTAAATTGTCCACATTCACAAAGACTACTACAGACATAGTCACAGAGATATATATAAATACACTAAAAGTCAGAAGTGGATTTGAACCCAGATCTTCCTAACTCCAAAATTACCATGATGTGCTATGCTGCTTCTATTCTACTTGAAGTAACCAAAGATATCCCAAAGAGATGAACCAGGAGATAAAGTATTTAACCTCATTGGAGGTCTTCAAAGACTGGATAACAATTTATTGGAGATACCAAAGAGAATATTCCTGTCCACACAGAAGTTTGGATTTGATGTCATGTAAGGTCTCTTTCAGCTTTGAGAATCTATGAAGATGTATATTTAAAATAAGACATAATAACTGACATTATGTGTGTGTATCCCTTTAATGTTTGCAAGACACTTTCCTCACAACAATCCAGTGAGATAGGCAGTGCTGATATTATTAACTCCATTTTACAGATAAAGAAGCTGGGAGTGTGAGAAGTTAAGGGACTTGCCCAGAATCAAACTGCTAGTAAATGTTTGGACCAGAATTTGAATCCAGAGCTTTTGACTCAAAATTCAGCACTTTAACTACTATATTGTGGGGCTTCTTTTACTAATGACAAATTAGGTTTGAATATGGCATAAAAATTCAAATATAACAGAATAAAAACTGGACTCATTCATTTGGGCTCTGCTGCCACAGAAGCAAAATTTCTTCTCCAACTTGTATCTACACTATTTTTTTTTGCCAAAAAGATATACAACTACCCCCAGGTTTCTGTTATTTCCTATAACCTAGGGTTTAGCCATCCCCTAAGCCCTCAGTAACATCAGCCTCTCATTTAAAGGCAATTTATTATATGTACAATGGCAGATGCAGTACAGTAACAAATAGAAAAGTTAATTTCAAAGTTTAGACAAGGTTGTTACAGTTTAATTCTAGTCCTGAAAACCAACTACAAGATATTTTACCTAATTTAGTTTCATTCTGGCTAAAATTCTTAGCATTCTAGATTTTTATATTAATTCAATTCTATTCCCCTTGCCACGTAACCGGCTGGCCCAGTCTGCCACTCTTGAGAATCTAATTCTTCAGTTCCCAATAAGATGTACTAGATGTTGAAAGTCTAGGACTTTGCTCTTTATGATCATCAAACTCAGTCACCTAAAGATACTTCATCCTGACTTACAGAAAATGGCCTATCTTGCTCTCCAAAACATTCAAACAATAAGAATTCTTCCCTGTAGAAAGCCATTTAGGGTCCCATGGACATTAAAGCTACTACTCCAGTTTCACATCATGATGTCTTCCTCATTCTATCTAGAGGTCTCCACATTCTAGCTTAAATGCCTTCAGGATGTCTCCAACCTACTTTTCCTGACTGATTTCACCTTGACTCTTCCTCACCTTACTTACAAGAAAACTGGCCCACCTGGCATTATCCATACTTGACACTCCCTTTTCTATCTCTGTCATTATGTACAGGATATATCACTATGCTGAGAACTATCTAAGCTACCCCTTAGAATCTGTACCATTCAAGATGCTAGTCAAGAGCACATAAGGCCTTTACTGATTCTACCTCCACTCCAATGAAATTATTTTGTATATATTTTGTATTTACTCATTTGTGGACCATAACTTTACTATATTACAACTATCAAAAGAGATAAAAGAATATAAGATTTCACTGTGTTTACTATTTGTCAATTATGAAAAAAACATTTAATTTGGTTAAAAAACAGCATTGCCATAGGCTCTTTTTGACAAAGTGTATCCCCCATCCATAAATCAAAATAATTCAAGATTACTTGAAGGATTCAACAATAGAAATATTCCTATTCAATAAACCTCAGATCAGATAATGCATTAAACAAGAAAGACCGTACATTCAACAAACGTGTTCACCCATATGACAAAGGAGATCCAGTGCATGGTTAACATAGATAAGGGATTTTCTTTGAAATGTGAGATCAACCATGTGCTCCTATTTGTACTGACTGCATAAAACCCCAGAATACTAAAAAGTCTCCTAGAAGGGATCTATAATCACTCAAATTAAATAAGCCTAACTATGCACATGGGAAACATGAAATTACACCCCAATTACAACATGCATTGGCATGGGAAGGAGAGAGAGAAACAATGAGACAGAGACAGAGAATGTGCCCATGTACCTCAAGGACAAAGAGTTCAAATGGACAGGATGAGCCCAGAGTTGAACAAAAAAGCAAAATAAAATTGAAAAGCTCCTATCAAAGGAGCAATGAAGGCCCTAAGTTTCTGATGAAAACAAAGGTCCAACAGTTTGTAACTTTATATTCAGATAAGCAAGGCAACTAGGTGGGACAGTGTATAGAGCTGAGCTTGGAGTCAGGAACAACAAATCTGACTTCAGACACTTAATAGCTGGGTGACCCTGGGCAAGCCACTTAAGCCTATTTGCTTCAGTTTCCTCATCTGTAAAACGAGCTGGAGAAGGAAACTGAAAGCCACTACAGTATCTTTGCCGAGAAAACCTCAAAAGGGGTAACAAATAGTTGGACACAACTGAAACAAATAAACTACAATGGCTTAGATAAGCCCAGACTGATCTATATTTGTACTATTGTTCATCAATTATTGCCCACAGGAGGAAACAAAGTTCTAGAGTACAATGAGATCTGATCTCAGCCTCTGAGTCAAAGGATGAAATTTCCAACCCAGTTAAAGAAGTGGAGAGATGGGAAAAGATGTACAGAATAACAGCACCTGTAATAATAATAAAAGATGCTTTGAATGAAGACAGTGTACACAAAGTAGATGAAGTCGCATTTTGCTCACCAGTCTACTCATTTCAACAAACAAGACTGATAAGAAGGGGTAAAACTGGTTTTCCCCAAGAATCCACGTGGCCTTGAGAAGTGTTCTGTGATTTGATCAGATGAGACTCTGGGAAGCTGTTGTTGAGAGCCCCCCTGGTTTGAAAAACCCAGATGTTGATTTGGTATGGATGTCATGGCTGGACAGTTTGGAAATCTGTCTACTTGATCTGTTTCTGTCTTGATAATTCTGTCTGTATACTCTGAAGTTCAGGGTGCTGACCTGTTTCCCCTGAACTAGGTAAATGATACATATTTGACTGATTAAAGTAAGCTTGTTAACCCATTTTGAGTTGCTTTCGTTTAACAAAGCAGATCTAAGAACCTGTGTTGGCAGCCACCCTGGGGACGCTCGGGGTGCTTGCTGCTACAAAATGGTGTCACGAACAGGATCTGCAGAGTAAAAGGAAAGTATGGGGGCTGGGATAATTGTTTGTTTCTCAGTTGTGATAGCTGTGACTCTGTGGAGCCATGGACCAGGAGAGAAGAATGGCCTGCATGCAGACTTCGCTGAGCTGAGAGCAGGAATGGTGAGCTGCCTGCATCGGGACCTGGGCAGAAGCCAGGAGTGGCTGCTACCTGCGGGAGGAGAATGAAGTTCCAGGAGTTCAGAATTCAGCCACAGGAAAAGATAAGAACTGAGCAGCAAAGCAGGAGCACTGAATGTGTTTCCTTGCTGCATCCCAGAGTTTGGGACTCAGGGGGAGGATGGACTTGTGACTATGGTGAGTAGGATGAAGTGCCATGGACCCCCATGGACCCCACCTCGTTGGTTTTGTTGCCCAGCCCCTCTCTGTACTTGGAGGCAGGGGCTGGAGCTGTGTGAGGGGAAGGACACTCCCTTCCACCCAAAAAAAATTTATTTGGACTCTTGTTTTGAATTGAGGTGATAATGCAATGTACTTTGGGTTTGTTTAAGGCCAGTGGCCACTTTGGTAACTTTGGTTCTGTATCTTGAAAATGTGACCTAAGAGATGTTTAGTGCTAATTCAAAAGTAAATTGACTATGCTATGAGCATGAAAAATCTTGGGGCCGAATGTAATGGGAATGTAAATTTTTAAGATATTCCCTTCCCCTAGGCTAAAGTGCACCTGGAGCCTAGGGTGGGAGGCTTGTTTTTCAGTGGATACTTTTTTTTTACATTTTAAACAATTTTTATTTATTTAAAGCCAAAGGCATTGCTTCACACTACTACAGTATAAGCACATATAACTACTCCGTTGTAATGACATGTTTTCATATACAGCTCCCCATGGGGCTAGAATTAAGATATCTAAGAATGCTTTTGAAAAGATAATTCTTTTTTTTTTCTTTTTAGAAGGGGGAAGGAGGTCAATTGGGGTTAAGTGACTTGCCCAAGGGCATGCACCTAGTAAGTGTTAAGTGTCTGAGGCCAGATCTGAACTCATGTCCTCCTGACTCCAGGACCTGTGCTCTATTAACTGTGCTACGTAGCTACCCCAAAAAAGAAAATTCTGAAAGATTTGTTGGATTTTCTTCCTCTTTCCCTCCATCTCTTCACATCACTGGAGTTCCTGCTAAACACAGTGGAGGAGAAAGATGCATTATGATTTGAATTAAGATATTTGCTTTTATTAGTCATCTAGGTAGATAGAATTTGAGGCCTAGAGTAAGGAAGAGTCATCTTCCTGAGTTCAGATCTGGCCTCAGACACCTGTATGACCCTGGGAAAGTCACTTAACCCTGTTTGCCTCAGTTCCTCATATGAAAAATGAGCAGGAGAAGGCTATGACACATCACTACAGTATCTTTGCCAAGAAAACCCCAGATGAGGTCACAAATAATTGAGTAGTTGGACATGACTGAACAACAACAGAATAACAACACTTAGTCTTATTGGAATTTTTTATTGTAGCCTTTTTCTGTTTTCTTTTTCTTCACCTTTTTTTGTTTGTTCGTTTAATAGGAGATAGGACCTATAAGGAGGACAGAGAAGGAACAATTTTCCTCAATTAAAAAAAACCCAACAATTTCTAATGTCCTTCAAACTTTTCTTCAAACTCTGAGTTTCTGATGCAATGGTAGCAAATTCTCACATTTGTTTATTTAGCAGGGGCTCTTAATTTGAGGGCCATGAACTTGTTTTATTATTTTTTCTTTTTTTTCTTTATTAATTTGTTTGTTTCCTTTTAGTTTACAGGATTCAATTCCACAATTCCTTGAATTTCACATTTTGTCCCCCTCCCTCTCCATGGCGGCTTATAGTCAAGTATTGGATCTGTAAATACTTTCACATTACACATTGGTCAGGTTATAAGGACGGATTGTACCAGCTGGAATGAAAAATGGTAAAGAGGACATAAAACCAAATAAGAGAACGAAAAAGATCAGGTATTTTGCTTCCACCTGGATATAAATTTAGTTCTTTCTAGTTCTTTCTCTGGATGCACATTTTTCTCTCCATCATGCATCTTTTGGGATTAACTTATATCACTGCATTGCTGAGAAGAGTCTAGTCTATCAAAGTTGGTCATCACACATACGTTGTGTCTGTAATTGTGTACAAATTTCTCCTGGTTCTACTCTTCTCACTCAGCATCAGTTCTTTTAAGCCTCTCTAGGTAAATATGAAGACTGCCTGCTCCTCGTTTCTTATAGCACAATAGTATTCCATAACATGCATATACCACAACTTGTTCAGCCATTCCCCAATTGATGGGCACCCCCTTAATTTCCAAGTCTTTGCCACCACAAAAAGAGCTGCTATAAACATTTTTGTACATATGGGTCTTTCTCCCATTTCTATGATCTCTTTGGGATATAACCCTAGGAGTGGTATTGCTGGATCAAAGGGTATGAAAGTATTTATAGCCCTTTGGGCATAATTCCAGATTGCTCTCCAGAAAGGCTGGCTCAGTTCACAACTCCACCAACAATGCATTAGTGTTCCAGTTTGCCCACATCCTCTCCAGCATTTATCATTTTCCTGTTTTGTCATCTTAGCCAATCTGACTGGTGAGATGTGGTACCTCAGAGTTGTTTTGATTTGCATTTCTCTAATCAATAGTGAATTAGAGCATTTCTTCATGTGCTTATAGATAGCTTTAATTTCTTTCTCTGAAAACTGCCTGTTCATATCCTTTGACCATTTATCAATGGGGGAATGACTTGTATTCTTATAAATTTGACTCGATTCTCTGTATATTTTAGAAATGAGTCCTTTGTCAGAGACATAGGTTGTAAAGATTCTTTCCCAATTTCCCACCTCCCTCTTAATCTTGGTTACATTGGCTTTGTTTATACAGAAACTTTTCAATTTCATGTAGTCAAAATTATCCATTTTACATTTTATAATGTTCTCTAATTCTTGTTTAGTCATAAAGTCTTTCCCTCTCCACAAGTCTGATAGGTAAACTATTCCTTGTTTTACGAGACTGCTTACAGTATCAACCTTTATACCTAGATCATGAACCCATTTAGATGTGATTTTGGTATATGGTGTTAGATAATGGTCTATGCCCAGTTTCTGCCATACTATATTCCAGTTTTCCCAGCAGTTTTTGTCAAATAGTGAGTTCTTATCCCAAAAACCAGGGTCTGGAGGTTTATCAAACAATACATTACTATAGTCATTGGCTTCTGAATCTCGTGTGCCTAATCTATTCCATTGATCCACTCCTCTATTCCTCAGCCAGTAACAAGCAGTTTTGATGACTGCTGCTTTATAGTACAGATTGAAATCTGGTAAAGCTAGTCCACCTTCCCTAGCATTTCTTTTCATTAATTCCCTTGATATTCTGGACTGTTTATTCTTCCAAATGAATTTTGTTACTATTTTTTCTAGCTCTATAAAGTAGTTTTTTGGTAAATTAATTGGTATGGCACTAAATATATAATTTAATTTAGGTAAAATTGTCATTTTTATTATATTAGCTCAACCCAGCCATGAGCAATTGATATTTTTCCAATTAGTTAGATCTGACTTTATTTGTGTGAAAAGTGTTTTGTAGTTATGATCATACAGGTCCTGGGTTTGTTTTGGCAGGTATATTCCCAAATTTTTTATAATGTCTACAGTAACTTTAAATGGGACTTCTCTTTCTATTTCTTGCTGTTGAATTTCATTAGAAATATATAGGAATGCCGAGGATTTATGTGAGCTTATTTTATATCCTGCAACTTTGCCAAATTTATTTATTGTCTCAAGCAGTTTTTTACTTGATTCTCTAGGATTCTCTAAGTATATCATCATATCATCTGCAAAGAGTGATAGCTTGGTCTCTTCTTTGCCTAACTTGATTCCTTTGATTTCTTTTTCTTCTCTAATTGCTACTGCTAACATTTCTAGTACCAGATTGAATAAGAGGGGTGATAGTGGACACCCTTGTTTCACCCCTGATCTTATGGGAAATGCTTCTAGCTTCTCCCCATTACATATAATACTTGCTGATGGCTTTAAATAGATGATACATATCATTTTAAGGAAGGCTCCATTTATTCCTATACTTTCTAATGTTTTTAATAGGAATAGCTTCTCCCCATTACATATAATACTTGCTGATGGCTTTAAATAGATGATACATATTATTTTAAGGAAGGCTCCATTTATTCCTATACTTTCTAATGTTTTTAATAGGAATGGATGTTGTATTTTGTCAAAAGCCTTTTCTGCATCTATTGAGATGATCATGTGGTTTCTGCTAGTTTTATTGTTGATATGATCAATTATACTGATGGTTTTCCTAATATTAAACCATCCTTGCATTCCTGGAATAAATCCTACCTGATCAAAGTGTATTATTCTTGAGATATCAGTTGATACTTTTTGATTGGCCAGTGGGTCTAGAAGGTTGTTACATTCTCTGAGACAGGAGAAGGCTATATAAACCCTGATTTGAGACGTGTTCTGTGATTTGATCAGATGAGACTCTGGGAAGCTGCTGTTGAGAGCCCCCCGGGTTTGAAAAACCCAGATGTTGATTTGGTATGGATGTAATGGCTGGATACTTTGGAAATTGTCTACTTGATCTGTTTCTCTGTCTTGATAATTCTGTCTGTATACTCTGAAGTTTGGAGTGCTGAGCTTTTTCCCCTGAACTAGGTAAATGATATATGTTTGACTGATTAAAGTAAGCTTGTTAACCCCTTTTGAGTTGCTTTTCTTTAACAAAGCAGATCTAAGAACCTGTGTTGGCAGCCACCCTGGGGACGCTTGGGGTGCTTGCTGCTACACCAGTTGATCCCTTCTTCAGCCCCTTCTTTTTTTTCCATCTGAAAAGATGAATATTTAAATCCTTAAGGCTCTATTCCTTTTAAATTGTTTCTTTGCTATTTTGAATAGTACATTAAAAACCAGCTGTCTCTAAAAGATAAAATTAATCTTCACTGCTATTAATTATATCTTTTATTAAATATAGAATGAGCTACTAGGAAGACGATAGTAGGTAGCGTTCATACACAAAGTTATAATCAGTACTGGAGGAAGGAGAGAGTACATCACAAATCTTTCTAGATAGCCAGGATTTTCATTTGGTCTTGGAGACTCAAGAGTGATATGGTGAGTTTTTAAAAATCTATAATAATGAGCTTTTCCAAAAAAAAATTTTTAAAAGAAGTTACATGCACCTGAGAACCATAATTTTGTTTCTCAGCTAATAGAAGACAATTTTTGTAAATAAGGTATGGACACCTCAAACATGGGGGTCCTCAATGTAATGGGAAAAGGAATTTGAAGATCTTCCCTGCCCCCTTAATAGACCTAGGGGGCAGTGAGAAGACCTCCCCTGCTTTGAAAGTAAACTCTGTCCCCTAAAAGACTGAATGTAGTCCCATGGAGCCTGTGGTGGGAGGAGTTTGCTAAAGGAAAGCAGAGCCCACGAAAAGCTGGTCAGAGCTAGTGAGATGGTCGGAAAGAGAGGATGCTCAGGCAAGGAGTCAGATAGGCTCCTGAGTAGATATTGACCTTGTATTGGTTTGTAGGAAGGCTGAAGGATGCTGTGGCTCTCAGCGTTATTATGGCTTCTTAATATCTTTGGTACCATGATAGAATCGACTTACTGGTTTTGGGTTTCGGTTTTCTGGTGTCTAAATCAATGTTTTAGTTCTGTCCTCCACCTAGAGAATCTGGTATATTTTGTGATCGAAAGTCATGTGCTATTTATAGTCACGGTCTTGATTGTGATCATGGGCACTGTAAATATTGCTATACTCAGTAGATGGCAGCCTCCCATGTAAAAAAGAGAGGACAGGAGGGAATAGAGGATGGTGACTAAAGGGCAATTCACACCATGAAGCCTACCCAGTGAGAGTAGACAGACATATTTTCTAAGAGAATTAGATTCTTTTCTTTTTTATTTGGGAGAAGGGGAAGTTTGCCACAGTCAAACTATGACTCACAGAGCCACCTCCTGGTTATATTTTTAAAAGTAATATTCTAGGGGCGGCCAGGTAGCACAGAGAGTAAGAGCACCGGCCCCAGTGTCGGGATGACCTGGGGGATCGAATCCAGGCTCAGTCAGACACTTAGCACCCACCCAGAAACACTTGACCGTGTAACCTTGAGCGAGTTACTTAACCCCAATTGCTTAGGGGCGGCCAGGTGGCTCAGTGAGTAAGAGCACTGGCCCCAGTGTCGGGATGACCTGGGGATCAAATCCCAGGCTCAGATACTTAGCACCACACCCAGGAATAACTGGCCGTGTAACCTTGAGCAAGTTACTTAACCCCAATTGCTTAAAAATAAAAAATAAAAAAGTGACATTCTACCCACCAGTACTGCTATACCACAACAAATCTTAAAGAGCACAACCATCTCCAAGGAACCAAAATAAGTTAACACAGGGATCAAATGAAAGATTTATGGCAGGTATGAACAGGAGGCCAAATATAACAAGGAACCTCAAAAGATATTAGTAAAATAGGTCATCAAGAATACTTATTAATGAAGGGGAGGATAAGCTAGTCATATTTCAGGTGCTATCTTTGCTTTTGTATCTGTTTCTTCAGTACTTAACACCAGGTTTGGCACTTGATAAGGACTTAATAAATATATGTTGACTGACTGATCCTAGAAAGAACTTCTTAAACTATGACATTAAGAATAATGTGATAGTTTATTGAATAGCCTATCACAGCTAGGTGGCGCAGTGAATACAGCACCAGCCCTGGAGTCAGGAGGACCTGAGTTCAAATAGACACTGAACACAAAACTAGCCATGTGTCCTTGGGCAAGTCACTTAACCCCAATTGCCCTGCCCTCCCCCCTTCAAAAAGGAAAAAAAAAAGACTAATGTGAGGGTGCAAATATTGTTTAGTAGAGTGAAAGCTTAACTCTCCCCTTCTGTCTCTATGTTCCAATATTTAGTGCAATGCCTGACACATTGTAAGTGTTTGTTGACTTTACCTGAGCTATGCCATGAGAACTCTAGGCTCCTCAAAAGACTCTCCCTTATGGAAAGATAGATTAAAAATTAATTGGAAACATTTATAAATACTCTAATCCTCAAAAATAAGTGGGTCAAAGAACAAATCACAGAAACAATAATTTCACTATAAAGAATGACAGTAATGAGACAATATACCAAAATTTATTGGATGCAATCAAAACAGTACCAGGGGGCAGGGGGGAGAGCCCACCACGGGAATAGATAAATAAATAAATGTGTTTCTGTGTGTGTGTGTGTGTGTGTGTGTGTGTGTGTGTGTGTGTGTATAATTCTTTACATCAATAAAATGAAGAAAGGGCAGATCAATGAACTGGGAGTGCAACTAGAAGAATTAGAAAAAGGGTAAAATAAGGAATAAGATGGTAAGGGGAGAAGATAAAGTAACAAGGGTAGGTTAAAAAGAGAGGCTGAGAAGGAAGACAGCAAGTAAAAATAAGATGGAGAGAAATTTGCAAATAGCATTTATAATTTTGAATGTGAATGGGAAATGAAGTGGAGAATGGCTGAACAAGTTGTGGTATATGATTGTGATGGAATACTTGTAATAAGAATGTAAATTTTAAAGATCTTCCCTGCCCCTAGGCTAA
>NW_027185799.1:12665404-12679262 GCF_028583685.1 Petaurus breviceps papuanus
CTGTGTGAGCAGGCACCCTGGGGACACTGGGGTGCTTGCTGCAACAATACTATTGTGCCATATGATAAGCTTGATCATTTTAGAAAACCATGGGAAAAACTGCATGAAATAATGAAGAGTGAAATGAGCAGAAACAATAGAACATTGCATGCAGCAATATTGTTTTAAGAAGGACTATGAGCACCTAAGTTATTCAGTCTATTATAAATACCTAATTAACTATAAAAGGACATATGAAGAAAGATGCTACCTGCATCCAGAGAAAAACTGATAAAACAGAAGTTTGTATAGAATAATTTTACATATATATGTATGTATATGTTATATGTATATATGTGCATATGTGTATATATATACATATGTACGTATGTGTATATATATATATTTGTGTCTAATGGTAGTCATCTCCAAGGGGGGGAGGAAAAAAAGAAATTTACATGATAATTTTGTTATATATTTGAAAGGAATAGCAAGTTGTATGTAGCAGATTTTCAGTTTCACATACAATCAAATTTTTATTATACTATATTATGGAAATGCTTGTTTTATCCCATAAATTAAAAATAAAATAAATTTTTTGACTTGAACAATGAAACAGTAAAAGCATCCCCAATTAAACACCAAATTAGAAATCCTGAAAATCAAAGGATTAATAAATTTGAAAGCAAAAAAACAACCCACCAAACTAATAAATAAAACTAGAACCTGGTTTGAAAAAAAAAACAGTAAAATAGATAAACCATTGTTTAATTTGATTTTCAAGAAGGAAAGAAGACAACCAAATAACTACAACCAAACTGAAAGTTGTTTATTTACCACCAATAATTAAATTAAAACAATTATTAGAAGCTATTTTTCCAATTATCTGCCAATATATTTGACAATCTAAATGAAATGGTTGTATATTTTCAAAAATACAAATTACTCAGATCAACAGAAGAAGAAATAGAATACTTAAATAACCCAATCTTAGAAAAAGATATTTGAACAAGCCATCAATGAATTTCCTAAAACAAAATTCCCAGGGTCAGATGAATTCACAAGTGAACTCTACCAAACATTTAAAGTATAATTATTACCAGTACCATATAAACTATCAGGTGGAGTCCTACCAAATTATTTTTGTGAGACAAATAGGATACTGACACCTAAACCAGAAAGAGCTAAAACAGAGAAAGAAAATTATAGACCAATTTCCTCAATGAATATTAACGCAAAAATTTTAAACAAAATACTAGCAAAGACATTGCAGCAATATATCACAAGGATCATATACTATAACTAGGTGGTATTTATAGCAGGAATGCAGGGCTGGTTCAATATTAGGAAAACTATCAGCATAATTAGCCATATAATTGGTTGGTTGTTGTCTTTAGATGTGAAGGACAAAAATGACATCACTATATTATAGTCAAGTTACAGTGTATCAGACTGTGACTCATTAAACCAATGTGAGCTTACCACAGGTAAGCACAAACAGTCCATGTGAACATTTGGGGCAGATTCTCTAAATAAACACATCTTACACATCTTTTGAGTTACTTCAATTCTGCTTGCTCGCAGAGCACAGCACCTTCTCTGACGAGTGCATGCCATGCTGGGTGGTCCTGTGCCAGTGTCTCCTGTGTCATGCAATCAATTCCCAAGTCCTTTAAGAGAGACTTTGAGAGTGTTGTATCGCTTCTTGGGACCGTCATGTGAATACTTGCCTTGTGGGACTTCTCCAACAGAGTCTTTTAGGCAAACATATATTTATTTGACGTTAATAATGTAGACATATTATTAACAAAGCCAACAAAAATCATATGATTATCTCAATAGATGCAGAAAAAGTCTTTGATAAAATACAATGCCCATTCTTATTATATATAATATATTATATTGTTATATTATATAATGCATAATATAATAATATATTATGTGTCAATAATATATTATTATATTAAATAACACATAATATAATAATATATTATGTGTAATTAATATATTATATTGTAATATATTCTTTTTCTTATTAAAAATACTAGAGAGCATAGGAATACCTGGAACTTACCATCAGTAAGCATTATCTGTAATGAAGATAAGCTAGAAGCCTTCCCAATATAATCAATGGATAAAGCAAAGATGCCTATTTTCAATTCTTTTATTCAATAATGTACTGGAGAAGACCTTCCCGCGGCTCCAGCTTCCACCCTCCCCAACCCATGTAAAAAGGGGACTCTAAACAAACTTTGGAGCTGCAGAACCCACAAAATGACACAGAGAAGCTAACCTCCCGCTGAGGACAGCCCGGCAGGCCAGCAGGAATCGGCCAGCGCAGCACTCTGGGAGCCGAGCCCAGCACCGCGGCGGGCCTGACCAGCTGCTAGCCAGAGGGACTCCAGATCAGCAGCAGCTGTGGCCGTTTCCAGATTTATCAATACATAGATGCGAAGGACAAGGTGAGAGGCCAGTGCAGTCTGGACTTTGGGACCAGTAAGTGGGAGTGCGGCTTGTACCCCCGGGGTGAGAAACCGCTGAGACGCCAGGACAGCCTGCCAGCGCCACGTAGTGGCTTCAGCTCCTGGCCTGCAGAGTGTAGGGGGACCAAGCACCAGTCTGAGGAGTAATCGCTCTTGCTTTAACCTGCTTGGATCTGGATTGCAGTCTAGGGTGGAGGTCCTGGGGTGTGTGTCCAGCTTGCCCGAGCATGTGGAGACCTCAGAGAGGGCACCCATCTAATACCTCCGGCAGCTGAGAAAACCCCAGCGTTTGGGACGAAAACTCCCCTGTCTGGTGGCAGAGTCTTACTGTGTCAAAAAGCCCAAAAGTCAAATAATTGAGTGGCAAAATGAGCAGGCAGAGGAAACAAAGCAGACAGAAGATTCCAACATTACACTCCTATTTTGGGGATAAGAAGGAGCAAGTCATGGAACAGGAGGAAAACAGTGAAGTCAGTACTCCTGCACCAAAAGCTTCAAAGGAAAATACAAGCTGGTTACAGGCCATAGAGGACCTTAAGAAGCAGATAAGAGAAGTGGAGGAAAAATTGGGAAGAGAAATGAGAACAATGCAAGAAAATTATGAAATGAGAGTCAACAGCCTGACTGAAGAAAATAATACCTTAAAAATCAGACTGACTCAAATGGCAAAGGAGGCTTAAAAAGGCAATGAGGAGAAGAATGCCTTAAAAAGTCTAATTTGCCAGATGGAAAACGAATCTCAAAAGCTCACTGAGGAGAATCATTGCTTCAGAATTAGATTGGAGCAAATGGAAGCTAATGACTTTATGAGAAATCAAGATGCTGTCAAACAGATCCAAACAAATGAAAGAATAGAAGGCAATGTGAAATATCTCATGGGAAAAACCACTGACCTGGAAAATAGATCCAGGAGAGATAATTTAAAAATTATTGGACTACCTGAAAGCCATGACCAAAGTAAGAACCGAGAAAGCATCCTCCAGGAAGTTCTCAAAGAAAACTGCCCTGATGTTTTAGAACGAGAGGGCAAAATAGAGGTCGAAAGAATCCACCGATCACCTCCTGAAAAAGATCCCAAAAAGAAAACTCCTAGGAATATTATAGCCAGGTTCCAGAATTCCTAGATTAAGGAGAGAATATTACAAGCAGCCAGGAAGAAACAATTTGAATATTGTGGAAACACAATCAGGATAACCCAGGATCTGGCAGCTTCTACACTGAGGGATCGAAGGGCTTGGAATGTGATATTCCGGAGGTCAAGGAAACTGGGTTTAAGACCAAGAGTCACCTACCCAGCAAAACTGAGTATCATGTTTCAGGGGAAAGTATGGTCATTCAGTGGAATACAGGACTTTCAGGCATTCTTGATGAAAAAACCAGAGTTGAATAGAAAATTTGACATTCAGATACAAGAAGCAAGAGAAGCATGAGAAGGTAAACAGGGAAAAGAAATCATAAGGAACTTATCAAAGTTGAACTATTAACATTCCTACATGGAAAAACAATAATTGTAACTTATGAAACTTTTCTCAGTAGTTGAAGGGATTAGAAGTATATATATATGTCTTTATATGAGGGTATGTGGGCATATGAATACATATGTGAATGTGTGTATATACGTTTACAGGTATACATAGATAGAGGGCACGGGACCAATTTAACAGGAAGGGATGATACTTAAAAGGTGAAATTGAGAGGTGAGAGGAGTATAATGAGAGGAGATGGGGAGAGACAGATTGGGGCAAACTATCTCATACAGAAGAGGCAGGGGAAATGGTTGCAATGGAGGGGAAGAATAGGAGGGCAGAAGGGAATGGGTCAACCTTATTCCTATTGAATCTGGCTTGAGGAGGGAGGGAAATACACACTAAATAGGGGATCTCACCCTCCAGGAGAATGGGGGGGAAGGGGATGAGAGGGGGGATGATGGAAGGGAGAGCAGGCTGGGGGAGAGGGAATTTGGAAGCACCCAATTTTGAAAAGGGACAGGATCAAAGTAGAGAATAGAATGGGTGGGAGGGAAATGTAGTCAGTCTTTTACAATATATCTACTATGTTATTGTTTTGCTTTAGCTGCACATGTACAACCTATACTGAACTGCTTGTCTCCCCAGTGGGGGTGGGTGGCAGGGAGGGAAGGGAATGAATCTGGGATTGAAAGTTTTAAAATCAAATATTCAAATATATATGCATGTGTGTGTATACTATTATTAATACCATCTTACATGTAATTAAGAAATGGGATGTACAGGCACTGAGGCATAGAGATCCACTGGAAAAGTCGAAGGGGTATGGGATAAAATATGGGAGAGAGCAGATTGCTGTTTTGGGGGGATGGGTGGGGGAAAAACGGGGAGAAAATTTGTAACTCAAAATCTGGCGGAAACGAATGATGTAAATCAGAAGTTAATAAAGCATTTAAAAAATAAAAAATAAAATAAAAAAATGTACTGGAAATGCTAGCTATAGCAATGAGAGAAGAAAAGGAAATTGGAGAAATTAGAGAAAAGGAAATTCAATGAGGAAACAAAACTATCACTCCCTGCAGATGATATGATGTTATACTTAAGAGAATCTAGAGAATCAAGTAAAAAAAAGTAAAATACAACTTAAGCAAAGTTGCAAAATACAAAATTAAACCCAAATAAATCATCAGCATTTCTATATACTACCAACAAAATCAAATAGCAGGAAATATAAAAAGAAATTTCATTTAATATAACTGTAGACAATGTAAAATACTTGGGAGTTTAATTACCAAGACAAATGCAGGTACTATATGAACACAATTACAAAACACAAGAAAATCAGACCTAAACAACTGGAAAAATATCAATTGTTTATGGATGGGCCAAGCCAATATAATAAAAATGACAATTCTACCTAAATTAATTTACTTATTCAGTGCCAAACCAATCAAACTATCACAAAAAATTATTTTGTAGAGCTAGAAAAAGTAAACACAAAATTCATCTAGAAGAATAAAAGATCAAAAATATTAAGGGAATTAATGAAAAAATGCAAAAGAAGGTGGCCTAGCTGTACTAGATATAAAACTGTATTATAAAGCAGCAATCATCAAAACTATCTGGTATTGGCTAAGAAACAGTGGTGGATCAGTGGAATAGATTAGGTACACAATACATTATAGGAAATAACTATAGTAATCAAGTATACGATAAATGCAAAGATCTAAGCTTTTAAGACAAAAACTCATTATTTGACAAAAACTGCTAGGAAAACTAGAAAACATTATGGCAGAAACTAGGTATATACCAACATCTCATACCATATACCAAGATAAACTCAAAATGGGTACTTGATTTACCCATATTAGGAGAATATAAAATAGTTTACCTGTCAGTTCTATGGATAAGGGAAGAATTTAGGACCAAACAAGATATACAGAGCATTATGAAATGCAAAATAGGTCATTTTGATTACATAAAATTAGACATTTTTTGCACAGTCAAAATCACTGCAACCAAAATGAGAAGAAAAGCAAAAAAAACTAGAAGAATAGGAGGACTTTTGCAGCAAGTATCTCTGATAAAGGGCCTCATTTCTCAAATACATAGTGAACTGAGTAAAATTTATAAGAATACAAGTCATTCCCCAACTGATAAATGGTCAAAAGATGTGAATGGGTAGTTTTCGGACAAAGAATTCAAAGCTATCTATAGTCATATGAAAAAATGCTCTAAATCACTAATGATTAGAGAAATGCAGACTAAAACAACTCTGAGATATCCAAAGGGTTATAAACTATGCCTATCCTTTGACCCAGCAATCCCATTTCTACATCTGTATCCCAAGAGATCATAAAAACAGGAAAATAACCCACATGTACAAAAATATTTATAACAGCTCTTTTTGTGGTGGCAAAGAATTAGAAATTAATAGGATATCCATCAATTAGGGAATGGCTTAATAAGTTATAGTATATGAATGTTATGGAATACTATTATTCCATAAGAAATGATGAGGAGGCATACTTCAGACAAACCTGTAAAGATTTACATGAAATGATACTGAGTGAAGTGAGCAGAACCAGAAGAACACTGTACTCAGTAACAGCTACTGTGTGATGACTGACTTTACTAGACTTACCTCTTCTCAGCAATGCAATGATCTAGGACAACTCCAAAAGACTCACAATGGAAAATGATATGCACATCTAGAGAAAGAACTATGGAGTCTGAATGCAGAGGGAATCATACTACTTGCCCTCCTTTTCTTCTTCTGTTGTTTTGTGTTGTTTCTTCTTTCTCATGGTTCT
Source organism: Petaurus breviceps papuanus (assembly GCF_028583685.1). Lineage (NCBI taxonomy): Eukaryota > Metazoa > Chordata > Mammalia > Diprotodontia > Petauridae > Petaurus > Petaurus breviceps. The sequence goes on from NW_027185799.1 coordinate 12,672,146, forward strand.
GCCCATTAGTTCTAAATCTTCTTTACATCATGCCTAATGTGAAAATGTTTAATGTGAATGTATAAGTAGAACCTATATCAGACTGCATGCTGTCTTGAGGAGGGGGAAGGAAAAGGAGGGGAAGAAAATTTAAAACTCAAAATGTTATGGAAGTGAATGCTGAAAACTAAAAATAAATAAATAATTTTTAAAAAAACAAACAACTCTGAGGTACCACCTTATACCTATCAGATTAGCTAATATGACAAAAAAGGAAAATAATGAATGTTGGAGGTGATGTGGGAAGACTGGGACACTAATGCACTATTGGTGAAGTTGTGAACTGATCCAATCATTCTGAAGAGCAATTTGGAATTATGCCCAAAGGGCAATAAAAATGCACATACTCTTTGAGCAAATAATACTGAGATTGAGTCTCTATCCCAAAGACATACAAAAAAAGAGGGAAAAGGACCTATCTGTACAAAAATATTTATTGTAGCTTTTTTTGTGGTGGCTAAGAATTGGAAATCAAAGGGATGTCCATCAAATGGGGAATGGCTGAACAAGTTGCAGTATATGATTGTAATGGAATACTATTATGCTATAAGAAATAAAGAGCAAGATGATTTCAGAAAAACCTGGAAACACTTACATGAATGAATACAAAGTGAAGTGAGCAGAACCAGGAGACCATGGTACACATAAACAGCAATACTATATGATAAAGAACTCTGAATGACTTAGATATTCTCAGGACTAAAATGATCCAAGATGATACCAAAGTACTCATGATGAAACATGCTATCTACCTCCAGGGAAAGAACTGATATTATCTGAATACAGGCTGAAGCATACTATTTTCACTTTCTTTGAATCTTCTTGTACAAAGTGACTAAGATGGAAAAGTTTTACATGACTGTACATGTATAACTTATATCAGACTGCTTACTCTCTCAGGGAGGGGGGAGAGGAAGAAGGGATAGAATTTGGAATTTTAAACTTTAAAATAAAAATAAATGTTAAAAATTGTTTTAATATAATTGGGGGGAAATATTATTAAAAATAAATAAAATATTATCACATACAGAAAAAAAAAGTTGATTCTCCCTTTCTTCCTTATAAGAACTGCATCAACAGAATTTCATTCTTTAGAACTGTCCCTCTGGAGCCAAATTCCCCATAGCATTTTTTCTCTTAACATTCTGAGATGTCATTCTCCAAAGAAAAGGCTATATCTAATACTATGCCTACCATTCCTCTCCTTATCCACCATGAACTCTTATATAGCATAACCCACTCAACCTAAAGTATCTAACAGTTAACAGTGATAATCCCTCTTTACTGGTCCAGATTGATGTCTTCTTATAACTTCCTCCACTGTCTAATAGGTAAAACTCTCAGTAAGGCAAGCCAACAAATGATTAGTTGGATGTTCTGATTTTAGCAGACAGAGTCCTCTACCAGATAGCAAAATACCCAAGCTTTCCCAATATTTCCTGCCAACTTGGTAATCTTGTCACAAAGTGGCATATAGAAAAAACATTAGATTTGTAGTTAAGAGGATCTGGATTCAAATTCTAGCTCTAATATTTTCACTGGGTGACCATAGGCAAGTAAATTAATCTATCCAGGTCTCAATTTCTATCCTTAGGAGTAAAAAGGTACTTAAAAATTAGAGGGACCAGAAAAGGTCCCATATAGAAGATAGTGACAAAGTTGAGCCTTAAAGGACACCAGAAATTCTAAGACAAAAGTGAAAATAATCAAAGTTTATACCGCCTATGTTACATAGCAGTAAAAATCAAATAAAAAAAACACACATAAGTATTAGATAAATTTGAATATATATCAGGAAAAAAAAGATATAGTCCTTAGAGTTAAGCCAATGGCCTATAAATTTATACACCTAATTGTCATACAGTTTTATAGGCAAAATTCCTAATTAGGCCATAAGTAAAAATCAAGCCACCTTCACATCAGAAAATTAATTAGACGACTATTGCCCATGTTTTTCCCCCAAAAATGGAAGGCACAAAACTTCTTCCTTTGTCCCAGCACTTCAGACTGAAGTATCAGAACTTCAGGTAGAAAAAGCAACCTAAAGACAATAAGAGTCCTGCCCTCAAGAGCTAAAGAAGATAGAGCTAGAAAATGCAAATCTCTACTTACATTGCTCAAGTAAGAAGTCAATTAGTTATACAACAAAGTTTTTCAGTCCTCCAAAAAGAAAAAAAAAAGAAAAGTTATCAATTAAGAGTCCAAAAGACTACATGGCAAAGATTGAGGGATGAATAAGAAGTAACAGTGTTATCTCCCCACCAATTAAAATGTCAAAAAATACAAAATAGATTATGAAAAGTAAGGTTCAGAAACATCCATAAAGTATGTAATTTTTTAAATGGCTAATCAATTGCCTCTGTATTCACATACATGGTGCCTTCTGGGGAACTAACACAGAGGACAAGAAGAGGGGTAAGGAGACAAAAGCAGCTCTGTCTCACCCTTGCCAGGTATGGCCAGCTATGGAAAGTATATAGTTGTATTAAATGAATAAAAAGTAGAACCATGAGCAGCATAATAAGTGTTCTGGTAGAGAAGCACCATGCTCTTTCTCTATTTAATAAATTTCAAGGTAAGAGGGAGTGATCGCCCCATTCAACTTGGCAGAGTTTGACAGTATGTTTTCTTATTGCTTAAAATCTTGCCATTCCAAAACAATTGCAGAGGCATAGTGTCTAGAAGTGTTCTGTGATAATACTATGGTAAAATTTACCATTGCAGTTCAAGTTTTATGAAGTAAAAATGAGGAAAAAAAACAGTTCAATTAAATTTATTAAACACCTACTATGTGCCAAGCAACAAGCTTAGGTCCTGGGAATACAAAGACAAAAGTAAAACAGTCTCTGCCCTCAAAAAATTAAGAGTTTACTGAAGGTAGGAAAGTATACAGATAAGTAAATATAAAATAGATATACAGCATATAAGAATTAATTTGAGGGGAAATCTTTAGGAAAGGATCATCCTGTTTCTGCTAAATAAGCTGGAAAACTGATCATTCAAAATTCTAGTTCAAGAGTTTAAACAGGAGATTGGGCAACTCCATGCACCTGTAATGGCAAGCAAAATAGGATTTTTTGCTGTTTGTTTCTGGATTGAGTTTTAGTCAATCAAGTGCCTCTGACTTAGTCTTGCCTTTGATTGAATCAAGGTTCTTTGAATGAATCAAGATTCTTTGATTGAATCAAGAGTCTGATTGGAATTAGTATATACTGTATTGCTGGGAAGGAGAAGACAGAATACAGGGAGGAACAGAGTTGAAAGAGAAAAGCAAGCATGAGCAATCTAAGGTAACTTGTTTATGGGGAAGCCTAATAGAAAAGAATGTTTGTGATGTCGGCACTCTTTCTGTTGATCTGTGTTAATTCCTCAGACAGAAGTCCTGTCTGTTGGTCTGTGTCAATTTCCCAGACAGAGGTCCTGTCTGTTGGTCTGTGTTAATTTCTCAGACAGAAATCCTGGCTGTTGATCTATGCAAATTTCTCAGACAAAAGCCATGTTGGTCTTAATGGGTGAATTGAGCTGAACAGCAGAGATCAGCGAACAGGAAGGAGGCTTAGCTTAAGCCCCTTTTAAGGGTTGTTAAAGTAAAACATGCTAAATATTGCTGTAGTCCTGTTAAGCTTTGTTTTCCTAGAAACAGAAGTGACAGGAAGGAGTCCCTGGAGCCTGCTATCAGGCAAGAGCTTAGAGTAGAGCAGTCCCCATCAACTGAGATATGGAGCAGGAGTGGAGAGCTACCTACATGTGAATCCAGGAGAGAATCAGGAGAGGTCATCCCACAGAAGAGCCATGGAGTTTGGAAGTCAGCCTCGAGTCAAGGTGAGAAAAGCCTTTACTTGGACACTGTGTACTGACTGAGAAGATTGTGACTTACTGTGACCTAGGGGTGGATGGTGTTTGTATTTTCTGCTACCCCTTAAGGATTATATGTTGTACTAGGCAAGACCCTGGCCTGGGACCCTCTGCTTGTGTAAACAAGTATTTTGGGGCATGCTACTAAATGCAATGATATATGCTATGCACCATATAACATACCAAGTGTTATGAGATATATATATATATATAAGATAATAAATATGTTTTGCTTAAGGATGTTGCTACGAATGTTATGCTTCATTGAACAATGTTTAGTTTAGTTCTGAATAAATAGGGAGTTCATTATACTATGCAATTAGACCCTTAAAATTATTCACAGAAGCAGTCCTCAGGTGTTGCTGCCATGATTGGCATTATAGCACATCACATTAGGCTAGTGAGAACAAGTCCCAATGTACCCCAAAGAAACAAACATAACAGATAAGATTACTAACAAATATATAATTCTATTAGGGTCAGTAACTCATTAGATTGACCAATTAAACCACACTGAAATCCACAAGGAAAGCTTGATACTGAACCTGTGAAGTTCGAATCTTTTTCTAGTAGCTTTCAAGATACAATGGCTACCAACACATGATTATCATATAAAATGGAGAAACAAGGCTTTCCTGGACTTCAGTCCAAGTCTTCTCCTTCCTGGTAGAGGTAAATGATGCTAAAATTTTACTATTCCATCATATTAATTTATATGCAAGCTCATTTTGCCACGGCATATTTTTTCCCATAAATTCTCTACAGTGTGAAAAAAAATGGAATGCAGTACAAAATTCTTGAATTACTCAAGTGAATAATAATAATAGCTTCAATTTATATAGCACTTGAATATTTGAAAAGTGCTTTATATACACTATCTCATTAAAAGATGATAACAAATCTATAAGGTAGGGATTACTATTATCCCCACTGTACATGTGAGAAAACTGAGGCTAACAGAATTTAAGAAATGACTTGGGGGGTCCTATCTGGGGGGGAAGGGGAGATCCTGGTGAAGGGTCCCTGTTGGGCCTGGAGAGGGGGAAGGGGATGTCTCCACAACCTGGGGCCACAGGTTCACATGAGGAGCCTCGGGCCAGAGGATGGCAGCTGTCCGGCAAACGGAGCCCAACACTTTGTTTGCAGTAAAATGTTTATTGAAGGATTAAGCTGGGATGGATATGAGCAAGAAAGATCTCACTGAGTACCTGTGCCTCTTGGGAGAGGTGGTAGACTGCACAATTAAGACCGATCCCCCATGGGGGTTCAGATTTGTGCATTTCAAAGACAAGACCAGTGTGGACAAGGTCTTGGAACTCAAGGAACACAAGGTGGATGGCAAGTCAATAGACTCCAAGGAGGCTAAAGCTTTAAAGGGGAAGGAGCCCCCCACAAAAGTGTTTGTCCACAGCCTGAGTCCAGACACATCTTGGAGCATTTAGAGAGACTGAGAATATCGAACTTCCTAAGGACACAAAAACAAATGAAAGAAGAAGATTTTGTTTTATCACATATACAGATGAAAAACCAGTAAAAAAAAATATTAGAAAACAGATATCAAAATATTGGTTCTGGGAAGTGTGAAATCAAAGTTGTCCAGTCCAAATGAGGGAGGGGCACTGCAGCTGGCAGCCAAGGTGGGACTAGGTGTCGTGGCCCAGGTCAACAAAGCACAAATGGCAAAGCATCCCAAGGGGGTGGTAATCATCAAAATAATTACCAGTTATATTAAAGGAGGACACGGAGAAAAAAAGTTGCAGATGCTACAACAATCTATCTTGCAGGATGATAACATTGAATGGAGAGTGATCTTCTATTGATCTGAGATGACTATTTTGTAAATGACACAACTGTGTCCAATTGTATATAGGAGTCAATTTAGTTTTCTTGTTTTTGCTTTGGCCTTTGCCATCTGTGTTATGACAGATGTGGATCTGTATTTATACAAATTTTACTTGTATAATTTCATGTTAAATGATTCTCAAAAACAAAATGTGATTGCTTTTCTGTGTCAGGTACTAAATAGTTCTGTAAAAAAAATGCAATTTTAAATAACCAATAATTGAGGAACAGTTTATTCTCTAGGAGTCATGGGCAGTGGGGAGAAGTAGTGGTCCTTTATAAATAGCGGCAAACTTTGCCCTAGTGTCCTAATTCTCTTGACAAAAGTCTATGCTAAGGACTCATGTCCATGTTTAACATAACCAAAGATGATAGCTACCATGCAGTTGAACAGTGTTTGTCCCCGACATGCATTCTCGGGATCTTTGTGATGAGAAGTGTTAATTCAGCATGTTGTCAATAGCTGGAATTGTTTCTATCAGGCCATAGATCTCTTAACTTTTTTTTTTCTCAAAGTAGAGCACGTTTTTATTAAATACCACAAAAGAAGGCATAGTTAGTAACTACTTTTATGAGCTGACAAGATGCTTTAAGCCTTTTTGTAAAAACAAAACAAAACAAAAATCCATGCATCTATTATGACTACTTGACACTTGCATTGAAAGTGAATGTAATTCAAACTGCATATTTCTACATCCATTGAAACTGGATCAAAGATTAATATGGGCAAGATTTTCACTATAGAATTGTAAGTAAATGAACTGTACTCTGAAATAGTGCATTATGTCACTGCCACTGCCAAACCATAAATAGCTATTTCCTATTGGAACATATATTTGGAAAGCTTTAGAAGAATTACAGCTTTTGTTTTCAAAGTTTTTAGAAAAAGTTACAATAGAAAATCCCATAAACTTATGTATTGTTTTGTAATCTAAATAAAGGTTATTTTTCCATTTTTAAATGATAAAAAAATATATATTTAGGGGTGGCTAGGTGGCACAGTGTATAGAACACTGGCCCTGGAGTCAGGAAGACTTGAATTCAAATACAGCTAACACTTAACACCTAACTAGCCGTGTGACCTTGGGCAAGTCACTTAACTCCAATTTGCCCTGCCTTCCCCCTCCAAAAAAAATTTTTTTTAAAGGAAAAAAAAAAAGAAATGATTTGGGGGGCAGCTGGGTGGCACAATGGATAGAGCACTGGCCTGGAGTCAGGAGGACTCAAGTTCAAATCCAGACTCAGACATTTACTAGCTGTGTGACCCTGGGCAAGTCATTTAACCCCAAATGCCATGAAAGGAAAGGAGAGGAGGGGAGGGCAGGGGAGGAGACAAAGAAAAGAAAAGAAAAGAAAAGAAAAGAAAAGAAAAGAAAAGAAA
>NW_027185799.1:12679272-12694453 GCF_028583685.1 Petaurus breviceps papuanus
GGTAGGGATATTACCTCAAATCAATAGATCAAAAATAATTAAGTGACTTCTATATGATGTGCCAGGAATTGGGCTAGGTGCAAAACAGTCCATGACCTCAAGGAGATATCACTATATGTATATAGGTATATGCAGAGACAAAGTGAATACAAAGTACTTTTGGGTGGAAATGTCTTAGCAGTTGCAGTGACCAGGAAAGACTGCATGTATTAAGTGACATTTGAGCTAAGTCTTGAAGGAACTAATCTGATTTCTTGAGCTGCTTCTACCAGATACAGTAGAATATATAATATGTTCCAGGTTTTGGATACAGATAATTCAAAGGCTCAGAGCTGAGAAATGTAACATCACTTATAAGGAAAAGCAAGAAGGCCAGTTCAGCTAGACTGCAGAGTACATGAAGGAAAGAAATGTACAGTAAGCCCTGAAAAGTAATCTAGAGTTATTTTCAGAATGCCTTTTAGAGCTAGAAGAATTTATATTTTATCCTACAGACAACAATGAGGCACTGGAGTTTATTAAGTAGAAGAGGGACTAGGCCAGAACTGTGTTTAAGGAAAATCACTTAATAAGTTGGGTGGAAGATGCACTGGAGTGAGGACAGACTTGAAGCAGGGAAACCAATTAGGAGCAGTAATCCAAGTGAGAGTCAATAAGAACTTGAAGTAACATTAGCTGTTGTAGTACTAAGAAGGGGATGTTAGGTGAGAGTATTTATGAAGGTAGAAACGAGAGGATTTAGCAACTACTTTGATATGTAGTGACAGAGAGAGACAAAAAGGATGCAAACCTGGAAGACTAAAAAGATGATGTTATGTTCAACAGAAATTATGAAGTTTAGAAAAGGGTTGAGTTCAGGAGAAAGGATGATTTCTGTTTTGTACATATGAAGGTTGAAATGTTCAATAGGAAATTAGGGATGCAAGAACTGGAAATTAGGTAAGAAATTGAGATCTGGTACACATCTAAACAGAAGTGAAAATGAAACGAACAGAAGCTGATGAGGTTTACCAAGTGAAACAATTCGGAAAGGGAAGAGAAAATGGCCCTGGAAGGTGCCCTGAAATACTCTCACAATTAGGAATACATCACATGGATGATGGGCCAATAAAGGAGATTGAAAGGAGCAGTTAAGGTAGGTAGCAGAACCAGGAGAGAAGAGAAAATTGTACATAAGAAGAGGATATTCAACATGGCAAATGATAAGAAAGGTCAAGAATGACAGAATTTGATAACAAATCAGTCGTGATCATAACTGATCAAAAATATTCAATAATACCAGCAGTGATACTAGCAGCCAGGTACATATATACAAGATTTCATAATTTCCAGTTCTAAGCAAGCCATTTCCTCCTTAAATGAAGAATTAAAAGATTTCAGGAACAGAAGAAAACAGAAGAAAGGACAGAAAGAATCAGAGTCCTGCTGAAAAACTTTGAAAGATATATATTGAATAATTTGGACTAAAATCAAGTGCATTTTTTTTAAAGCAAGCTATCCATGACTAAGATTTGTAGCTTTGGTTACAATCATTTTCTGCTTTATATGCTTATGGAAATGTTCATCTTATTTGGTATTTTTTAAGTTCAGAATAAAAAGAAAAAGTTCTGCTACAAATATTTTTGTTCACTCAAGTATTTTCCCTCCCTTCTTTCTTTGATTTCTTTGGCTTTTATGTCCAGGATCACTGGGTCAAATATCAAGCAATGTTAAAGATATTGTTGCATACTGTTTTCCAGAATAGTTGGACCAATTCACACCTCTAAAGACAATATGCCTGTACTTAAATTAAATTGTTGTCCTTCCCACAATTACCAGTTCCTTATTTGACGACCTTATAAATGGGAATTAGAACCTCACAGTTGTTTCAACTTGCATTTCTTTTATATAACAAATCACTTAGAAAATTATTTCATATGGCTGTTGATAGTTTGCATTTCTTCATTTGAAAACTGTTCACATTCACTGAACCCTATAAATATTGGGAAATAGCTCTTGTTCTTATATCTATTCCTCAAATAGTATAGATATCAAACCTTCTATGGATATCAAACATTGGGGGGGGGGGGGGAGGGAAGGCAATCAGAGTTAAGTGACTTACCCAGGGGCACAGAGCTAGTAAATGTCAAATATTGGAGGTTGAATTGGAACTCAGATCTTCTAGATTCCAGGGCTAGGTGTTCTATTCTAATGTGCCACCTAACTGCCCCCAATATCAAACATTCTTCTGAGATCTGCTGTAAAGATTTTTTTCCCCAGTTAATTCTTTCATTTCTGACTTCATTGATTTTGCTTGTGTTTCACTGAACAATTCTTCTGTTTTTTAAGTGGTACTAAGTATGTTGATGATACTTGATCTAGTAACAAATATTTTGATGATTATTACTTTACAGGACAGTTTGGCATATGGTAATGCAATGATTTCCTTTGTTACTAGTTTTCTTTTTAATTATTTCCTTAAGATTCTTGATCTTTTGTTACTTCTAATGATTTAACTATTTTCTTTAGGTCTATAAAATAACCTCTGGGTAGTTTCATTGGTCTGGTACTAAATCTTCAAAATAATGTGAAGTATTCTCATATGAATTATATTAGGATAGTCTACCATGAATAAGTATTATGTCTCTAATTAAGTATATCTATTTCTATAAAGAGTATTTTGTAATCATATAAGTCATAAGTATATCTTGGTTGCATATTTTCCAAACATTTATAGGTTTTGTAGTGATTTTAGTCGATTTTTAAATATTTCACTATGGTCAATTTTCTTAGTAATATATAAGAATACTGATTATTTGGAGAGTTTTATTGTATTATATGCTCATTAATTGAAAAAACTGTTTCATTTAACTTTTTGTTGAATCTCTAAGGTTCTCTATCATATCATATGTAAATACATATTTTTTTTCCTCTTAACTTATGTTTATTCCTTCAATTGCTTTTTCTTCTTATATTGTTATAACTATAATTTCTAGAATGTTATCACATTATTATGGTGACAATGAATATCCTTGATTTACATCTGATTTTACTGGAAGTTTCTTTAATCTTTCTCCATTATGGATAAAACAAGATCTTGGTTTTAGATACAAACTATTTACCATATTGAGGAAAAGTACATTTATTTCTATGCTTTTTTAGTATTTCTAACACAAATGCATTACAAGTTTTGTAAAAAAAATATCTATCTGCATTTATATACAAAATTACCAACTGACCTAATCAAAATGACTTTCCAACTACCTTTCATGTAATCTCTTTCCATTCTAGTGTAAGCTCTTTGAGAGTAAGCATTGTCTTTGCTTACTTGTATTTATATCCTCAACTCTTAGCAAAGTGCCTAGCACGTAGAAATACTTAATAAATGTTCTATCATTCTGACTGAATAGTAGCAAAATTTTTCACGATGAGTTTATCCATACTAAGTTAGCTATCTGCTACAATCTATCATCATATCCATATTTGAAACTTTTCTCACTTATTAGAACATACTAAAATGTATAGTCTGCTAAAACAAATCAGGAGAAGCATGATTTACCTCCATACCACAATGAAGCACTAGACTAGAAATATAGAGATACAAGTGAAATGAAGAAAATTAGCACCAAAAAGCGAGTAACTAAAGACAGTCTGTAGAGTTTTAAGAAAGTCCCTGGGTTTTCCACAAATTAAAAAATGTTAATAAATATCAAAAGTATGTAAATTTGGCTAAGAGGTAAGAATATTTTTGGCTATAGTAAACAATAAAACAGAAAAACTGCAAAATATCAAATGACTGAGTAATTTAGGGAAACTAGCCCCAAAATATAATAACAAAGAATAAAACTGATGTATCATTTTGGTGGCATAAAATACTATAAACAGAGGTACCTATGGATTAATATAACCTGTCTGAACAGTCGTTCATTCCAAGAAATTCATCTTTAATCCTACTCTTTCACAGCCTTTGGTAGATTTTCTAGCAACATGGAAAGGGGAACGCTTAGACTATGTTCTAGACAAAGGCTGTTTCTAAAGATTCAATTCCAAGTCTACATATTTTTGATACCCCAGGAACCACATTAATGACCAAGATTAGACTGTAACCCAGAAGTTTAATTCAGCATTCTAGAAGAAGCTTTAAATCCAAGTCCATATCAGAACAAGATTTTGAAAGCCCCCACTGAATAAACAACTAGAATCAATGTCACAAAATCAGAACTCAATTTTGAGATGTAAACTTGAACAATTTGGCTATAAAAGATATGGTCATATATTCCGTTTCAAACAATTCAATTCAAAAACTTTTGTCAAACTCCTACTATGTACAAAAGCACTATGCTAGGTATCCAAAATATAAAGACAAAATGAAAACCCCCCAGCTGTAAGGAACTTACACTCTATTTATTCATCTAGTATAGTCATGGTTTATTCTTCTGGCTATTAATATAAATCATTCCTATTAATTAATATCTGACTAAGCTTTAAAATTAAGCTGAATGAAATAATTAGGTATTTATAAAGTGCTTTAAATCCAGTCCAAAACCTGGTCGGTAACATCTTTTAAAATGTACCTTAATAACCACTGTATTAAAACAGAACCTTTAAAATTTAATTAATATAGGCTGCTCTAAAAATAAATTAACACATTAAAAACTATAAGGAATTTTTATAGTAGCTCCTACTGATAGTAGATTATGATTTCCCATTTTTCCTTTGGAAGGATACCCCCAAGAAATACCAGCTCTATAGTATGCTGCTAGTTGCTGGAAAGAATAAAGTAGCGTTAACAGGCAGAAAACAAAGTAGTTGCTCAAAACACAGCCATCTTTGGTCAATTCAATTAATACATCTTTTATGGATTTACAAGACATAAAAAAGGTTGGTTGGTCAAAAAACCTAGTCAGGCACTGTCAAGAAGTTGATGATGATCAATGACTGAGACAAACTCCTGTTTAGCTAATTAGAATCACTGATGTGCAATAATGATGTGAGCTAAGAATATTTGCAGACTTCTTTAGGATGAAAAATGGAGTAAAAGAAGCTGTCAATTTGTACAAGTTTTAAATTCCAATCAATTTTCCCAAGAGTGTTACTCATTTTAAACGTTGAGAACTACTCTTCTTAGCCACAGGGATTTCCATACTGAGTTTCTACCACCTTCCAAGAGCCAAAAATCTGAAAAATTATTCTAAATCACTAACAAATTTTTATTGTTTTGTGGAACATGCTATATATTATACAACATGACAGAATCATATTTTCTGGGTTTGGGCCCATTTTTAATGAGTTGTCAAAATGAAATATTAGAGACTAAAATGAAACATTTAACTATGTAACGGGTTGATATTGAGCCTACATTAGAACAGAAAGACTAATTTTTAAAAAGCCAAGTTCAACAAATTTGACATTTTAATCAGAAAAAATAAGGAAAATGAATGACTTGTCAAACTTTTTTGGATTATATTAGTATATGATCTGAAATAAGTAAAGAAATTACCCTGAAAGGTTTATTTAAAATGTATATTTTATACTAACTTCAATTATTGGCTTTCAAATTTAAAAGATCTTCAATTTCTAGTAAATGTAGAAATTCTAAAACAAACTTAGCAAAATGGAAGAAGAGATGAGTTATTGTTATATTACCTGTCCTGTTCACTATTAAATATTTTCTAAATCTTTTGCTACCTAGAGCATGCATATAATAAATGACTGGAAAAGAATGGTTTCCAGGAATAATTCAGTAATATAGTAATACACATTCCATCCTGTGAAAAAAATAATCATAACAAACCTCTGTTTTCCAAAATATATGTAATTCAATGAGTCTGAATACAAATTGCTTACTTTATGTATAAAATGTTTTAATATTCAGAAATATAGTGTGTGTATATATGTTTTCTCATTAAACAACTCAGCATAAAACATTTAATATTCTAGAATTCTGAACTATTACAAATATATTTTGACTTATAAAATATTTAAAAATTATTGCTGAAAATGCACATCTATAAAGAAAATATATTTATACTTTAAAATGACAAAACTGATGTGTAATTCAATAATTTAGGTCCAATAGACAGTTCCAGACTAAGATAAAAAGCATGATCAGCTCTATCATATATAAATATTAAACTAATTTCATATCATTGAAACCCTAAACAAAAAGAAAAAAATAATTGTATAATAGCACATTTTTCAAATTCTGTAATCAAATAATTTACTTTTAATCTGAACATGTTAACCATAAAATGTTTTTAGAAACATGAAGTTGAAAATAAAGGAAAAAGTAATTATTCTTTCTATTGTTAGATATAGTTGACTTTAGTCAACTAATGATTTTTCTATTATATTTTGTCTCTATGCCAAGAGATTTCTGTACAAGCTATACTCATATAATAATATACAAATATATAAATAAATGTCCAACAAAATCTCTGCAAAAGTATGTCGTATTTCGCATTTAATCATTTTGCAAATATTCTTCACCAAGAACACACAAGTATTTTACACAGTGTTCAAAAATATCATCACTTCAGAACAGACTGTTTTAACATCTGCACATCACCAGGGTTGCCCCCAAGGATTTTTAAATGATGCCTGCCTGTGCTGAATAAAGTGCTAACTTGCACCTTGCATTTCAAACTGTGTCCTGAGCAGCCATCCAGTTGGTACAACACCAGCTGAATTCCCACAGGCCACTGTTCATTCAGGCTTGACTGCAATTATCATGTCAATATTTTGTGCTCCGATATGCAGATATGCACACATGTAAGCTGCATAATACTTTCTTCTCTGTGGAATGTTGACTTATGTTCAATGTTCTGGGAATTTTTAATGAAACCAGATATTAAACTTTCATTAACTGAAGACAATCACAGTTATTTGACCTTAAATACAAAAGTTAATCATTTCTTGTGTTTTTAGATATTTGGCCTAGTCCTATTTATAAAGTCTAATTTTTAAATATAGTTATTTAATTCAATATTATAAACCAGTAATAAAGTTTGTATAAAAATTTAAAGTTAACAGTTTCTGAATTCAATACTCAACATTTATAAAGTAACTATTATGTGTAATACATCTTAGCATAATTCATGTTATCAACACTTAAGTACTAACTCCATTATTGCTTCATACTTACTCTCACCTTGTCTTGCAGGAGGCTGCAAAACTAAACATCCTTCTGGATGCAGAGTGGAAATGGAATATTATTTTGCCTTACCTCCTACTTTCCTCGGTTCTAGTCTCACCTTCATCCACTTCTCTGCCCAGGTTTACATAACTGCTGCAACAGGGGAGAAGCTCAACATAAGTGAGCTTACGCCTGGAGTTAAACTGCCTAGCAGCACTGTTACCAGATGGTAAAGTTCTGGCAGCTGCCCTTCTGGGGTCTCCAATCTCCTATGCCCCCACCATAGCCCAGGATACATTTCAGGTGGTGCTGGCCAAATACAAATGGGGCAACCTAGGACCACACAGCAGCTGTGCTCCCTGTGTGGTTGGGGGAGGAAGATGCTTTTCCTATTTTAAGTTTATATGATGTATCCTTATAATAGCCTGCTCGTTAAGCACCTATATTCTGCTGAACAATGCACACAATTTAGATAACTGCTGCCATCTATGAAGACAAATCTTTAGATACAATTCAAACACACATTTTACAAAAAGAATACAAACCAGTAGGATTATGGAATTAATTTTTTCTTGCTTTTCCATTTTTCATTTATTCCATTTTCATATTCTATTTCTTTAATTTTCATTTTTCAATTCCTACCACCACCTGCTAATACACTCCCTTTTAGTTTACCTTCTATCTACTCTGTATACATCGTGTATGTACCCAGATATTTAAAGCAGCTGTCACTTACTTTAAAACACAAACTCCTTACGAGCAAGGACTGGAGGAGGGGTGATGTTTGTGTTTTTAATTTTCTTTTCTTTATATCTCCACTTAACACTTAATACTTAACACATTTCCTGGTACATAATAAGTACTTTAATAAATTCTTGCTGACTGACTGACCACCCTCTTGAGTGAAAATTGGCACTACACTTCAATGGCTTTAAAGAAATTCATAAATCTAATACCAGAGGAAGAACCACAACAGGGAAAACATACTCCCCTGTCTAGGGTAAAGAATTATGCTGCCATCCTACTTTACATGACTTATAAATCCACATGAATTTTGAATCCTTAAGCTATTGGACACAGTACTACTTTTTCCATGCTCCTTACCCTAACTCAACTTTAAATGAGAGGTAAAAACAATTTGTTTTAAAGTTTAATAGATCCTAAGGCCGTGTTTGTGTTCAATAATATACATAATATGCCAGCTCTTTTTGGTTATGTTACCCCCTATTCTCTCCGCTACCCATCACGCCACATGACTTTAATGTATGTTATTAGAACCTACTTCTCAGGAATGTTGTGATGATCAAATGAAAGATAAAGTACAGAAAACACTTTAAAAACCTTAAAGCATCATACCAATGTGAGTTTTTATCATCAAGTGGGCAAAATGAAAACAAAAAAAAAAAACAATTGTCATAACTCTATTCTATTTTGTTCCACAAGGGGAGGGCCAATTTATATGTTTGAGACTCAGTAAATGGAACCTAGAGAACTGGAATAGTTCTAAAAACCACAGCAAACTGCTAATTGTGCAGATAACTACACTACTTTGGAAGATAATAGATTTCACAGAATCATAGGACTTTTAGAAAAAAGAGAATGAAAGATTTTACAAATCTAATCCCTTTATGTCATGTATGAAGACTTCCCAAATTTAGCTAATTAAACCACAGAACTTCTTAGTCACTCAGGATCATATATCATTATAGATTTAGAGCTGAACAAGAACTCAAATGTCAAGTCCAACCCCTTGATTTTACAGATAAGGAAACTGAAGCCTAGTGATGTAAAGTGGCTTTCTTTCAGGGTCAAATAGCCTGGAAACAAATGACTGAGATATGATTCAAATCTAGGTCGTTCTAATTCCAAGTTCAGCATTCTATCCAAAATGTTACATTGCCTCCAAGCTCATAATTTCAAAACTGTTTTTAACTACACCCTTATCCTACCTATGCAATAAGTTGTCAAAATCTGATAAATCGGTCACTCTAACATCACAGAAAGATCTAATATGGTAATAAACGGCAGCACAATATTAGTGAATAAGTACTTTATTTGGATTCAGAGACCTGGATTTGAATCTAGAATCTGGTACTTTGTTACTTTGAACTATTATTTAACCTTTCTGACAAATTATAGCTTCATCAATAATTCAATATAATTCAACTCAAAATATACTTATTAAGCACCTATGATGTACAGGGCACTATCCTAGGCACTAGGGATACAAAGACAAAACCAAAACATTCCTAGCCCTCAGAGAAGCTTAGCTTTGACTATATATAACCTCATGAGTCTAGAACTAGACTAAACTAGTGGCTATGAATGGATTCCTATGGCATCTGGGATAAAGTATAAGTTCCTACTTAGCTATTAAAGCCCTCCCAATATTACCCCAACCTATTTTACAGCCTCATTGGACTTGCTCCACCTGCCACTTGGTCTTCTTTCAGCTCTTTATACACCCCCAGACAGCTCCTATCTCCGTGTCTTTGCTGTGGCTATCCCACATATGTGAAATGCACTTCCTCCATACTTCTGCCTTGGAATTGCTTTCTTTCTTTAATGTGCAGCTCATGGACCATATTCTGCATGAAGCCTTTCCTAATCTCCTCAACTTTTGGTACCCTCTCTCCCAAACTATCTTTTATTTAAATATTTTGCATTTCTTTTTTTGTATTCACCATATGTTTATGCTGTTGTATAAACTTTTATATGACTTGCTGATTAAAATGCAAGTGGAGATTTTTTTATTCTTTGTATTTATATACAAATCTAGCATTGGATATAAATGTATCCTGGTACTAGCTAGGGGTAACAGGATAAAAGGTGAATCTAGAAGAAAGAGAGGAAAACCTGGAATGAGGGATAAGGCAGGGAGACCACCAAAAATGTGAAGAAATATGCCAGGTATGAGGTGATGGGGGCCTGCACCAGGGTAGTGGGAGTGTTGAAAGATATATGGATAAATATACAAGACATGTCACAAAGGCAGAAACAATAGGACTTTGCCACCAATTGAAACTGGGGCAGTAGAGAATGAAAGTAAATATAGGATGACTTCTAGATTGTGAAGTTGGGTATCTGGAAGGATACTCAACAGTAATTCCCAAGTATGAAAAATGGGAGGTTTTGGGGGGAAAGAAAATTAAGTCAATTTTAAGCATAATAAGTTTAATAAATCTATAAGACATCCAATTCAAGGTGTCCAATAGGCAGAGATGTGAAACTAGAGGTCAAGGGAGAAGTCAGAGCTGTGTAAATAGATTTGAGAATTATCAGCATAAAGATGAAAACTGAATTCATGGGAGGTAATGAAATCACAAAACAAAAAAGCTTAAAGAGAGACAAGAAGAGGGCCAAGGGCAGAGTGCTGAACCCACACCTAATAGGCATGACCTGAATATCTTGCAAAGGAGACTGAGAAGGAACAGAAAGATAGGTAAGAGAAACAAGAGAGAATAGTGTCATAAAAGCATAGCTACAGCAATATACATTAATTAAGGAATGGTTAAACAAGTTGTGACATATAAATGTGAAAGAGTACTACCGTGGTATAAAAAATGAGAAAATAAACTATTTCAAAAAGGCATGGAAAGATTTATAAGAAGTGATGCAAAATAATGTAAACAGAACCAGAACAATTCATATTGTAACATCAATATTTTGAAATAAAAAGTTTTGAAACCTTTTACAAACTTATAATTAAATGAACAGAAGTAGGAGAACAATACACCATAAAAACAACTTTGAAAGCAGCAATATTTATTTATTGATTTTGCTTTTTGGAGGGTGGAAGATAAGGCAATTTGTGCCAAGTGACTTGCCCAAGGTCACACGGCTAGGTTTTGTGTGTGTGTGTGTGTGTGTGTGTGTGTGTTAAGTGTCTGAGGCAGGATTTGAACTCAGGTCCTCCTGACTCCAGAGAGGCAGTGCTGGTGCTCTATTTACTGTGCCACCTAGCTGCCCCTGAAAGCAATAATATTTATTCATGATTACTGAGTACTGAGGATGAAACACGCTACCCATTACAGAGAGATGATGGATTTAGGTTACATAATGAGATATATTTTTGTATTTAATGATCAAAAAGATTTCTTCAATTTACCCAGGATATATCTTATAAAAATTCCTTTTATTTTTTAAAATTCTGAGTTCCAAATTCTCTCCTTCCCTACCCCCATCCCCACTTTCTCATTCCTGGACAGTAAGCAGCCTAATATTGGTTATACATGTATAATCATGTAAAACATATTTCTATAATAGTGATAATGTTAAAGAAGATACAAAATCCTCCCCCAAAAAAGCAACCACAAAAAAAAAAATTAAGAGAAAAATAGTAGGCTTCAATCTGCAATCAAATGCCATCAGTTCTTTCTCAGGATGTGGATAAAATTTTTCATCATGAGTCCTTGAAATTGTCCTCAATCGTTACATTGTATCTCTTTGGGATACAGACCTTGTAGTGATATTGCCGAGTCTTAAGCAGACAGAAAGAAAAAAATAGTTAATGAAGAAAGAGAAATAAACCTTCTCTGAAAGAGTGCAAAAAATGAAATTTTAAAAATTAATGAAAAGGAAGGATAGCTAAAAACTAAGAAAGGAAGTGGGCATGTACTTAATAAATGGATAGGACAAAAAAGGAAGAAGTAAATAAACGGATAAAAGCAGGAAAGAAAAAGAAATCAATAAGCAAAAGCCCAAAGGTAAAGAAGTAATTATAATTAATAAGAAGGAAGGTAGGGGGGGCAGCTAGGTGGCACAGTGAATAGAGCACTGGCCCTGGAGTCAGGAGGACCTGAGTTCAAATGTGGCCTCAGACACTTCACACACACACACACACACACACACACACACACACACACAAAACTAGCCATGTGACCTTGGACAAGTCACTTAACCCCAAATGCCCCTCCAAAAAGCAAAGAAAAAAAAAGGGAAGGAAGGGGTCCTGAAGTAAGGTGGAAGAGAGTCAATGGGAAAAGAGCTACTTTAAAAGTAAGAAGAAATAATTCCTCATTAAAATTCCTTAACAATGAATCATTAATAAAAAAAAAAGAAACATAGAACAGTGTTTACAAAAGGAGAAGGGAAAATCATAACTTATATTACAGGGAAACATAAACATAAATCTTATCACTGTTTCTGAATGGATTAAACAATCCAATAAAATGAAAAAGAATAACTGATTGGATAAGAAAACAAACTCTATACTGTTTCACAGTTCAAAAACAAAGGCATAAGAAAAAAACCTCAGAAAATAGAGAAAAAAATTTACTGTGCATAAAGTTAATCCAAATGCAGGATCTTCAATCACTTTATCAGAAAAAAACATTAGAAAATAAAAATTAATGAATGAGAAAAGTATTTTATCATGAAATATATATTTCATGGTATATTATATTAATATATTAATTAATTAAAATATATTAATAGGGTAACAAATGTATAAATACATTTCAATATATACATTCAATAAATATGTATCAAATACAGCACCTGCTCTGGAGTCAGGAGGACCTGAATTCAAATCCAGCCTCCAACACTTAACCCTTACTAGCTGTATGACCTTGGGCAAGTCACTTAACCCCAACTGACCCTCCAAACAGCAAAAAAAAAAAGAAAGAAAGAAAATATAAACAGTAATCAAATAGCGACAACAACTTCATTATCTTACTCTCAGTTTTAAATAACAGAAAGATAAACAATGGAAAAAAGTATACCTGAACAAAACAAGAATTAAAAGACTCATGGAAGCTGGGACTTCAAAGAATATTCATATTTCTTGGCACTACATGGAACTTTTACAAAAACTGACCACATATTAATTAGGGCAAATGGATATTGCAAATAAATATAAAAAGGTAGAAATAGTTAATATAGCCTTTCTAGACTATAACACAATTAAAAATAATCATTTATTCAGAGACCGTAAACAAAAAAAAAAACATAGACCCAATGGAGACTTAGCAGCCATACAATCCTAAATAATGAATGGATCAAAGAACAAATCGTAGAAATAGTAATTGATATTGTGAAAGAATTTTTTTTCTTTTTTTGGAGGGAGGAAAGCAGGGCAATTGAGGTTAAGTGCCTTGCCCAAGGTCACAAGTCACATGGCTAATAAGTGTTAAGTGTCAGAGGTTGGATTTGAATTCAGGTCCTCCTGATTCAAGGGCCGGTGATTTATTCACTGCACCACCTAGCTGGCCTGTGAAAGAAAATCATAATGATAAAAAACAGACCAAAATTTCATAAACACAGCTAATGTAATCTTCAAGGGAAAAATAATCTCTACAAACTTACATTAACAAAACAGGCAAACAAAAGATTACTTAACTAAATGTGATTTTTTTTTTTAAAAATCAGAAAGCTATTATAGAAACAAAATGAGCACAAAAGAGAGGAGAAAGATAATTGGAAACAGAAAACAGAAACAATAAATAAAACTAAGGGCTGGTTATTTGAAAAAAATTAATGAAGTTGATAAACCATTAGCTAATATGATTAAAATGAAAGCAGAAAATAAAATCAATAAAACAGCAAATGAACAAGGTAAAATCATAACAAAAGCCAGAAGTAAAAAAAAAGAATCAGATCTGATTATATAGTTATATTTCAACAAATCTGTGACCACAACACAGAGAAATACCTTCAAAAATATAAAATACTCAAACTATCAAAAGGCCACGGGGAGATATTAAGGCAATTTCAGAAAAGGAAATAGATCTAGCTGTACAGGAACTACCAAGGAAAAAACTCAAGATTCTAATGTACTCACAGGAGAGTTCTAACAAACTTTTAAAGGACAATTAGTATCAATACTTCACAAATTATTCTTAAAAACTGAGAAAGAACCCTACACCATAATCCTTTTGAGAAAAATATAGTCCTAATACCCAAATAAGAAAAAGATAATGCAAAGAAGGAAAACTATAGGCCAATATCATCAATGAATATTAACTCAAAAATTTTAAACAAAATCCAGTAAAAACAAATATAGAAATTTAGTCCTTACTATGACCAGACTGTTTTATACAAAGGATTCAAGGATGTTTCAACATTAGTTAAACAATCACTGTAATTAATCATATTAAAATTCAAAACCCCCAAAACTACATGATCATCTCAACAGATGAAGAATAAGCCTCTGACAAAATGTAATACTCTTTTATGCTTCAAACATAAACTATAAAGTATAGATAGAGAGAAACTGTTTTAATATAATAAAAAGTTATTATATTCAAAAATTCATTTTTCAGTAATCATTTATTAAGAGCTTTCTATGTGCCAGTCACTGTGCTTCTAAGGACTGGGGATAAGCCTCATCAAGGGCTTAAAATTTAATACAACCTAATTACTGCATCATATATAATGTGCATACACTAGAACCTTTCTCCAAAAATACAAGAGTAAAGCAAGAATGTCATTTTCCTCTATATTGTATGATACAGCTCTTTAATTACTACCAACAGCAGCAAAAGAAAAGAAAGAAAATAAATATACAAATTAGGTAAAGAGGAAATTAAACTATCAGTATTTCTAGGTGATATGATGGTATACTAGCCATAATTTAGATAATCAGTAAAGATAAGAATTAAGATAACTATTAGCTTTATCAAAATTTCAGGCAATATAACAAAACCTTAAAAATCAATAACATTCATATATATATATATATATATATGTATAACAATAAAAGAATTAATAATAGAAAGGGAAATCCTATTACAAATAATTTCAAAATGCATAAAAAATAAGGGGATTGACCTACCAAAGTAAACAACTTATTTATTTATTCATTCATTCAACTTTGAAGTGCTTTGTAGAAAAAATAAAGAACAACTTACACATTTGCAGGGAGTATTCAGTGTTTATGGCAAGGACGAGTTAATACAAAAAAGAATGACAATACTTCCAATGTTAATCTATACTTTTAATATCAAACAGAAATATAATATATACATATATATAAATACATACACACATATATGGAGAGACAGAGAGACAGAGAGAGAGGGAGAGACAGAGAGAGAGACAGAGAGAGAGAGAGAGAGAGAGAGAGAG
>NW_027185799.1:12694553-12776333 GCF_028583685.1 Petaurus breviceps papuanus
GAGGAGGAGGACACTTTATGGACTTGCTAAATGTATCAGGAGAAACCAAACTTCTAAAATATCAAGGAAAACACTGAATAGTTGTTGAAATAAAGAGAAAATAGCATTTCCAGAGGTAACACTATATTCTAAAGCAGCAGTTACAGAAACCACCTGGTATTGGTTAAAGAATAAGGCTCAATAACCCAGTGTTTGATGATGTAGAAAACATAAATTACCTAGGAAAAATTCCTTATCTGATAAAAACTGCTGGGAAAACTAGAAAGCAATCTGGCACAAATTAAGGTTAGACAAACACACTATATATCACATTCCTCAAAACATTCTAAATGGACACGGAACCCTAACATTAATGATGACACTACAAAAACAAAAATTAGAGGAAAAACAGATTATATATACCTCTCATTATGAGTAGGAGGTATATTATTAACCAAATAAGAGATATGGGCAATTAAAAATAGGGAATAAGTAACTTTGACTTTGTGAAATTGAAATACTTCTGCACAAACAAAATTAATACACCTGGGATAAAAATGTAATTGTTTAAATGGAGTGGGGAATCTCTATGAAATTGCTCTGGGAAGGGTTTATATGTACATATAAAGGATCTATATCCATATAAATATATTTAAGCATATACACATATGTATATGTGTGCATAAATATATACACATGTGTACAAATACATGTGTGTATACAAATACACATATACACACTAATATCCATTTCCCAATAGGTAAGTGGTCAAATGATATCAACAGCTCTCAAAAGAAGAATTTCAAAGTATTTATAAACACATGACAATGTTCTAAATCACTTATAATAAGAGAAATACAAATCAAAACAACCCTAGGGTTTTACCTCACACACTGAGTATTGACAAAGATGATGAAAATATGGTAATTCTCAATGTTCAAAGGGTTGTAGAATGATAGGGACACTAACACATTGTTGGTAAAGCTGTGAGTTTGTACAACCACATTGAAAACTAATTTGGAATGCTAAAAATAAAGTAAGAAATATGTCCTCATTTGCATCAAAATATTTATAACAGCATTTTTTGCAATGGCAAGGAATGAGAAACAAAGCAGATGCCCAACATCTGGTAAATAGATAAACAAATTGTGGTACATGAATGTAATGGAACATTACAATGCTGTGAGAAATTACATACATCTTTTGACCCAGATATACCACTACTAGATCTATATCCTAAAGAGATTATTAAAAATGGGAAAAAATATTTATAGCAGCACTTTTGGTGGTGCGAAGGAACTGGAAATAGAGGGATGCCCATCAATTTGGGAATGACTGAACAAGTTGTGGTATAAGACTGTGATGGAATATGATTGTGCTATAAGAAATGAAGAGCAGTATAGTTTCAGAAAAACTTGAAAAGACTTATATGAGCTGATGCAAAGTGAAGAGAACAGAATCAGGAGAACATTGTACAAAGCAACAGTAATATTGTAACAATAACCAAATGTAAAAGACTTAGCAACTCTGATCAAGACAATGATCTAAGGCACTGAAAAGCACCGATGATGAAAAATGCTAACAAATTCAAGGGAGAGAAGTGATGAATTCTGAATTCAGACAGAAAAATACTAATTACACTTTCTTTATTTTTCATGGAGTTTTGTGTATTTTCTTTTGCAATATGGCTAATATGGAAATATATAATCAATATGTTGCTTGCCTCCTCAGTGGAGTGGGGTCAGGAAGGAAGGAGGTAATTTGGAATTCAAAATTTTTTTAAAAGAATGTCAAATTTTTTTCTACATGTAATTGGAAAATATGTAATGAAATAAATAAAATGTTTTCTAAATAAATATATGTGATGAATAAAGAGAAGCAATTACCTGAACTGATACTACATAGTAAAGTAAGCAGAATCAAAGCACTATACATAATAACTACAAAAATATAAATTTAAAGAAACACATGACAAAAAATGAAAAACTGAAATTAACAACATGATAAAGATGATGCATGACTCAAATATTAGAAGACAACCCCATTCTAAACCTGCATGAAAGTGGGAGGCCCACAGGTATTACATATAACACATGATTTTGGATTTTTTAAGTGTAGCAATCAGATACACTGTTTTTTCCTTTTATATATCAAATATAATTTGAATAACTGATAAAAACAGAAGACATCAACAAAAGATTATTTTTAAAAATAATCATGAGAAATTCCATGCTATTTTGAAGAATTGAAAATATTGCCTCACGTTGGGAAATATTTTTGTGAGCTCAGTTTGTAAGTTTGTGAGCATTTCATGGTCTTAAAAAAGTTATCTTTCCTTTGTGGAGGGCTGGTTCATAGGAACAAATGTAAATATTAGGTTTTCTAAACTACATGCATTACTTATTTGGGGTGACTATAACTATATTTTCCTTTAACGTTCTGATATAAATAAAATCATCTTTACTGTGCAAATTAGAAATACCTTTGGGATAAGAAAAACTCTCTAGGTATTTTCAAACAAGCTGATGTAAAACTGTATTTCATGTTTAGTTACTTTATATCTACTTAAAATACCATTGATCTCAACTTTTAAAAAATAAAATGCTACATATCTACTTCACTTTCCTTTGAAATATTTTTATAACAAAAAGTTACCCAAAATGCTAAAAATGAACAGATACATCTTACTTTTCCTCCTGAACTACTGATTTTTTTCACTTTTATTTTCATGCTATTGCTTATAATTATGCAAATAATCTTTAAACTTTGATGAATGAAATTTCGTAACAAGAACTGATTTTAACTATTAGGCTCCTAATATTGAATGGCTAGTAAATTGTTTTCTACCAATATCATATTAGCATAGTATGAAAGGATATTAGATGACAAGTATGTTTACAAAATTATGGCAGAATCAAGATAGCGGAGTTGAATCAACATTTTGGCTGAGCTTTCCCAGTACACCTCTTCCATAAAAACCCAGAAAACACGGCAGAAGTAATTCTCATAGGGAAGGTGAAGTAAAAGTCACACCAAGGCATTTCTCCCACACAAAACAGCTTAGGAAGACAGACGGAGAAATGTGTGAACCCTGAGCTAGGGGCTGGCCTACAGTACAATCCAGTAATAGCTGCAAGTAATGGTAGGACACTCCAGACCGGAGATTCCAAGGGATCCCTTAATTATCACTGGAAGCAGGTCTAGGTAACATGTGGCAGCTCTATAACCCATTACCCAATTCTAAGTCACAGGTCTAAAGCAGAGAGGAATGGCCACGAGGGCCCTAGTAGAATACTGAAAGCACAACAAATTCCAGAAATTTAGCAGACTCTGAGCAGAGGAGGCAAGCAGTGACTCCATTTTAATCTGTATTACAAAATATAAACCTGCCATAGAAAAAAAAACAGAGCATAAAACCAAGACCAAAGATCAGCCAGTTCAGTGACTCTGAATCTACAGACAGACCCTAACTGTGACTGAGTACAGCAACACTCTATAGAAAGTCAACTACACAAGCCAAAAGACCCAAACCTTGGTGAAGAACTTACAGGGCTAAAACAAGAGGACATAAGCACTGAAAACTGGCAGGCTCCCAGAGTGAGCTGTGAAAGCAGAAGTTCAAGCAAGACCACCACTCCCCCAATCCCCAAAAGTAAAGAGAGATAAAGTGAAAAGTCAAGAAGTAGGCTGCAAGGGGAGAGTATACTGGATAGTGGAGTAGGTCAGAAAATTCCAAGCTCTCAATATTTTCCCCCACAAAACAGTTAAAATAGTACCTCAGGGAGAACAAAAAGTGGGTGGAGATAAATAATAACAGGGGCACAACCAGGTCCTTCCAGGGATACTTTGAGAAGATCAGAAGAAAAACCCCAGGATGATGTTTGTTCCCTGTGAAGAGTAAAAACGTACAGGCTAGGTCTATTTTAACAAGCAGAAAGAAAGTCAACCAATTAGAAAAGGAGATCCAGAATCTTAAGAAAATTACACCCTAAAAATGAGAAATGGGCAAAGTTAAGTCAGAGAAATTATAAGAGATAAATAATTTAACAAAATATGAATAAAGGAAAAATAGAAGAGAAAGTGAAACATCTTATAAGAAAAACAACAAATTTGGAGAATAGATCAAAAAGAAAATATAAAAATAATCAGACTAACTAAAAGTTATGATCAAAAAAAAAGAATCTTGATACAATAATATACAAAATAATTTAGGAAAATTGGCCTGAAGCATTAGAACAAGGGGGAAAGTAAAAATAGAAAAAAATTCATCAATTATCACTTAAAAGAGATCTTTTGAGGAAAACTCACAGAAGTATCATAATTAAATTCTAAAAGCCTGAACTCAAGGATAAAATAGATTAAAACAATTCAAATATAATGGTTCCACAATCAGAATTACACAAGACTTAGCAGCAGAGATATTAAAGGACCAAAGGTCTTAGAACACAACATATCGAAAAGAAAAAGAACTGGGGCTCTGCCGAAAAATATCATTTCTTGTGTAGCAGCAACAAAATATTAAGAGCCCCGATGGCCACAGTAAATATGCCAGTATAGTGCTCACTCACAAAATATAACAGACTCTCCATACAGAAGACAGAAACAAGACATTTATTCAGACACCAGAAAATCAAATCCCAAAACCAGTAAGCTGATTCCATTATAACAGCAGAGAAATTAATAAGTCAAAATGGCACAGAGAGTCACAGCATCCTTTAGCCTTCCCAAAAACCAACATTTACACACAAGCCAACCTGTCTCCCGAGGGTGCGTCCTCTCTCTCCCACCATCTAGCTGCTCTGACTCCCGCTTTCATGTGGGCTCTGCTCCACCCTTTAGCAAACTCCTCCCACCACAGGCTCCATGTGACTACATTCAATCTATTACAAGGCAGGGTATATCTTCAAAGCATGGAAGGTCTTCAAATCCCCATTACCATTACATTCAGCCACAATATCTTTCATGTCCCTTACACAGCAAAAATACATTAACAATACATTTCATTACACAAATTAATGAGAGTTTAGGGGAAACTGGGGGGACAGGTAGCTGGTGTCAACAGAACTTTGCAACAATATAACAGGGACAATAGAAAATAAGCACATAAAACAATATTTTAGGGTGTGGGCTTGGGCACATGCATCCCATCTTTCCTCCCTCAAACGAAGGGGGCTCAAAATCTTGGGGTAAGGTACAAAGATCTCTTCTCCATAGCTATGTCCTGCTGAAAATGGACATAGAACTGTCCCTGCCCCAATAGGTCCCATTCAAGAAGTCAGTTCTTTAGCTGACATCTGGAGCTCGGTCAACACAAGGTCCAGGGGTAGCACATCATAGTCATGGACATGGGATGGCATCCAGCTTAAGTTATCACGCACCTCCAGGTGGAGGATACAAAAACTGCAGGAAACAAATCTTGCAAACAAATTTAATAGACAAAAAGCCAAAAAAACAGACAAATATAGGCTCAGTCATGCTTATAGAGTCCATGAACTCACTATCATAGCCTCATTAATGGTAGAATATGAGAGTGAAAGGTACAATTTCATAATCACCTTCTCCTATGTAAACAGTTATAGTATCATATTTCCATTTGCTACAGTCTCCACAGACTTTGGAATATCATCTGGCTTGTGTTTTACAAATACTTTAGCTCCTAATTTTATTATATCCATAGAATCAAAAGCTTCAGTTACTCTGAAAGTTATTTTAGAAGGAGGGTCGGTTTTCACAAAGGGTATTATTTCACAAGAAATAATAACCACTTGAACTATTCTATCATTTTAACAAAACGGTGCAGGTTCTTCACCTGAATTTTGCAATGTCACAATAATTTCTCCTTGATAATTAGAATCTATTATTCCAGTTAATACATGTATTCCTCGAGTTGCTAAACCTCATTTATATACTATCCACCCAAAATGATTATTAAGGGTTCTCATACATATTCCAGTAGAGATGTTTCTTTCTTTTCTATCCAACCAAAAGTCCTCTAAATAATGCAAATCATATCCTGTCGATCAAGGTGTTCCTGGATATGGTGATGGGACATCTTGACTCACAGTTCAATACTCAATATTTGGGATCTTATGTGTCTGCTGTTTTCTAACTTGAAGATTTAGGGTCATCATTCTGGCTAGAGGTATACTTCCTCCCAATGGTCTATTATTCAAATTATGCAGAGCAGTGACCAAATTGTCTTTCCAATTTTTATACAAATTATTACAACTTAACTTCCTTAACTGTTCTTTCAATAACGTAACCATTCTTTCAATTAACCCAGATGCTTATGAATAATATGGAATATGATTTATCCATTCCATATTGTTCACTATACAATATCTCTTCATTTCATTACGTTTAAAGTGTGACCCCAGGCCGGAGGGAATCCAGAGCAGCAGCAGCTGTGGCCATTTCCAGATTTATCAACACATACATGCGAAGGACAAATTGAGAGGTCAGTGCAGTCTGGACTTTGGGACCCAATAAGTGGGAGGCATGGCTTTTGCCCCCGGGGTGAGAAGCTGCTGAGACGCAGGCACAGCAAGCCAGTGCCACATGGCAGCTTCAGCTCCTGGCCTGTAGAACATAAGGGGACCAAGAACCAGTCTGAAGGGTAATTACTCTTGCTTTAACCTGCTTGGTTCTGGATTGCAGTCTAGGGTGGAGCTCCTGGGATGTGTGTCCAGTTTGCCAGAACATGTGAAGGCCTCAGAGAGGGCACCCATCTAATACCTCCAGCACCTGAGAAAACCCCAGTGTTTGGGACAAAAGTTCCCCTGTCTGGTGGCAGAGCCCTACTGTGGAAAAAAGCCCAGGGGTCAAGTGACTGAGGGGCGACATGACCAGGCAAAGGAAAAAAAGCAGACATAAGATTCCAACATTAGACTCCTATTTTGAGGACAAAAAGGAGCAAAGCATGGAACAGGAAAAAGACAGTGAAGTCCTGCACCAAAAGATTCAAAGGAAAATACAAGCTGGTTACAGGCCATAGAGGACCTTAAGAAGCAGATAAGAGAAGTGGAGGAAAAATTGGGAAGAGAAATGAGAAAATGCAAGATAATTACAAAATGAGAGTAAACAGCCTGGCTGAGGAAAATCTCACCTTAAAAAAATAGACTAACTCAAATGGCAAAAGAGGCTCAAAAAGGCAATGAGGAGAAGAATGCCTTAAAAAGCCGTATTTGCCAGATGGGAAAAGAATCTCAAAAGCTCAATGAGGAGAATCATTGATTCAGAATTAGATTGGAACAAATGGAAGCTAATGACTTTATAAGAAATCAAGATACTGTTAAACAGACACAAACAAATGAAAGAAAAGAAGGTAATATGAAATATCTCATGGGAAAAACAACTGACCTGGAAAACAGATCCAGGAGAGATAATTCTAAAAATTATTGGACTACCTGAAAGCCATGACCAAAGTAAGAACCTAGAAATCATCGTCCAGGTAGTTCTCAAAGAAAACTGCCCTGATATTTTAGTACCAGAGGGCAAAACAGAGGTTGAAAGAATCCACCCGATCACCTCCTGAAAAAGATCCCAAAAAGAAAACTCCTAGGAATATTATAGCCAGGTTCTGTAATTCCCAGATTAAGGAGAGAATATTACAAGCAGCCAGGAAGAAACAATTTGAATATTGTGGAAACACAATCAGGATAACCCAGGATCTGGCAGCTTCTATACTGAGGGATCGAAGGGCTTGGAATATGATATTCCAGAGATCAAAGGAGCTGGGATTAAAACCAAGAGTGACCTACCCAGCAAAACTGAGTATTATGTTTCAGGGGAAAACATGGTCATTCAGTGGAATAGAGGACTTTCAAACATTCTTGCTGAAAAAACCAGAGTTGAATAGAAAAAAATAATTGTAACTTATGAAACTTTTCTCAGTAGTTGAAGGAAATAGAAATATATATGTCTATATATGAGGGTATATGGGCATATGAATACATATGTGAATGTGTGTATATATGTTTACAGGTATACATAGATAGAGGGCACATGACCAATTTAACAGGGTGGGATGATACTTAAAAGGTAAAATTAAGAGGTGAGAGAGGAATATAATGAGAGGAGATGGGGAGAGACAGAATGGGGTGAACTATCTCATACAGAAGAGGCAAGGGAAAATGGTTACAATGGAGGGGAAGAATAGGAAGGCAAAAGGGAATGAGTCAACCTTATTCCCATTGAATTTTGCTTGAGGAGGGAATGAAATACACACTAAATAGGGTATCTCACCTTCCAGGAGAGTAGGGGGGGAAGGGAATGGGAGGGGGGATGATGGAAGGGAGGGCAGGCTGGGGGAAGGGAAGTTGGAAGCACCCACTTTTGAAAAGGGATGGGATCAAAGCAGAGAATAGAACAAGTGGGAGGTGGGATAGGAGGGATGGAAATACAGTCAGTCTTTTACAATATATCTACTATGTTATTGTTTTGCATTAGCCACACATGTACAAACTATACTGAACTGCTTATCTTCCCAGTAAGGGTGGGTGACAAGGGAGGAAGGGAATGAATCTGGAATTCAAAGTTTTAAAATCAAATATTCAAATATATATATATATATAATTATTAATACTATTTTACATGTAATTGGGAAATAAGGTATACAGGCTCTGGGCCATAGAGATCCACTGGAAAAGTAGAAGGGGTATGGGAGAAAATATGGAAGAGGGCAGATTGGAGGAGGGGATATCCTGTGGGACTGCTATTTTGGGGCGGTGGGTAGGGGAAAAACAGGGAGAAAATTTGCAACTCAAAATCTGGCAGAAATGATTGATGTAAATCAAAAGTTAATAAAGCATTTGAAAATTTTTTTTAAAAAATTGATATAAATAGGAAAAAAAAGTGTGACCCCATTGTCACTTTCAATCTGCGTTGAGGTTCCATAATATAGACTTATGAGATCAAGAGTTTTATACGTCTTTTTCTGGGTCACATTCTTATAGGGACAAGACACTAATATACCTGAATAAGTGTTCATGCAAGCATATGTAAATTTTTATCCTTTATCTTGTGGGAGAGGACAAATATGATCTATTTGCCAAATTTGGGCTGGAACTTTTCCTCCTGCTATCTCCCCAGTTACTACCTGAGAAACAGTTCATTCCTTTTCCACATGACATATATGACATTCTTCTGCTATATGTTTTAACAATGAATAAGAGTTACTAATATCTCAATATTGTGCCCACTGGTGTGTGATCTAGACCCCTAAATGACCAGCCATTTGATGGACCCATTTTGCTAGAAGACGATCATCAGTTGGTGTCAGAGTAGGGACAATATGTTGAGTAGCAATCTTTGCTAGTCAATCAGCATGTACATTGTTGTACCCACATTCCAGTATGGTAAGGGCTACATGAGGACCTACATGAAAAACTGAAAAATCAGTAAGCAAAGACATGTCCCATATATCTTCCCATAATTCCTTGCCCCAGATTTGTTTACTTTGAATTTCTGAATTTTGATTTTTTTCACAAGAGCATCCACGGAACTAATCCATTAGATACTACCCATGAATCAGCAAATATATGACACAGTCCTCATTGATCTATTTTGAAAACTTAATGTACTGCCATAAGTTCAGCATATTGACTATTTAAACCTATCCCAGTATTTTCCAAAGTCCACCCAATACATGGGTTATAGGCTACTTCTTTCCAATGACTTTTATGGCCAAAAAATTTTGCTATCCCATCAATGAACCATGCATATTTCTTCTCTTCTTTAGTTAATTCATCATATACTTCATTCCATTTTACCAATAACTATACCAACTGTTGCTTTGATTCCGGAGATGTATCATTTCCTTCAGTATTGATGTTTGCTATAGATTTATGTAGAGGAGAAACTCCACTTTTGACAGACAGAAACAAATCTCCCACTGAACAAAGGCCAGCAGGAAGAGTCCGTGGCAGTGTGGAACTTCAGTTTAACTTCAGGGTGGCCCCAACCAGCAGCGGCAGCGGAAGGAAATTTCGCAAGAGTAAATCACCAGAAGCTGTAGCAATTTCCAGACTTCTCAATCCACAAAAACTAAAGACAAAGTAAAAGGTCAGTGTGGAACTTTGTTGGGAACAGGGCAGCATGGTCCGGCTACTGCTCCCAAGGCAAGAAACAGGAGGCACAATGGCTGAAGCCGCTGTAGCATGGCTGCTTCCAATGCTCCTGGCCTGAAGATTGCAGGGGAACCACGCAATCAATCAGAGGGTAATTGATTTTGCTTTGACCTTCTTGGATCCGGATTGTGATCTTGGGTGGTAGTCCTGGGGTGTGTGACCAATAAGCCAGAGCATGTGGGAGCTACAGAGAGGGCATGCATCTAATAGCTCCAGCAGCTACAAAAACCCCAGGGTTTTAGGACATAGCTCTCTCCATTCTGGAAGCAGAGTTCTACTGTGGCAAAGAGCTCAAAAGTCAAGTCATTGACTACCAATATGAGCAAGCAATGGAAGCATTGTCAGACCATAAAATCCTTTTTGGGAACAAAAGGGATCAAGTTATGGAGTGGGAGGAAGACAGTGAAGTCAGAAATCCTGTATCAAAAACCTCCAAGAAAGATATGAACTGTTTACAGACCATGGAGGAGCTCAACAAGGATTTTGAAAATCAAATAAGAGACGTGGAGGAAAAATTGGGAAGGGGAATGAGAATGATACAAGAAAATCATGAAAAGTGAGTCAACAGCCTGCTAAGGGAGACCCAAAAATACAATGAAGAAAATAACACACTGAAAAATAGACTAACTAAAATGGCAAAAGAGGCTCAAAAAGCCAATGAGGAGAAGAATGCTTTAAAAAGCTGAATTTGCCAGATGGAAAAGGAATTTCAAAAAGTTACTAAAGAGAATAATTCCTTCAAAATTATATTGGAGCAACTAGAAGCTAATGAGAAATCAAGATACTATAAAATAGATCCAAACAAATGAAAAAACAGAAGGCAATGTAAAATATCTCATTGGAGAAACCACTGACAATGAAAATAGAACTAGGAGAGATCATTTAAAAATTATTGGTCTACCTGAAAGCCATGATCAAAGAGTCTACACACCATCTTTCAAGAAATTATCAAGCAAAATTGCCCTGACGTTCTAGAACCAGAAGGCAAAATAGAAATTGAAAGAAGTCATATGTACAAAAATATTTACAGCAGCTCTTTTTGTGGTGTCAAAGAATTGGAAATTAAGGGGATGCCCATCATTTGGGAATGGCTGAACAAGTTATGGTATATGACTGTAATGGAATACTACTGTGCTATAAGAAATGCAGAGCATACGGACTTCATATTTTCTTGGAGAGACTTATACGAACTGATATTGAGTGAGAAGAGCAGAACTAGGAGAAGTTTGTACACAATGACAGACACAATTAAAGTGTGATGACCAACATTAATAGACTGGGCTCTTCTCAGCAATGAAAGGTTATAAGACTACTCCAAAAGATTCATGATAGAAAGAGATGTCTACATTCAGAAAAAGAACTGCCTTGTTTGAATGCAGATTGAAGCAAACTACCTGCTCTCTTTCTTTTTCTTGTTTTGTTTTGTTTCCTCTTTCCCATTGTTCACTCCATCAATTATAATCCTTCTTTACAACCTGACTAATGTCTCATGTGAAAGTATTTGCAGATCTTATACTTGATTGCATGCCGCCATGGCAGGGTGGGGGAGAGAAGAACAGGGAGAAAATCTGAAACTCAAGGGGTTATGAACTGAAATCTTGTCAACTAAAAGTAAACAAATTAATTAATAAAAACAAAAAAAATTTAATAACTGACCTAAAAAATAGATCAAGGAGAAATAATTCATGAATCATGAGTCGATTATTTTTTCTAGCTTTATTAAAAATATTTTTGATAATTTGATACAGTTGACATGGAATAAACATTAGTTTAGGTAAAATGGTCATTTTTACTATATTGACTCAAGCTGCCCATGAGCAATTAATATTTTTCCAATTGTTGAGATCTGATTTTATTTATATGAAAAGTATTCCATAACTGTGTACATATAGTTGCTATATTTGTCTTGGCAGGTAGACTTTCAAGGATTTAATAAAATTTCTTTCTATTTCTTACTGTTGGACTCTGCAGGTAATAGATAGAAATCCTGATGATTTGTGTGGGCATATTTTGCATCCTGTAATTTTGCTAAAGTTGTTAATGATTTCAATTACTTTTTTAGTTGATTCTCTAGGATTCTCTAAGTATGACATCATATCACTGGGAAAGAGTGATAGCTTTGTTTCCTCATTGCCTATTCAAATTCCTTCAACTTCTTTTTGTTCTTATTGCTATAGCTAACATTTCTAGCACAATATTGAATAATGAAAGTAATAATGGGAATCGCTGCTTTATTCCTAATTGTACTAGGAAGGCTTTAGCTTATCCCCATTATAAACAATGCTTCCTGATAGTTTTAGATAAATATTACTTATTGTTTTAAGGTAAGCTCCATTTATTTCTATGCTTTCTACTGTGTTTAATAGGAAAGTGTGTTGTTTTTTATCAAAGGCTTTTTTCTGCATCTACTGAGATAATCATATGGTTTCTGTTGGCTCTGTTATTGATATGGCCAAATATGTTGACAGTTTCCCTAATGCTGAACATTTCTGGTATAAATCCTACCTGGTCATAGATCCTTGTGATACATTGCTGTTTTCTCTTTGCTACTATTTTATTTAAAATTTTTGCATCAACATTCAATAGGGGAACTGGTCTATAATTTTTTTTCTATGTTTTGTCTCTTCTTGGTTTAGGTATTGGCACCATATTTGTGTGGTAAAAATGAATTCAGTAGAATTATTTCTTCACCTATTTTTTTTTAAAAATGATTTATATAACACTCGTATTAATTACTCTGTAAATGTTTGATATAACTTGCTTGTAAATCAATCCAGCCCTAACAATTTTTTGTAAGGAAGGTCACTGATTACTATTCAATTTCTTTTTTTCTATTTTGTTTCCAAGATTTATTTATTTTTAGTTTTAAGCATTCATTTCCAAAGGATTTGGAGTTACAAATTTTCTTGCCATCTCTCCTGTACCCCCAACCACAAGATGGCAAGCATGCTGATTACTTCTTCCCCCAGTCTACTCTCTCATATATTCCCCCTATAGCTTTCCCCTTGCCCCTTTACCCTTTACTTTCTTACAGGGCAAGATGGATTTTTATACCCCATTGCCTGAATATCTTATGTCCCAGTTGTATGTAACGATAGTTTTTCAGCATATGTTTTTAAAATTTTGAGTTTTTACCCTCCTCACCTAGTCCCACTGGGAAGACAAGCAATTCAATTTAGCATATACATGTGTAGTTATGCAATACTATCCATAGTAGTCATGTAGTGAAAGTTTAACTATATTTCCCTCCATTCTATTCCACCCCCCATTTATTCGATTTTCTCCTTTAACACTGTTCCTGTTCAAAAGTATGCTTCTGACTGTGCCCTCCCCTCCCTTCTATCTTGCCCCGTTATTCCTTTCCCCCCTACTTTCTTGTAGGGTAAGATACCCAATTGGGTATATATGTTATTCCCTCCTTAAGCCAAATACAAGAATAGTGAGGTTGACTCATTCACTTTCACTTCCCTGCTCTTCGCCTCCAATGTAGTAACTTATGTGAGATAATTTACCCTCCTCTATCTCTCCCTTTCTCTTGCTCCCAATACATTTTTAAGATATTAATGTTATTTTTCAGATATCATCCCTTCATATTCAACTCAATCTGTGGCCTCTATGTATACATGTACACATATACATACACACCCACACACACATATATGCACACACATACATATCTATGTATATATGCATATATATTCCCTTCAATTATCTGATACTGAAAAATGTCTCATGAGTTACATATATGGTCTTTCCATATAGGAATGTAAAGAGTTCAATAATTTTCTCATGATTTCTCTTTCCTGTTTACCTATTCATGCTTCTCTTGCTTCTTGTATTTGAAAGTCAAATTGTCAATTCAGTTCTGGTCTTTTCATCAAGAATGTCTCTATTTCTATATCAAGAAAGTCCTCTAGTTCACTCAATGTCTATATTTTCCCCTAAAGTATTATACTCAGTTTTGATGGGTAGGTGATTCTTGGATTTAATCCTAGTTCCGCTAACCTCCAGAATTATGGTATTCCAAATATGATATCCCAAACCCTTCGATCCCTTAATGTAGAAGCTGCTAGATCTTTTGTTTTCCTGATTGTGTTTCCACAATACTCCAAACTGTTTCTTCCTGACAGCTTGTAAATTTTCTCCTTGACCTAGGAACTCTGGAATTTGGCCATGATATTCCTAGGAGTTTTCTTTTGGGAATCTTTTTCAACAGGCAATCAGTGAATTCTTTCATTTTCTATTTTACCCTCTGGTTTCTAGACTATCAGGGAAATTTTCCTTGAGAATTTCTTGAAGGATGGTTTCTAGGGTCTTTTTTTTATCATAGCTTTCAGGTAGTACAACAATTTTTTAAATTACCTCTCCTGAATCTATTTTCCAGGTCAGTGGTTTTTTCCAATGAGATAATTCACATTTTCTATTATTTTTTCATCCTTTTGGATCTATTTTATAATATCGTGATTTCTCATAAGTCATTGCCTTCTAATTGATCCAATTTAATTTTTAAGGAATTATTTTCATCACTGAGCTTTTGAACTTCCTTTTCCATCTGGCCAATTCTACTTTTTAAGGCATTCTCTCTCCTTGTTGTCTTTTTGGACCTCTTTTGCCATTTGAGTTAGTCTATTTTTTAAGGTGTTATTTTCTTCAGCATTTTTGGGGTCTCTGTCATAAGCTGTTGACTCATTTTTCATGATTTTCATGCAACACTCTCATTTCTCTTCTCAATTTTACCTCTACCTCTCTTATTTGATTTGCAAAATCCTTCTTGAGGTCCTCCATATTTCCCTTGGAGACTTCTGATGAAGGAGTTTTGACTTTGTTGTCATCTTCTGCTTCTGTTTTGATGCTCTTCCCCCCAAAAAAAAGATTCTACAGTCTGATTTCTCTCTCTCTGCTTACTCATATTGCCAATTAATTACTTGACTTTTGAGCTCTCTACCAAAGTAGAACTCTGCTTCCAGAGTGGAGAGTGCTGTGTCCCAAATTTCTGGGGTTTTGTGCAGCTGTTAACAGAGCTGCTCTATGCACCTGCCTCAGAATTGTGAGTAGGACTGCCTCTCCACAAGCCTCAACAACCTCTGCCATGGCAGCGCTGCTCACCACAGGACTGCCACCCAAGACTACAACCCAGAACCAAGCAAGGCAAAGTAAGAGAATCCTGGGTCACAGTAAAAAAATTCCTGCAATTGCCATCTGGCCAGCCACTTGGTATCCCCAAGATTTGTAGAAATGGAGCTCAGAAACAAGTTGAAGTGAGAGCAACTGCAGCTGCCACCACCTCCACCACCCCAGGAGTAAGGAACAGACCAAGCTCTTCTCTAACCCAGCCCAATAGTGTTCCCTCACTGACCTTACTTTCTTTTTGGTGTTTATAGGTTGAGAAGTATGGAAACTGCCACAGCTGCTAGTGATGTGATGCCCTGAGGTCTGCCCCAGCCGGTCTATGCTACCAGTCTGTGCTGGCACAACACACAAGACAGTGCTCTGCTATCAGCCTAGTGTGATAAATCATTCCTGTCAGTTTGCCAGGCTGTCCTCAGCTGGAAATGTATTTAACTCTGTCCTTTTATGGGTTCTGCAGCTCTCAAATTTGTTCAGAGACATTTTTTATACGTATTTGAGGTAATTGGGGATGAGCTCAAATAAGTTCCTGCTTTTACTCTGCCATCTTTGTTACAACCTTAAATTTTTTTAAGATTGGGTTATTAATAAGTATTTTATTTCTTCTTCAGCTAATCTAGGTAACATATGTATTTGTACATATTCATCCATTTCATTTAGAGGGTCAAATTTATTGGCATGTAATTGGGCAAAATAATTTCCTCTTCAACATTGGTAAATTTACCGTTTTCCTTTTTGATACTAGGAATTTGAGTTTCTTCTTTCCTTTTTTTATCAAATTAAACAATGGTTATCATTTTATTTGGTTTTTGTGTAAAACCAGTTTCTAGTTTTATTACTTCAGTGATTTTATTACTTTCAAATTTATTAATCGCTCCTTGGATTTTCAGGATTTCCAATTTGATTTTTTTTTCATTTTTCAAATGCTTCATTAACTTCTGATTTACATCATTCATTTTTGCCAGATTTTGAGTTGCAAATTTTCTGCCCTTTTTTCCCCTACCCACTGCCCCAAAATAGCAGTCCCACAGGATATGCCCTCCTCCAATATGCTCTCTCCCATTTCTTCTCCTATACTCCCTTCAACTTTTCCAGTAGGGCATGGTGGATCTCTATGCCCCAAAGCCTGTATATCTTATTTCCCAATTACATGCAAAATAGTATTAATAATATGTATGTGTGTATATATGTATATATAAAACATTTGATTTTAAAATTTTGAATTCCAGATTCATTCTCTTCCTCCCTTGTCACCCACCCTTACTGGGAAGATAAGCAACTCAGTATAGGTTGTACATGTATAGCTAATGCAAAACATTAACATAGTAGAAATATTGTAAAAGGCTGACGATATTTACCTCCCTCCTACCCCACCTCCCACTTGTTCTATTCTCTACTTTGATCCCATCCCTTTTCTTTTTCTTTTTTTTTTTTTAAGCAATTGGGGTTAAGTAACTTGCCCAAGGTTACATGGCCAGTTTTTTTATGTAGGTATTAAGTCTTTGAGGCCAGAACCAATCCCAGGGCCTCCCTGTTCCAAGGCCGCAGCTCTTACTCACTGGGTCACCTAGCCACCCCAATCCCATCCCTTTTCAAAAGTAGGTGCTTCCAGGGGGCAACTAGGTGGAGCAGTGAGTAAAGCGCTGGGCCCAGAGTCAGGAGGACCAGAGTTCAGCTCCGGCCTCAGACACTTAACACCCACACAATTAAAAAACTAGCCGTGTATCCTTGGGCAAGTTACTTAACCCCAACTAGCCTCCAAAAAAAAAAAGGCAAAAAAATAAGTGGGTGCTTCCAAATTCTTTCCCCCCCAAGCCTACCCTCCCTTCCATCATCCCCCCTCTCATCCCCTTCCCCCTACTCTCCTGTAGGGTGAGATACCCAATTTAGTGTGTATTTCATTCACTCCCCAAACCAAATTCAATGAGAATAAGGTTGACCCATTCCCTTTTGCCTTCCTATGCTTCCCCTTCATTGTAACCATTTTCCCCTGCCTCTTCTATATGGGATAGTTTACCCCCATTCTGTTTCTCCCTATCTCCTCTCCTTATATTCCTCTGTCACCTCTTAATTTCGCCTTTTAGTGAACTTAACTTGCTAAGAAAGTTGCAAAATATTAAAAAGGATTTCTAACAATTGGCTTTTATTTTACACCAGGACAAGTTTAAATCTGAGAAATAAAAATGTTAAATTAAATCCCTTATGTATGAGGGACCAAGTAAATCTTCATTGTTTACTAAAGCTTCATGGCAATAAAATTAACATGTAATTGGACATGAGCTATGAATTGGTAAAAAAAAAATGGCTACTTAAAATAAAAAGTATTTAAGACGATATTTCATTCACATATTCTTATTTTTTCTTTCTATAGCAAAATTTCTATGATCAGAATAAATAGTAAAAGATATGAACTCTTTTGTGTTAGCTTTAGGGGAAATCTATTAATATTTTTCATCAAGAATTAGAACATGTATAGAAATGTATACAAACTATTTAAGGCTCACCTTAAGAAGATTCTAAAACTAACAGCTATTAAGAGTACTGTGAGGGGCGGCTAGGTGGCTCAGCGAGTAAGAGTACCGGCTCCAGTGTTGGGACGACCTGGAGATCGAATCCCGGGCTCAGACACTCAGCACCACACCCAGAAATAACTGGCCGTGTAACCTTGAGCAAGTTACTTAACCCCAATTGCTTTAAAAAAAAAAAAAGAGTACTGTGATCAGATTCTAATACTATATCATTTTTGGCTAAAACACTTTGCGATATCTAAGAATTTTTCAATTAACTAGAAATGTAGTTTGGTAATAATACTTTGTGAATTTATATTACTTAAGGACATATTACACCAACCTGGGTTAAATGAATCTCAATCTTACAAGTTTTGCTTTTGCTTTAAGATAAAACAGAGCTATCATTTTAAAACTTTTCAATTAATTTTCTTCATAAAAGTTTAGTGATCACTTATGAATCTTAAAACTCTTTCGAAAAAAAGGGGATATACTTTTAAAATTTCTTTTTAATCCCTAGTATGATTTTTAGGAGACCTACTAAAACTTTCATTTCTAAGACAATTTATAGCTAAGTTAAAGTGAAGTAGAACAGATTTTGCTGTTTTGACCTCAATGTATAGTCACCCCATGGCCTAAGCAAGAGTTACATAGTGTCTGAACTTATTATAGGTAAAAGATTCAATTTCTGAAGTATCTCTTTTTTTCCAAAATGAATATAATCAGAGGATAAACAACCTTTATGAAACAAGGATGTATGTCTACTATTCAGTTGCAAGGTTCTAGTCAGGAACTTCTTTTGTCTATCAGCTGCCTAGAAATACAAGCTACTACATTAATTCTAATAATGATAAAGTTATTAATACTCATTCTACTTCTGCTCAAACTGCACCACTTAATATTGTGTCAGATAGCAAATATTTAGTGTAGGTATGCCAACATATCGATACTGCTGTTTAAAAACACACAAAATACAGATTTCTTTTTAAACCTCTTTTAAAAATTACAAACTCTCATGAGACAGAGGTCACAACTTTATGTATATATATACATAATTCATAAAGCTCATTCTTCACTTCCTGGACCTCAACAATTCCATAGGAACAAGCTACACAGATCTTTAAAAACTGCCCCCTACGTGTTGTCTCTGTTACTCTTCCACTAATCGCGGTTAAACCACAGGGAATGGATGTAATTCATTATCCTCCCTTTAGTAAGTTATCATATATACATGTTACAATAAATACTTTTTCTTCTTTTACTTTTGCTTCCTTTCAGACGGGGAGAGCAGTAAAAAAAAATGTAATCAACCATATGTTACAGCCTTTTGCTTCAATGGGCATTCCAAAACAATTGAAAACTGATAATGCTCCTGCTCACACTAGCAACTTGTTTTAATCTTTCTGTGATCATTTTTCAAATAAAAATAATTACAGGCATAACCCTTATAATAAAGATATTAAAACCTATCTACAAATATAAAAAAGGGGGGGACTTGGTCCAATATGCCACAAAGGCAATTAGCTACTGCTTTATACACCCAAAGAATTTTTTATATACACTGCTAAAAATGAGTATACACCAAAAGTAAAACAATGTGAAACGTGCATATTCCCAAAAATGAAGGTAATGTGGGGATTTACTACTGTGGGAGCGAGGCTGTGCTTACATTTTTCCAGAAGCCATGGAATGACCAGAGAGGGTACCAGAACAGAAATGTCAGGGTGTGTACTCCAAATCATCAAGAAGATGAAGAGCTCCAGCAGCAGAAGAAGTCATGGAGATAGAACATGGGAATAAAGAAGAGGTCTCCAAATGCAGACACTTACATAAAAAGCTGCACCCAACCCACATGGGGGTAGATAGAACATTTATTATATCAAGCCAAAGAACTGAAACCTATTACCCCAGGATCTGTGTTTCTTGCTATGATCACTCTGATTTCAATATAAACTGAACTGGTTACAGCCTGATTTAAGTTTTGAGACACATACCCCTATCACGTCAATTGTTTCATATATAATCTACAACTACATGTATTTGACCCCTTCAAACCTTCCTTACTTCTACTAATGTAAATCATTTACAGACAATATAAGTCAATACCACATTTTATTGTAATATAATCTGCTCTAACTGTACTCTTAATGTATTAGTGGTTGCAATATCATTATACTGCTTGTAGAACCACCCTCATTTGGTTTCAGACTTCAGGGAACCTGAATTTTAAGTAATATCTGATTTTCTGCCTAGAAAAGTACATTTAATCATGGGACTAACTGATGTAGCTTCCTTCTCAATATCAGAAACCATGTCTTCACTTTACTAAGTGAAATAC
Organism: Petaurus breviceps papuanus; assembly: GCF_028583685.1. Lineage (NCBI taxonomy): Eukaryota > Metazoa > Chordata > Mammalia > Diprotodontia > Petauridae > Petaurus > Petaurus breviceps. The sequence goes on from NW_027185799.1 coordinate 12,714,632, forward strand.
ATAGTGCTCTCTTTGTGACTGAATTGGCAAAGAATGTTAGTTTGGCAAAAACCCATGTAATTCTGGATACACCTATCTATGTATGACTCCCATGTATGGAATATTACTTACATTAACTGTGCTCTGACTCAATGTATATCTGGCAGAGAGTAATTGTTGAACAACCTTCATTTGCTTTTTCAACTAATTTTTTAAAATTTCTAGTTTATTAAAAAAGGGGAGAAAGGTTTGTACTATTATTTGATAATTTCAACTACTGTGTATGCAATTTGTGTCTACAACTTCTCTACTTAGAAAAAAACAAAAAACTGCACAATATGTTCATGAATTATAAACAATGTTTCTGTAGGCTTTACACACATTGTCATGAATTCTGCCATTCACTCCTTTTGGGAGGCATAAAGTTTGTTGACTAGATTAGTTTTGATTGTGAAACCTACAGAAGCCTTACAGTGTTCCCTATCACTGCAGCCATTCCAGAAAAACATGTATCCAGCTCCAACTTCAGTAAACTAGCCTTTATTTGCCAGCCTTGTTTCACGCAGGGTTGCTATTTGGATGCAATACCTGCTGAGTTCTCTCGCAACAAGAGCTGTTTGTCTTCCAGGCCTACTGGATTTTGTGTTGTCCATAAGTGTTTGCACATTCCATATACCAATGGATAGTGGAAATATCTCTGCAGATTCTGGATACACCTATCTATGTATGACTCCTATGTATGGAATATTACTTACATTAACTGTGCTCTGCCTCAATGTATATCTGGCAGAGAGTAACTGTTGAACAACCTTCATTTCCTTTTTGTATTTTATTGTGTGTTTTGACCTCAGGGTAGGATCCCAAAATGCTAGCAGTAAGCAGGCCAGTTTTATGTTAGGTTAAGCAGACGATTTTTAGGGTACCTCTTCTAACCCCTTCTTCATACCAGGAGGTGAGCAGCACAATCCTTTAAAATGGTTGGTCAGAATTTGGAATACAACCCAAACAACTATGAAACTGTGCATACTCTTTAATCCAGCAATACCACTACTAGGTCTGTAACACAAAGAGATCCAAAAAAAGGGAAAGGGGCCTATTTGTACAAAAATATTTATAGAAGCTTTCTTTATGTTGGCTAAAAATTAGAAATCGAGGGTATTCCCATCAATTGGGGAATGGCTGTAATAAGCAATGGCATATGATTACAATGGAATATTATTGTGCTGTAAGAAATGATTAGCAGGTCTATTTCACCAAAACCTGAAAAAACATAAAATTTTTAAATTATATGTCACAAAGGTGACAGAAGCAGTCTCTGAGGAGTGCTCAGAGCTTGACTATACTTCGAAGATGCCAAGATAGAATCCATTGTATCCTGAGTCATAGCCTTGACTTTTGTCTTGCCATTGGATTCTGATAACTCTAGAAGAGAGTGAGGACAATGACTTTGTGAAATTCTACCTCACTTAAGTCTAATTTATGTATGAATCAAAAGATATCACCCATGCCATTTTACTCTTTTTTACCTACCTCAAAGTCCTGTGGTGACAGATAAGTCACAAAGCAGATAAGACACAAAAATAAAAATTACTAATTTTTAGGGTTTCTAATTGGGGTTGGAGACTTAGGGACAGGATGAATAAGATGAATGACACAAGATAAGGGAGACGGTAAATTTTATGACCCAGGACGGGGGGAGAAAAGGAATTCCACAGTCCAGGACAATTCGCAATAGCAGATTCTGGACAGTTCAAAATTGCCCCACAGGTCCTTTTATATAATTATCTCCATGCCAATTTTGTGATGTGCCCTAATTCCTTATTCTTCTTCATTCTATTCAGCTGACTGGTAACATACTATAATGAAAATAGCATAATTAATATGGTAGTCCATAGTTAACATGGTAACTGATAGTTTACTTTTTTTTTTTAAACTATGAGCTCTAGGGGCGGCTAGGTGGCACAGGAGTCAGAAGGACCCGAGTTCAGTTCCGGCCTCAGACACTTAATACCCACACATACACACACACACACACACACACACACACACACACACACACACACACACACAAAAAAAGATAGGTGAAAAATGGTGGAATAGATCTTAACCCCATTTCCCCCCAAAAAAGGAAAAAAAAAAAAAAAAAACCCAAAACTATGAGCTCTTGTTACTTTATCATTTATTAAGGATAACTTAGTATCACAATGCTAATACTTTTGTGTCATATTCCTATACATTTCAATGTCAGAATTCTCTCAGAGATACTCATTACAAAGATTTTTTTTCCCCGATCAGTATCTTCTCTTCCTATTCTGGTTACATTAATTCTGTTTAGGTGTCTAGCAGAGTGCCTGGCACTTAATAAATGCTTATTGATTGACTGTTAGTGAAAAGCTTATTATGATAAAAATTAACTGTTTTTCATTTTGTAATCCTTTCTGTCTCATTATGAACACTCTCTTACCATGGTTAAGAAACATATTTCTGGAAAGGATTCTGGAAGATGGTGGAGTAGGTCAGAAAATTCCAAGCCCTGAAGATTTTTCAAATAAATAAGATAAAATAGTACCTCAGGGCTGACAAAGAGCAGACAAAAATAAACAAGAGTTGGGGAAGAACAGTGGTTCTCCTGGGTTAAAAATAAAAGAGTTAGGTAATAACAGCAGTCCTCCTGGGACAATCAGAGAAGATCTGAAGAAAAATCCCAGGATGAGGTTTAGTCCCTATGAAGAGTAAACATCACCAGACTAGTACCTCTGAAACAGAAAGTGGTGAGCCATGGGGCTAGCTGAGTTGGGAGGCAGCCTCTGCCTCAGCTACAGAAACTTTCCCCTCCCTGCAAGTGAGAGGAATAGGGTATCTGAGCCAGGGAAGATTGAGATAACCTCTACTGATAAGAAACACAAGACCCAGCTATGCTGCTGAGATACCACACTGGGTGAGAAGGAATTAGCACACACCTGGTGACTGCAAAAGCATTGGGGCCCAGATGCCACTGGCAATGGGCACTTATAGGAGGGTAGAGTTCTTGGTTTCAGTTGCAGGCCAGAGGGGGGAACTGAAAGAGGATCTGAGGCCAGAGACACCGTGCCCCATATCCCTAAAGTGATTACAAAAAATAAACTGCTAGAATTTTTTTTTAATGAGCAGGAAAAGGAAAAAGAACCCAACCATATAAAGTTACTATGAGAATAAAGAAGACCAGGATTTGTTGTCAGAAGATACTGAAACAAAGAAAGCCTCTCTTATGCCAAAGAGTAACGTCAAATGGTTTATTTGCACAAAAAGAATTCACAAAAGAATTTTAAAAAGACTTTAAAAATCAAATGAGAGAGATTGAGGAAAAACTAAATAATGATAATAATAACAACAACAACAACAAGATTATGAAAAGAAAGTCAACCACTTAAAAAGGAGATACAGAATCTTAAGGAAGAAAGCAACTCCTTGAAAATTAAAATTGGGTAAGGGGAAGCCAGTAAAGTTATAGAAGACCAAGAAATAATAAAATAAAATATAAAGAAGGAACAAACTGAAGAGAATGTGAAATATCTCATTAGAAAACAATTGATTGGGAGAACATGTCAAGAAGAGAAAACATAAAAATAATTGGACTACCTGAAGGCTACAATCAAAAAAAAAAAATAATCTTGACACAATAATACAAGGAATAAAGAAAATCGTCCTGAAGTGTTAGAACAAGAGGGTAAAGTAGAAATAGAAGAAATTCACCAAACATCACCTGAAAGACATCCTATGAGGAAAACCTACAGGAATATCAAGTTCCAAAACCTTGTAATGGTAATGGAATTTTAATATCCCCTTGTATTGGTAAGCTAACTGGTACTTGGCATTTGGTTTCGGTTAAGTGTTAAGAACCAGAGCTTGTAAATCCCATAGTGGGATGGACTGGTTGATATGACTAAAAGAGGCTGAACAGGGAGGAGCTAGTGCCATGTACAGGGAAAAGCCTAAGCTGAGAGACAGCAGAAGAACTTCTGGGAGCAGCATCGTGGAGAGAGAGAGAGAGAACTAGAACTGCCGGGAGCTAGAATTGCTGAGAGAGAGAGACAGAGAGAAAACTGCCAGGAGCTATCCAGGACTTCTGATGACCAGCCAGAGTTGCCTAGGACTTTTGAGGGCCAGCAGGAGCTGCTGAGAACTGAGGAGGCATGACTGTGGTGCCAGTATTTTATCTGTCTGTTTTGATGGTACTTTATCAGACTGGTTTGTTGATAGAGGCCTCAGACCTTGTTGTGGGGTCTAGGTTGATTTCATGGGCAGAAAGTGAATTGATGAGGACGCCAGCAATGTTTATAAACGATATTGTGGCTTTGTTAAGCTTTGTCTTCCCAGGAACAGAAACTGTGGGAAGGGGAACCATAGAAGCTGAGAATCTGTCTTGGGTCAAGACAAAAAGACTTCTCCTTGGGTACTTAATGCTTACTAATGATTGTGGTGACCTAAGGGTGGATGGCCTTTGTACTTTGTGAATGACTAAATGAATGTACTTCATTTAAGAAGGAAGACTTTTTGATCCAGGTGGACTTTGTGATTGACTAAACGAATGCACCTTGTTTAAAAGAGAACTTTAACCTTTAATTTGTGAATGAATTGAGGACTTACTAAATGACTGAGTTACTAAATGAATGTACTTTATTTAACACTATGTGACCACTTTGGTAAAAACTACATGACCATTTTAGTGTTGTTATTGAGTTGTGACATAGTGAATGTTGTATTTTGATTTTCTGTGAATGTTTTGCCTTAATTTGTTACTGAATAAATGGAGAGCTGACCATGTTTATAATCAGAACCCTGCAGGTTGTTCACAGCAGCAGTCCTCTGGGAAGCTGCTCTTGCTTGGTGTTATAAACCCCCAGTTCAAATATAAAATATTATGAGCAACAAGAAAAAAAATTTAAATATGCTGATGCCACAATTAGAATCATACAAGACCTAGCAGTGGTGACACTAAAAGATAGCAGATATTGGAACACATTATATTGAAAAGCAAAAGAACTGTGGTTGTGGTTAAAAATATCATACCCAACAAAATTAAGCATAATCTTGAATGAAAAAATGGGTATTTAATGAACTCTCAGACTTTCAGGATTTTGTTTAAAAAACACCAAAATCCTTAACTTAATAGAAGATTTGACATACAAGAGCTAAGAGAAATATACGGTACATACCAAAGACTAATTGCAAGGGACTCAATAAGGACAAACTATTTCCCTTTTAAATGAGGAAATATAAAACATATGTCTAAGACTGTTATTAGTAATTGAATAGTTCATAAAAAAAGATTGGGCCAGACCTCAGTATATATGATTTGAAAAAGTAAAACCATTTAGGAACAGGTAAAAAGAATAATTCTCTTATACAAATGAGGTGCAAGAATAACTGACACAGAGGAATTAGATGAGGGAAGAGGGCAGGTAGTTCTAGAACCCATCTTTTATGGGGAATGGGCTTAAGAGGGAACAATACATATATATATATACATATATATATATGGGCATAAAAGACTTCTAAATTCAGAAGGAAATAAAAGGCTAGATTTTTAGAGGACATTGTAAGGGAACAGGATAGGGAGGACTACAGAAGGGTGTTTAGATTAATGGGAATGAAAGGACAAGGGAGGATCCTTGGAGGAGAGTAGGTTAAGCAACAGAGGGCAAGGTGGCAGGCAGAAATAAAGTAAAGGAGTCAGGAGGGATAAGAAATAAGAAATATGCACAAGTACAAAATAAAGCTCAGGAGTAGCATTTGTTAGAGGAAAAGGAGCAGGGGTGGTAACCGTAATCTCTGACAAAGTTAAGGCTAAAACAGATTTAACCAAAAGAGAGAAACAGGAAACTACACTATGTGCCAGCCATGTTCATTAATGTTGCTTTGGAGTATTTAAAATAACTAGATAATATAAGGTTGGAATATTGCTGTGATGTAGGAAATGATGAGTCAATGGACTTGAAAAAATATGGAAAGACTCAGACTTATGAAATAAGAGGTTATATATCCTCAGAGAAACAGGGCAAGTAAGTATACTATAGTCTTACATAAATGCATATGAATGTATATGTTTATACATGAGTATGATTATATATATATATATATCTAATATATGTGTATGTAAGTCTGTGTATATGTACATATATCTTTGTATATGCATATGTACATATTAATGTGTGTGTATGTGTATGTGTGTGTTGTAAAAAATATAGTCATGCTTTAATTGTAGCCTTCAAGGGGGGGGGGAGATTTGTAGAGAGGAAAGAAATGGGGGGAAAGAACAAAATAAAAAGTACACAGCAGAGAATAAAAGAAAACCTACAAAGAATTGAAGAAAAGATGGACAGGTTTGAACACAATGCTTAGTATTTATTATATAAGGTTTCCTAAAATGGAAATTGATTGTTGTATATTTTGAAGCCTCTCATGTTCTGCTATACAACCGGCAAGGCATTTTGTTCTTTTTTTATTTTGTATTGTTTTCAATATTTAAATTTACAATATGTTTCTTTTTATCTTTCTTATTGTATATTTGTTATTGTGCTTAAGTTTAAAATTCTAAAAATAATTTTTTTTTAAATTAAGTGCATTTCCTCACATTTTAATCTGTTTTTCTGATATAATATTAAATTAAATTGATAAGATATGCATTTCCTTTGCAAGGCAAAAGAGCTCATGTTACAACGAAAGTCTCTCATATCATACAATCAACTGGCACACAACCAGCCAGCATAACATGCCCACATCAAGGAAGGCACTATGTTCTATGAGCAAAGCAGAATTGAAATAGCTCAAAAGAATCATGAGGTGGCCAAATTTAGAGAATCCACCCCAAATATTTGCATGGACTATTTGTGCCCAACATGTGGTAGAGCATTCTGAGCTAATACTGATAATACTGATCTGATCAACCACTTTCAAACAAATGGTAACTTAACTCTAACTTAGTGATGTCATTTTGATCTTCTTTAAGAATGAAGAACTATGGGGTGGCTAGGTGACACAGTGAGCAAAGTGCCCGCCCCAGTCAGGAGACCTGAGTTTAGTTCTGGCCTCAGCCACTTAGCACACACATACAAAAAAAAAAAAAAAACCACTAGCCGTGTAACCTTGGGCAAGTTACTTAACCCCAATTGCCCTCCAAAAGGCAAAAAAAAAAAAGTTTTAATGAAGAACTACAACAACCACGCAAGTGCTTTGTTGAAGTAACTAATCATCTCAATTAATTTTGGAACAAAGAAAGCCATATCACCTACAAACAGGATAATTTTGTTTACTTATTGCCAATATTTATCCCTCTGATTATTTTCTCTGTTCTTGCCAAAGCAAGAATTTCTATCAAATTTCTGTCAAATACAATAGTAGGGAAGGGACATATCCTTGCTTTATCCCAGAATTTAGTTTACTGGGAGAGTGTAAAGTTTTGATAGAGTGTGCCACTGCTACCAGCCCCAATAACACAACTTCCTCATATGCCTCACTAGACACACCAAGTGAGTCTTCAACCATATTCATCTAATTTCAGACAAGGGCACAATACCAAACCAATAAGAAATCAGCACCAACAAGATACTAAGCAGGATGTTTGACCACAAAACCATGAGGGAATTTTCCCTAAAGGGATGACTGCAGTAATAGCAAAAACTGTCCTTTACATAAAATTATGACATAGAGGGACTTATTAGAATATCATTATCTTCCATTAATACCACCCTGAGTAAGCTTCTCTGTTTGTATTCTAGGTAGCTGCATACACAACTCTACCAAGACTAGAACTGCTCCCCATGATAGTAAACCCCTCGTATATTTTAATATTCATATATTCTGTTACAATTAATAGCCTCATTTACTCTATAAAAATTCCTGTCTTCCTTTGCTAAGGAGCTAGCTCCTCTAAGGAGCCTCGACCACTGAGAATGTAATCCTCAATAAACGTCTTTACTTGTTTTGGAGATCGTCTGAGTCTGTGAATTCTTTTGAGACAACCTTACAATACACCTTACCACCCTAACATTTTGGCTCCCAACATGGGGAAGTCTCCAATTCTGACTCCCTCCAATCCAAGGTAAGCCTCTCCCCTCCTTAACTAGGTTTCCTCAAATACCTAGGAAGACCTGATGGGATGGTTGGGCCCTAGTGCCTAGGCCCCTGTACCTGGAAAATTCCTTCTAGATGGAGGACACTGTCTGGGAACTTTGCAGGGAACTCCCTGAGCTTATTTATTCTTCTCTGTGGGACATTGTGTGATGAGGAAAGTGGCAACTATAGAGAGGATTTCTTTAGGCTTACAGGAACATGGGACAGTCACCCTCCATCCCACAGGACTCTCCATTAGACTGCTCCCTGCAAAAATGGGACAAATTCAGCTTACAAGACCTAAAAAAGAGGTGCCTCATATTTTCTATAATAGGGCCTGATCCCAACATAATCCAGAGGAACAGGAAAGGCAGCCCACTCTTGGGACCCTCAATTACAATACCATTATTCAGCCTAACCTCTATTGACATAAGGAAGGAAAAGATTAAAGTCCCATATGCCCAGGACCTCATGGCCCTTTGACTAAAATGACTGAATGAACACAACATGCCATTAGATGAAGGCCACTGGAGGAAGAAATTTAATTTCTATTGGCTGAGGATCATCAATGGAGTTGGTAGCTTTTAAAAAGTGGTTTGATGTAGATGGTGCTAAAGTTGGATCTTAAAGAGAGGGACTTTATGAGGATTAGGCAAGGAGAGAATGGATTCTAAGAATGAGAGACTGCTAGTGCAAAGAAACAGAAATGAAATATGGAGTGCTGTGGATAAGCATTGGATTGAAGATAAATTTGTCCAGACCACATAGTGCTAAAGGAGGTACAATATCCAGTGATACTAGAAATAGAGATTGGAGCCAAGATGTGTGGGGCTTTAAAAGGTAAATGGAGGGTTTTATATTTTTATCTCAGAGTTCAAGAATTCATATCTTACTTGATTATACATAATTACTACAACAGTATAATCTTACTTTTCTTCTTTTAATAATCTTACTTTTCTTCTTTTAATGGATCCATGGGAAGGGGATTAAGAGAGATTCAAAATTAATGCTTTTTAATAGAAAAAAATAAAATAAAAGTTATATATTTTAACCTAGCAGCAACAGGAAGTCACTTGAGTTGACTGAGTAGGGAGTCACATGGTCAAATACATCTTTAAAGAAAATTTCTTTGATAGCAATATGGAAGATAAACTGGGATAAAGAATTACTTGAGGCAAGAAAACCAACAGGAAACTGTTGGAATAATCTAAGAAAGCAGTGATTAAGCCCTAAAGGGAGTAGAGCCAGGTGAGTAAAAAAGATTTAGATAAAGAAATAATGTGAGTGTAGAAATGGAAAATTTGTCAAATGATTGGATGAGTGAGATAAGAGTAAGGATACAAGGATAAAATTAAGGTTATGAGCCTAGGCAACTGGAAGAATGGTGCTGGTGGAGCCAAGATGGTGGGGTAAAAGCAGGAACTTGTCTGAGCTCCCACTCCAATCACCTCCAATACCTGTAAAATATTACTCTAAACAAATTTTAGAGCTACAGAACCCAAAAAGTGACAGAGAGAAAAAAATCTCCCACTGAAGGCAGCCTGGCAGGCCATCAGGAAGGGTCTATCACACTAAACTGGGAGCCTAGTGGAGTCCCACGTGAGCCACATGGTCCCAGATCTGGGGAAGCCCCAACCAGTTTCACAAACTGGCCAAAACAGACCTCAGGAGAGTGAAAGCAGCTTTGGCAATTTCCAGACTCCTCAACCCATAAACATCAAAGAGAAAGTAAAAGGTTAGTGGGGAACTCTGTTGGAACAGGGTGACAGAAGAGCACCATCCAGCTCCCCACCCCCAGAGCGAGAAGTTGCAGAGGCTCAACAGCTGGCTGCAGCTTCTGCCATGTGGCTGCCTCTGGAGCTCCTGGCCTGCAGATTGTAGGGGGACCAAGCGACCATTCAGAGGGTAATTGCTCTTGCTTTGACCTGCTTGGGTCTGGATTACAGTCTTGGGCGGTGGTCCTGGGGTGTGTGACCAGTGTGCCAGAGCTTGGGGTGTCTGTAGAGAGAGTGCCTGCCTCATAGCTTTAACAACATTTGCGAAAACCCCAGCCATTTGGTACACAGCTCTCCACTCTGGAAGCAGAGTTCTACCTTGGAAGAGAGCTCAAAAGTCAAGTAATTTGCTGGCAAGATGAACAAGCAGAGGAAGTACAATCAGACCATAAAATCCTCTTTTGGGGACAAAAAGGATCAAATCATGGAACCAGAAGAAGTCAACAAAATCAAAACTCCTACATCAAAAGCTTCCAAGAAAAATATGAATCGGTTACAAGCCATGGAGGAGCTCAAGAGGGATTTTGAAAATCAAATAAGAGATGTGGAGGAAAAATTAGGAAGAGAAATGAAAGTGATGCAAGAAAAACATGAAAAGTAAGTAAACTGCCTGCTAAAGGAGACCCAAAAAAATACTGAAGAAAATAACACCTTAAAAAATAGACTAACTCAAGTGGCAAAAGAGGTCCAAGATGCCAATGAGGAGAATGCCTTAAAAAAGCAGAATTGCCCAGCTGGAAGAGGAATTTCAAAAACTTAATGAAGAGGATAATTCTTTCAAAATTAGACTGGAGCAATTAGAAGCTAATGACTTTATAAGAAATCAAGATACTGGGGCAGCTAGGTGGCGCAGTGAGTAGAGCACCAGCCTTGGAGTCAAGAGGACCTGAGTTGAAATCCGGCCTCAGACACCTGACACAATTACTAGCCGTGTGACTTTGGGCAAGTCACTTAACCCTAATTGCACTCCAAAAATTAAAAAAAAATCAAGATACTATAAAACAGATCCAACCAAATGAAGAATGGTGCTGCCTTCAACAAAAATGTTTGGAAGAGGAGAAGGTTTACATGGAAAAATAAGGAACTAAATTTTAGACATGCTAAGTATAAAATCCTAAAATCTCTGTGAAAGAAGGTTAAGTTCTAGGATTGTGTTTTTCTGAATTTCAAATCTGACGTTCTCTCTTTGAAAAACCTACCATCCTGGACAGATATTACATTACCGTCTCTTAAAAATTCTGCTATCATGCATATCACTTTTATCACTTTTTTAGAAAGTTCTGCTCTCCTCTTATTCCTTAACTTAAAAAAATAACAATTTTACTTTTCTTCTGGTCAATTCTAGAATTTCTTGTATTTGTTCAGTTATCATTGCTTTAGATTCTATATTAATTTATTTCAATGTTAAAGACTTCATTGCAGATTTGCAAACTGATTCACTCTGGAATAATTTTTCATTGTATTTGATTGTTCACTTAATTTTCTTTCTTTACCTCTACTGGTTTTTCTGTGATATGCTTATAATAAAGAAAGAGTTCTTCTGAACCTCCATTATTATCCCTTTACTATACTTCATGCACTTCATATAATTCTGAAACAATGAAGTTAAATTAAGCTTAGAAAAAAAATTTTACTAGTCATCTAGTTCAAGTCCTCCTCTGCCTTGTTTTAGCTAGGGGGTTTTTTCCCTTTCATTTAATAGCTACTTTCTACCTTTGAGGTCTTGGGGAAAGGAGGAAATGATGAGAGGAAAGTTGGGTTTAAAAACAGTTTCTCACTTATTCTTACTAATGTAATCCTAATAAAGTTGCACTTAGTCCCAATATTCTAACTTCCTTATGGGCCTCACTGAACAGTAGGCATGCCCTGATTTGAACATACAATCTGGCTTCAACCACAGTACAGGCCCCCAAACCTAATATCCCAAATATGCCTCACTAGAACAGCAGGCCTGTCCATGTAATGGAATCTTAGCCATTGCCTCTAGCTAGCAACTGCCCCCAGACCCAATTCTCATATTTCTCATAGAAACAGCAGGTGTGTCCATGCACTCAACCACAACCACATCCACATCCATCTAATCTCAGATAGGACCACACTAGCCAGCCAATCAGAAAGCAGCACTACTAGGATCCCTGAGAAGGATGTGGTCCCTAAAACAATACAGGGGACTTTCCCTAAGTAGGCACCTATGCAGTAACAGTAAAAGGTGTCCTTTAGGTGAACTTATGATGTAGAGAAGTTTATTTTAATATCATAATACATACATGGAGTGGAGTTGCAGGGCAACAAACACCATATTGACTGTCCCTTGGCCCTTTATGAAGTGACACTGGCTCTCAGGTAGATGACCATCTTCCAGGTGAAGGATTACTCTACTGAAGAGGACTCTGGCAAGAATCCTTCCAGCAATGACTAAGAGAGAGAACCTCCTGTGACTGCCACAGGAAAATCTATATCCTTTACCTTTATAGAGATGGACAACAAAGGCATCCTTGAACTCCTGGGGGATAAGCTCCTCTTGCCATATAACCTGGAAAATTTCAGTTAGCTTTTCTACAAGCAATGCACCCCTCAACTTGTGAATCTCAGCTGGAATAGAATCAGCAACAGATATTTTGCCACACGAAAGGAGCTTTAATGGAATTCAAAACCTTTTCTTCAACTGGAACTTCATCTAGGGAGGGATTGATCTCAACCTGAGGTAAACAGTCAATGGTTTTAGCATTGATTTATGATGGTCTGTTGAGAACAATATGGACGTGTTCAGTCCATCTGTCCAGGATGTTGTCCTTAACACTAACCAATATGGCTCCATCACTACTGAGTAGTTGAGATACACAACTGGTTTTTAGCCCAAAAATAACCTTAAAGGCATCATAAAAGCACTTTGAATTGTTACTATCAGCACAAAACTGAATTTCATATGCCTTCTTACTGATCCAAGAATCCTGCATCTCTCTAAGCTTCACTTGTACTTTACTTCTGATGGAATTAAATGCTGCCTTCTTAGAGATGGATACACTACCATGCAGGTCAACCCTGTGGAGTTCTTGTTTTTTATTTAGCAGCTTCTAAATTTCCCCATTATTTTCATCAAACCAGTCTTTAGGTTTACAAGTGTTCTGACCCAGATGAGCAAATACAGTGCTATACACCAAATCTCTGAAAACTACCCACTCGCCTTCTGCACCACTGTTTTATCAACTGTGTGTTGACTCAACTTTTCCTCCAAGTTAGTAACAAACTGTTCCTGCTAAGAGAAGAGCTCTAAATCAGTCATTAAATGTCATCATTTCCCTGATGTCATGGACTTTTTCAAAAATAAAGGACAAACATAACCTGTGAGTAGTCCAAGTTGCCTGAATGGGGATCCTGCCAGTTGAGTAGCTCAGCTCATCCTCTCCCTCTCCCAAGGAAGATAAATCTTGATGGCCAGAAGCTGCCCAGTTAACTTGGGATTTACTAGCTAGATTCCTTTTTTCCTTCCTTCCTTCTCGCCTGCGTTCTTTCCTTTCTCTCTCTCCCCCTTTCTTCCCCTCCTCTCTCTCTCTTTCTCTCTCTCTCTCACTCTCTCTCCCCCTCTCCCTTTCCCTTTTCTCAAAGACCAAACCTTAAATTCATTTCACTCTGCAGCTCACAGATTGGAAAACAACAGGCCCCTGCCCAAGCACCACTTAATGGCTATATTTTGGACCTTCCTGGCTCAGAGTGAGTATCAGTAGTAACTGTTTCTCTTTTAACCAGCAACTGTGAGGGTCTCCTCCTCCCAGTCTGATTTTCTTTAATTAAAGGGGAGATCCCTTGACTCACTTCTTTAAGAGACCTATTCACTGAATGGGTGTTACCTCATTCAAAGTGAGAACTTGAAAAGGCTTTAGCCTAAAAGAGCCAGGGTCTCCCACTGCATCCTGGGCCATCTCCAGATATCCTGATGAATACCTGGTCACTGGACCCAGTCTGGAGGAGAAAGTGAGACTGCTGACCTTGCACAGCCCTCCCTCACTCAAATCAAAGTCAACTACAAGTCATGTCATCATTTCCCTGATGCCATGGTCCTCTTCGAAAATGAAGGACAAACACAACAACCATTTTTGCTGAATATGAATATTCAGCTTGGAGAGGATAAGTCAATCATCAGTCCAGCAATCTATGCCACACGTTGCCTTAGTAACTCTCAGATCCTGTCTGTCTCTTCTCTTTACAATCACATAGTCTATTAAATGCTAATGTTTGCTGCAAAGGTACATGCATGAAGCTTTACTGCATTTAGGTAAAAAAAAAAGTGCTGGTGATGAGGTCATGAGACCCACAAGTCTTCAAGAGTAAATGGCCATTGCTATTGCTGTTTCCAACTCCATTCCTCCCAAAAACCCTCTGCCATTACCTGTAGTCTGAGCCTACTCTAGCATTAAAATCTCCCAGATTTATAAGCTTGTCCTTTTTTGGCACATTGATGATAAGAATCTCCAAGTCTTCAGAAAATTTTTCTTTGACCTTATCAGGGTTTGTCATAGTGGGAGTATAGACACTGATGATGGTAGCATGGCATTTTCCTGCAAATGGCAATCATATTGGCATGAGTCTGTTGTTCACTCCTTTGGGGAGGCATGTAGTTTGTTGACTAGAATAGCTCTGATTGATTGGGGTAAACTATCTCATACAGAAGAGGCAAGGGTAAATGGTTACAATGGAGGGGAAGAATAGGAAGGCAAAAGGGAATGGGTCAACCTTATTCCCATTGAATTTGGCTTGAGGAGGGAGTGAAATACACACTAAATAGGGCATCTCACCCTCCAGGAAAGTAGGGGGGAAGGGGGTGAGGGGGGGATGATGGAAGGGAGGGCAGGCTGGGGGGGAGGGAAGTTGGAAGCATCCACTTTTGAAAAGGGACGAGATCAAAGTAGAGAATAGAACAAGTGGGAGGTGGGATAGGAGGGAGGGAAATATAGTCAGTCTTTTACAATATATCTACTATGTTATTGTTTTGCATTAGCCACACATGTACAACCTATACATCTTCCCAGTAAGGGTGGGGTGACAAGGAAGGAAGGGAATGAATCTGGAATTGAAAGTTTTAAAATCAAATATTCAAATATATATGTATATATATATGTGTGTGTGTATATGTATACTATTATTAATACCATCTTACATGTAATTGGGAAATAAGATATACAGGCACTGAGGCATAGAGACCCACTGGAAAAGTCGAAAGGGGTATGGGAGAAAATATGGGAGAGAGCAGATTGGAGGAGGGGATATCCTGTGGGATTGCTGTTTTGGGGAGGTGGGCAGGGGAAAAACGGGGAGAAAATGTGTAACTCTAAATCTGGCATAAACGAATGATGTAAATCAGAAGTTAATAAAGCATTAAAAAAAAGAAATGGAAAAAAAAGAATAGTTCTGATTGTGAAACCTACACCAGCTTCACAGTGTTTCCATTCACTGCAGTGACTCCAGAAAAACCTGTATCCAGCTCCAACTTCAGTAAACTGGTCTTCAGTTGCTAACCTTGTTTCAAACAGGGCTGCTATTTGGATGCAACACCTACTGAGTTCTCACAAAACAAGAGCTATTTGTCTTTCAGGTCTACTGGATTTTGTGTTGCCTATGTTTGTGTGAACATTCCATGTACCAATGCTGAGTGGAATCATCTTTGCAGAAGTTTTTGTACTTTTTTTGTGTTTTGACTAGAGGGTAGGATCCCCTCTTCCCGCAGGAATCAGGCCAGGTTGAATAAGCAGACAACTTTTAGGGTACCTTTTCTAGCCTCTTCCTCTAGGAGGTGAGCAGTACAACCTTTAAAAGGCTGCTCAGACGCCCAGGAGGCTCCCAAATTCCACTGCTGCATCCAGTGAGAAGACAACCCTATGACTTAGGTTGCCTGTGTATAGGGTTGTGACTACAACTCCCAGTGCATTTGCACCTACTGTTTCATCACTTGCCTACTGCCACAGGACTTTGGGAAAGATAAAAATGTAAAAATGTTACAGGTGATGTCTTTGGAATCATGTGTAAATTGTATTTAAGTGAAGTAGAGTTGCATGAAGTCATCAGCCTCACTCTCTCCTCCAGTCATCAAAGTCCAGTAGAAGGACATAGTCAAGATGACTAGTGATGGCTCAAAAGGCGGTGGATGATCTTGGTGTCACATAGTCAAGATGACTGGTGATGGCTCAAGAGGCAGTGGATGACCTTGGTATCTTTGATGTCTAATCAAACTCTAAGCATTCCTCAGCACCTCCTTCAGCTACCTTCATGGCCACTGGAACAAATTGTTCTCATCTTCCCATTTGCAATAGCAAGCAAAGGAGTACTTTGCTCCTTGTTTCCGTTATTCAAGTGTCTTTGAGCCTTGTCTCTGATTGTATCAAGTCTGTTGGAAACAGCATACATTGTGATGCCCTTAATAGGCTTAATGTCATCACACAGAGCCCATGTTGGGAGGAACTTGCCAAAAGAGCTGATAAAAACTGAATCATGAGCTGGGACCAAGCGAAACAGGGAGGAAGGATGTTGTGGTATCAGCACTCTGTCTGTCTGTTGTGTCTGTGATGATGTTACTTTGTGTCTGTGTTGATGTTACTTTGTTAGAACAAAGCATCCTGTCTGCTGACAGAGGATGTTGCTGCTGTTACAGAAGCCCTGGGACTTTACTGCTGGTTCAGAAGGCCTGAAAGAGGACTTTACTGCTGTCTGTTTACATAAGTCCTGAAAGAGGGCTTTACTGCTGTTTTGAGAAGTCCTGGGACTTTACTGCTGATTTGTGTTTTGTTTCCTCAACAGAAGCCCAATCTATTGGTCTGTGTTAATTTCTCAGACAGAGGCCCCGTCTGTTGTTCCGTATTAGTTTCTCAAACAGAAGCCCTATGTGTTGGTCTGTGTTAATTTCTCAGAAAGCAAATTGAGAGGATAGTACTGGCAATGTGCGTAAATATTGTTGTAGCCCTGTTGAGCTTTGTTTTCCTAGAAACAGAAACTGTGAAGAGTTTGGGGTGGCGTAGTCACTGTGTGCTGCAACTGGAGAGCTACCTACCTGTGAATCCCAGCAACAGTTAGATGAATCCAGGAAAGAGTTGGAAGTGGCCAGCCCACGGAAGAGAAGTTGTGGAATTTGGAAGTCAGCCTCAAGTTAAGATGAATGGACCTTTACTTGGTTACTCAGTGCTGACTGATGAGAAGTGTAACTTAAGTGTGACCTAGGGGTGGATGGCCTTTGTACTTTCCACTATTCCTTAAGTATGATTAGCTGAAGGATGATTAGAAGCCATCCTGGAGTCAAAATGAAAGAAGACTTTGACTTGGGTACTTTATACTGATTGATGAGACTGTAACTTACTGAATGATATGTTTTGTTTTAGACTATGTGGTCACCTTAGTAATAAGTTGTTACGTTATATACTGTTGTGAATGTTTTGCTTTAGTGTACTGGGATGTAGCTGTTGTGCATTTTACAGCTTTTTGGAGCCACAAATTGGAGTTAGGTAGATCAAGTGGACACCAAAGATGGAAAGCGGCCCTGAAACGGTCTCAGTAGCCCTCACACCAGTGGTTCTAGTCTTCCCTGAACACACCCTATACCTCGGCAAACTACTATTTACTGTAGAATAAAGTACAAATACCTTTGCCTCTGTTCTCGACTGGGTCTAAATCAAGTCTAGTCCCTGGGACTTTGTAACCAATATTGCAAATAAATGAGAAAAGAAGAGACAAGATGGTAGAATAAAGGAAGCACTGCAGCCAACTTCTTTCAACACTCCCCTCCAAATAGCTTTAAAATAACTACTGAAATAAAATTCTGGAGCAGCATAGCCAATGAAAAATCAATGTGACACATTTTTCCAGACCAAGACAATTTCAGAAGTCTGGAGGACAGATTTATCATAATGATAATAAAATAAAGATTTATGATAATTTATGATAATGATAATGAGGTGGGAGTCAGGCCAGAGTCCGAGTGACAGCAATATTAGCTGTGGGCCTTGGTGACAGCAATGGCAAGCAGCAGGCATATTCAGGAAATCTCATACTAGAGACAATAAGGAGGTCAGACAATGTGTCAAAAAATAATCTACAGAGGATGCCTGTGCCAACACAGGACACAGAATATGACTGCATGGCTCCACTGTCTATACCCTTTTCTGGGTCACAGTTCTAGTGCAAAGAGTAAAGTTTGCAATCACAAGGGATCAGGAGCCCATCAATGGCAGGAGTAGAGAGCAGGGGTCCTGAGGAAAAATATTTACAGTCCTAAGGGCCCTGAAGAGCAGCATAAAAAAGAGGTATCCTGAGGAGCAGTATTAACTGCAGTTCAAAAGTAGCAGGCACCCAGAGGGGTAGTATAGGGAGAAGAGGGCCTAAGAAGCAGAGGTTCTAAGAAACAGTACCAATTACAGTATCAAGTAAACAGAAGCCCCAAAGACCAGTAATACTAGTGGTTTCAAGGGAGCAGTGACCACATCTTTCCCTGGATCACACTACCTTGGAAACTCAGAGAACTTATAAAACCCCCAGAACTAGCTCTGAAAACACAAGTGCGAAAAAATTTGAAGCTAAGGACAATGCACCCACACTCACATATGCACTCCAACCCCAAGAAGCCAACTTTAACATAAAGTTCAAAGTCAAGAAATAGGATAAAGAAATGAGCAAAAAAAAAAAAAAACAAATAACAAAAATCTACTACTCCAATAAGGAAGATCAAGACACAAACTCAGAAGACAAAATGTCAAAACATCTACAAGAAAAGCCTCAAAGGAAAAAATAAATACCTGAGACAAGCATAAAAAGAATTACTTTTTATTGTTGTTCAGTTCTTTTAGTCAAATATGATTCTTCATGACTTCATTTGGGGTTTTCTTGACACACATGGTAAAATGTTTTGCCATTTCCTTCTTCAACTCATTTTACATATGACAAAACTAAGACCAATAGGATTATTGACTTGTCCAGCATTATGCCAGGTAATTTGAACTTGGTTCTTCCCAACTCCAGTTCTATCCAATGGACCTTAAAAAAAAACAAACTAGGGGGGCGGAGTCAAGATGGCGAAGTAGAAGCAGGTCCTCTGCAAGGCTCTGGCTTCCACTTTCCCCAATTCATGTAAAAGGGGAATCTGAACAAACTTTGGTGCTACAGAACCCACAAAATGACACAGAGAAGCTAACCTCCCCCTGAGGACAGCCCGGCAGGCTTGCAGGAATCGGCCAGCGCAGCTCTGGGAACCGAGCCCAGCTCCACCCTGAGGTTTTAGCCCCAGGGTGGGCCTGAGCAGCCACTGGCTGGAGGGCCTCCAGATCACCAGCAGCTGTGGCTATCCAGAATTATCAACACATAGATGCTATGGACAAAGTGAGAGGTCAGTGCACTGTGGATTGTGGGACCCATTAGCTGAGAGTGCGTGGCTTTTGCCCCTGGGGCGAGAAGCCTCTGAGGAGCCTCAGCTACTGGCCTGAAGAGTGTAGGGAGACCAAGAACCAGTCTGAGGGGTAATCGCTCTTGCTTTAACCTGCTTGGATATGGATTGTGGTATAGGGTGGAGGTCCTGGGGTGTGTGTCCAGCACAAAGGGCACCCAACTAATACCTCCACCAGCTGAGAAAACCCCAGCATTTGGTACGAAGCTCCCCTGTCTGGTAGAAGAGACCTACTGTGGCAAAAGGGCCAAAAGTCAAGTAATTGAGTGGAAACATGACCAGGCAAAGGAAACAAAGCAAACAGAAGAATCCAACATTAGACTACTATTTCGGGGATAAAAAGGATCAAAGCATGGAACAGGAGGAAGACAGTGAAGTCAGAACTCCTGCACCAAAAGCTTCAAAGGAAAATACGAGCTGGTTACAGTAATTGTAAGTGATGAAACTTTTCTCAGTATGAAAATAGTTGAAGGAAACAGAAATATATATGTGTGTGTGTGTATATATATATATACACACACATATATATGTCTATATATGAGGGTATATGGGCAGATGAATACATATATGAATGTGTGTATTTATGTTTACAGGTATACATAGAGGACACAGGACCAATTTAACAGGAAGGGATGATACTTAAAAGGTGAAATTAAGAGGTGAGAGAGGAATATGAGAGGAGATGGGGAGAGACAGAATGGGGTAATCTATCTCATATAGAAGAGGCAAGGGAAAATGGTTACAATGGAGGGGAAGAATAGGAAGGCAAAAGGGAATAGGTCAACCTTATTCTCATTGAATTTGGCTTGGGGAGGGAATGAAATACATACTAAATAGGGTATCTCACCCTACAGGAGAGTAGGGGGTAAGGGGATGAGAGGGGGGATGATGGCAGGAAGGACAGGTTGGGGGGGGAGAGAAGTTGGAAGCACCCACTTTTGAAAAGGTACAGGATCAAAGTAGAAAATAGAACAAGTGGGAGGTGGGATAGGAGGGAGGGAAATATAGTCAGTCTTTTACAATATATCTACTATGGTAATGTTTTGCATTAGCTATACATGTACAACCTTTACTGAACTGCTTATCTTCCCAGTAAAGGTGGGTAACAAGGGAGGAAGGGAATGAATCTGGAATTCTATGTTTTAAAATCAATTGTTTAATAATATATATATATTATTATTAATACTATTTTACACGTAATTGGGAAATAAGATATACAGGCACTGGGGCATAGAGATCCACCATGCCCTAATGAAAAAGTTGAAAGGGGTATGGAAGAAAATATGGGAGAAAGCAGACTGGAGGAGGGCATATCCTGTGGGACTGCTATTTTGGGGCAGTGGGTAGGGGAAAATGGGGAGAAAAATTGTAACTCAAAATCTGGCAAAAATGAATGATGTAAATCAGAAATTAATAAAGCATTTGAAAAAAAACTACCCTTAAAATTATTTTGTGCCATTTTTGCCAAGCTGTTTATTGTATTTTCATAATTTTCTAGCTTTGCTTTCATTTCTTTCCCCACTGCTAGGTGGTGCAGTGAATAGAGCACCTGCCCTGGAGTCAGGAGGACCTGAGTTCAAATCAGGCCTCAGACAACACAAAATTAGCCATGTGATCTTAGGCAAGTCACTTAACCCCAATTACACTGCTTTCCCCCCTCCAAAAAAAGCAAAAAAAAAATATTTTCAAAATCAAGAGTGATAGAGAAAAAACTGGGGAAAGAAATGAAAGCAAAGCTAGAAAATTATGAAAATACAATAAACAGCTTGGTAAAAATGGCACAAAAAATAGTGAAGAAAATAACAACAAAAAAACCCAGAATAAGCCAAATAATGAAAGAGCCTAAAAAAATTACTGATGAAAATAACTCTTTAAAAGGCAGAGAACTGGCCAAATAGAAGAGATATAAAACGTAACTGAAGAAAACCATTCCTTTAAATTTAGCATTGAGAAAGTTGAAGCTAATAACAAACAAATCATAAAGAAACAATGAACCAGAAAAAAAACAAAGTCAAAAAGAATGAAAAAATTTGAAGAAAATGTGAAACATCTCATCAGAAATAAAGTGACCAGTAAAACAGACCAAGGAAAGATAATTTAAGAATTACTGGAACATCTCAAATCCAAGGCAAACATAAAAAAAAAAACTTCAAGGAGCCAAAAAGAAACCATTCAAATACCATAAAGCCCCAGTCATGATCACACAAGATTTAGTAGCTACTACATTTAAGAACTGGTGGGCTTAACTCCTAAGAACTTTATCATCATTAGGGCAATTAGAAAGACTCTACACAAACAGAGAACACCAATTTGAGTCAATTTTACTGACATGATCTCAAAAAAAAAAAAAAAGCTGAGAAAGAAAGAAGAATTCACTGGAGGAAGGGAGAAGAGAAAGGAAGGATATAGGAAATTGTCTCACATAAAAGAAACATACACAAGGAAGAGCTTTTACAGTGGAGGGGAATACAAGGGTGAGGATAGGCAACATTAGAACCTCACTCTCACCTGAATTTGTTCAAAGATAAAATAGATGTGTTTATATACTTATGTATATGTGTGTGTGCGTGTACATACACACATACATCCACGGAACTTTGAGGAAAGGGGTAAAAAGAGAGAGAAGGATAAACAGAAAAAAATAGGATGAAGAGAAATGTACATAATTATAATGATGAATGTGAATGGGATGAACTCACCCATAAAACAGAAGTGAACAGTAGAAAGGATTAGAAACTAGCTCTAACATGCTGTTTATAAGAAATACACTTGAAACACACTCATACACACACATGCAACACACATGCATACACAGAGTGTTAAAATAAGGGGAGGAGCAGAATCTATTATGCTTTACCTGAAGTACAAAAAAGCAGAAGTAGCAATTATGTTCTCATATAAAGCATATACAAAAATAGACCTAATTAAAAGGGATAAACAGGGAAACTGTAACTTGCTAAAAGGTACCATATATAGTGAAATAATATCAATAATAAAAAACACATATGTACCAAAGGGCATAACAAGCACATAATGTCTAAATTCTTTTTTTTTATTACTAGTCTATGTAGACAATCACAATAATTAGTCTTTCTTTAATTTTTTTTTTTTTTGCTTTTTGGAGGGAGGAAGGCAGGGCAATTGGGTTAAGTGGCTTGCCCAATGTCACACGGCTAGCAAGTGTTAAGTGTCTGAGGCCAAATTTGAACTCAGGTCCTCCTGACTCCAAGGCTAGTGCTCTATTCACTGCACCGCCCAGTCACCTCCAATGTCCAAATTCTTAAAGGAAAAATTAAATGAGTTACAGGAGGAAATAGATAATAAAAACATACTATTCAGGGGAAGTTAGGTGGTGTAGTGAATTGAGTATGAGCCCTGGAGTCAGCAGGACCTGAGTTCAAATACGGCCTCAGACACTTGACACTTACTAGCTGTGTGACCTTGGACAAGTCACTTAACCCCAACTGCCCTGCCCTCCCCCCTCCAAAAAGCAAAAAACAAAAACAAAAAAACATACTATTCAGGGACCTACAACTTTCCCCTCTCAGAGAATCTAACTTAAAAAAAAAAAAGTTAAGGAAATTAACAGAATTTTTAAAAGTCAGATACAATATACCTCTGTAAAACCTGAATGTTAATTTAAAAAAAACTAACTTTTCCTTGGCTATATAATGGCACCTTCACAAAAACTGATTGTGTATTAGGGCATAAAAATCTCATAAACAAAAGCAGAAAAGCATAAATATCAAATATGCCTTTTTTAGATCATAATGCAATAAAAATTACATTCAATAGAGAGCCATGGAAGCACAAAATAAAAATTACTTGTAAACTAAAGATTCTAATCCTAAAAAATGAGTGATTCAAAGAACAAATCAAAAACAACGTCATTGAAGAGAATGACAACAATTAGACAATATACTAAAATTTGTGAGATGTAGCCAAAGCAGAAAGAAAGAAAAATCAAAAGAAAGAGCAAAAAGATCAATGAACTGGGCATGAAACTTTAAAAAAAAAAACTATAAAAAGTATAATTTTTTTTAAATTCCAAATAAACACCAAAATGGGAATCCTGAATATCGAAGAAATTAATTAAGTTGAAAGTCTAAATAAAATTGAAAAATAAATAAAACTAGGAGCTGGTCCTATGGGGGAAGGGGGGGGGAGAAGAAAACAGATAAACCATTGGTTAATTTGATTTTTAAAAAAAGAAATAAAATCAAATTATTAGTATCAAAAATGAAAAGGGTGTGAATGCACCAGCAATGAAGATGAAATTAAGCAATTATTAGGAATTATTTTGCCCAGTTATATTCCAGTAAAACTGACAATCTAAGTGAAATGGATGAATAATTACAAAAATATCAATTATCCAGATTAAGAGAAGAGGAAATAGAATACTTAAAAAAACCCTATTTTAGAAAAAAGAATTTGAACAAACCATGAATGAGCCCCATAAAAAAAATTCCTAGGACCAGATTGATTTATACATTAATTCTACCAATCATTTATGAACAATTAACTCTAATTCTATGTAAACTATTTGAAAAAAATAAGTAAAGGAGTCCCACCAAATTCCTTTTATGACCAAAAACACAAATGGTTTTAATACCTAAACCAAGAAGAATAAAAACAGAAAGAAAACTAAAGGCCAATTTCCCTAATGAATATTAATGCAAAAATTTCAACTCAAATACCAGCAAGGAGATTACAGCAATATATCAGAAAGATTATATATTATGACCAGGAGGGATTTACAAAAGGAATTCAAGGCTAGTTCAGTATTAGGTAAAATAAATATAATTAACCACATCAATAACAAATACAACAAAAGTTGTATGAGTATATTAATAGATGCAGAAAAATCTTCTGACAAAAAATAACATCCATTCCTATTTTTTAAAAAACTAGAAAGCATAGGAATAAATGGAGCCTTTCTTAAAATGATAACTAGTATCTAAAACCAAGAACACAAATTATCTGTAACAGGTATAAACTTGAAGCCTTCCCAATAAGATGAGGATAAGCAAAGATGTCCATTATCACTATTATTCAAAACCATATCAGAAGAAAAAATAAAACTCAAAATCTTATGGAAGATAATGTTGAAAACTAAAGTTAAATCAATTGTTTTTAAAAAATCAGAAAAAATCAAAGGAATAAAAATAGGCAGTGAGGAAATAAAACTATCATTCCTTGAAGATAATATGATGGTATACTCAGAAAACCCTACAGAATCAACTAAAAAACAAGTTGAAGCAATTAAAAACTTTTTGCAAACTTGCAGGATATAAAATAAATCCACATAAATCATCAGAATTTTTATATATCACCAACAAAACCTAACAGGAAAAAATAGAAAGAGAAATTCCATTTAAAAGAATTGTAGACAATATAAAATACTTGGGAATTTACCTGCCAAGATGAACTCTTGGTCTCTATGAACACAATTACCAAACACTTTTGCACACAAGGTCAGATCAAAACAACTGGAGAAATATTAATTGCTTATGGAAAGAGCAAGCCAACATAATAAAAATGACAATTCTACCAAAATTAATTCGCTTATTCAGTGACATGCATATCAAACTACCAAAGAATTATTTGGATGGATAAAATAATAACAATTCACCTAGAAGACAAAAAAAAATTAAAAAAAAATATCAAAGGAAACGATAAAAAAAATGAAGGAAGGTGGCCCTGAAGTTCCAGATTTCAAACTATATTGCTAAGTGGTAATCATCAAAATAATTTGGTACTGGCTACAAAACAGAACAGTGAGTCAGTGGAATACATTAGTTGTACAATAAAATAAATGATATTACAGATTTTGATAAATCCAAAGATTTAAGCTTTTGGGACAAGAATTCACTATCTGACAAAAGTTGTTAGGAAAGCCAGAAAGCAGTTAGGCAGAAATTAGACATAGACCAACATCTAACACCATATAAGAATGAGGTTGAATGCATAAGGTCAAATGGATGAAAGATTTAGACATAAAGGGTAAATGATATCATAAATAAATTAGAGAAGCATGGGAAAATGTACCTGACAGATCTATGGATAAGGAAAGAGTTTACAACCAAGCAAGAAATAGAGAGGAATATGGGAAGTAAAGTGAATTTAAAAGGTTTTGCACAAACAATACCAATGCAGTCAAAATTAGAAGGAAAGCAGGAAACTGGGGCAAAAAATGAATAGCGAATTTCTCTCATAAAGGCCTCATTTCTCAAATAAGGACATAAGCCAAATTTATGAAAATAAGAGATATTCCCTAATTGAGAGTCAAAAGATATGAACAGGCAGTTTTAAGAAGATAAAATCAAAGCTATTAAATAATCACATAAAAAGGGGCGGCCAGGTGGCGCAGTGAGTAGAGCACCAGCCCCTGAGTCAGGAGGACCTGGGTTTGGATCCAGCCTCAGACACTTAACACACACACACACACACACAAACTAGCCGTGTGACCTTGGGCAAGTTACTTAACCCCAATTGCCCTCCAAAAAAAAAAAGAATCACATAAAAAATGCTCTAAATCACTACTGATTAGAAAAATTAAAATTAAAATAACTCTGAATTACCACCTTCCACCTAACAGATAAACAGGACAGAAAAGGGAAATGATAAATGCTGAAGGAGATGTAGAAAAACAGGCACACTAATGCACTGCTGGAAGAGTTGTGAATTGGTCCAACTATTCTGGAATTATATCCAATGGGTAATAAAATTATGGATACCCTTTGACCCAACAATACTACTATTAGATCTCCATCCCAATGAGATCAAAGAAAAAGGAAGAGGAGCTATTTGTACAAAAATATTTATAACAGCTCTTTTTGTGATGACAAAGAATTGCAAATTGAGGTGATGCCCATGAATTGGTGAATGGCTGAACAAGTTGTACTGTATGATTGTGATGAAATACTACTGTGCTATAAAGAATAACAAGCGGGATTGTTTCAGAAAAACCTGTATGAATTGAGGCAGAGTGAAATGAGGACCAGGAGAATATTGTGTAGAGCACCAGCAATACTATAACAATGATCATCTGTCAAAGACTTAGCTACACCAAGAAAATGATCCAAAACAACAAGGATTCGAAATAAAAAATACATTCTTCCTCCAAGAAAAGAACTGATGAATTCGAGTGTAGATTACCTTTTTTACTTTATTTTTCTTGGGGGTTTTTGGCCTTTTTCTCCCAATCTGATTAATATGGAAATATGTTTGGCATACTTTCACATTTATAATTGATATAATGTTGCTTGCTTTCTCAATAGTGGGGGAGAGGTGGGAAGAAGGAAGAGAATTTGGAACTAAGTTTTTTTTTTTTAATGAATGAAGAAAACAAGCAAATGGGACAATCATAGATCACTCAAGAGGTAGTAAAAGAATATTTACTCATGTCACAGCAGAAGACTATTCAACATGGATAATCATTAAAGAAGCCACAAGTTGCTTCTCCTGAGCAAAAACTCCCCTGTCTCAATTATACTTTGTGGTCTGCAAGTCAAGCCTCCAGGAAATCCTCACATTGATTTTGTAACATCAAAGTGACCAAGAAGTAATGCAAAAAAACCTGAGTCTATAGGCCTCTGAGGCAATCAAGTCTCAAGGACAATTTCATATCTTTTTTGGAAAACAGTAACATAGCTTACATGAAGGGAAAGGGAAGGGATTAGATAATAATGCAGGAGTTTCTACAATCTAGTCCCAATCAACCTTTCTGATCTTATCTCACACTATTCCCCTCCAAATGTCTTGCCTTTCAGCTAAAAATGTCAGCCTACTGTTTCTGTTGTATGATTCAAATTTCTATAATGACTAACCTTTTGATCTTAGAAACAATTTTTTTTCCTAATTCTAAGATATAACTCTCGGGTAGTATAATAAGTAAATTAAATTAGGTGGGCTTGCCATCTTTATTATATTAGAATGGCCCAACCATGTCCAGGTAAGATCCCTGCAAATATTTAGGTCTCTCTTTACTTCTGTAAAAAGTGTTTTGTAGTTGTGAAAATTTTTGTGTGTCTTGATAGGTGGGCCCCAAGTAGAAATTACATTTTATAGTTATTTTGAATGGAATGTCTCCACTTTTTCCTACTGGATATTGGCAATGTACAAAAAGAAAGATAATTTATTTGGGTTTACTATATATGTCACGACTAGGCTAAAGTTATTCCAATAGCACTTTAATATAAATCTCACAGTTCTCTAAGTAGACCATCATCTACTATAAGCAATAATTTTGCTTCTTTTTGTCTATGTTTATACTCTTAATTCCATTTTTTTGGTGGTATAGTGTTTTTAGTATTATATCAAATAATAGTGGTGCTAGTGAATAGGAACACGCAGCCAAGATGGCCATCTGAGCAAGAGGCAAGCAACTTGCCTCTCATATACTCATTTCAACAAAACCTTGAAATACATATCAGAACAAATAATGATCAAAAAATTGAATGAAAGGGGCAGCTAGGTGGAACAGTAAATAGAGCAACAGCCCTGGAGTCGAGAGGACCTAAGTTCAAACATGAAGGTGTTTTTTGGGTACTTCTATTCTCCTTGTTGTGGCAATTAATTTATGTTGGCTAAATGTATCTATAAAAATACTATAATCAGTCTCAAAGTCATTTCTGTTGTTTATTTACCATTTAGAAGTGTCAACTCCTTTTTTAAGCAGCTCAGGCATGTCCAAATGTACGCCATATCTTTTTTCTAAGAGACTATTTGTTCTTTTTCTTCACTAATTCTAATTTTAGCTCTCATATCATAGTTGAGCTCAACTATGCAGATAGTTTCCCTTCCAGGGAAGGATGTACATACTCAGTCTCTTTCCTAGTAACCCATACCCAGTGTTCATTTCATTAGTGCATGATGTCTTAGAGCCCAAATGTCTCATACAGTCCTCCAGTTTCTGAAAACATCTCCTCTTGGACATTCTGGAATTGGGCCTGTTTTCAGAGCACCTCTGAAGGGAGGGGGTTCTCCTAGATCTGATTCTCTTGTTCTGATTCTTAGGTGTTTCTGCTATGATCTTTTACAAAACAGACCTCAATACAATTTAGTACACCCTCCTCATTTTGGTTTTCCAATAACCATCTCAAGCATTAGGTACCCATAATTTACCCAAAATTTCAGAGAATTTACATTTTTAACATCTCATCTAGAATTACCTCAATCTTGTACTTGGTGTGGACATTACTATCAACAGGCTAAAGGAAGAATGCTAGGCAGAAATCCATGAGGACCTAACATTGTAAAATGAGTCATTATGGTAAAGATTAATATTTACCAAAGTAAACATATAAGTAAACATATAAATTAGGGTACATTAAAACTTTCAGTTTTCAATTAAGCTCTGAAAAAATAAATCTTTCACTCCATTCAAATTTGAAAAGAAAAAAAATTTACATTATATCTTTATCTTAACATTTAGCTTACATCTTACATCTTTATCTAATTTCTTCCCTTGGAAAGATAGTATCACTGTATCAGTTTGAAAGAAAACTCATTCTCATAAATGAAGACACGATTTTTAAGTGGGTGACAAGTTTAAAAATTATTTTTATTTAGTAGGTTAGGGAATTGATATTCCCTACTGGCATCTTAGTGTTTTTAATATAAACCAGCAGTAACTCAGATATCTTACTGGTCACCTGCTCTGACAGAAAAACTTGATATAAAAGGAGAAAAAAAAGAGGAAGGAAACATAGCAGGGAGAAAAATATTTCCCTAGCTCGGCCTGACTTCAGGCACAAGATACTTGAAAGCCAATAATGTAGGAAAGTGTAACGTTATTCACAGGATATGAAAGACAGGCTTATGACTGACTAGGGAAAATTTCTTGTTTAGGAAACTAAGTCAAGAGGATTCTACTTAGGCCATGGTAAGATCTGTCTCCTCAACCTTTCCCAGGCACAGATACTACCTATAGTAAACAGACTACAGCACATGACATTTCTTTGAACATTTTAGATGTATTGGTGATTTCACATACCTCGAATCAAAACTCAGAGCAATGTCAAGTTATGGTCCAACAAATTTCTATCTCAAATAGCAAAATCTCAGAGTAAGTAGAATGATGGCTGACTCCAATATATTAACAGATATAATTTCATAAGGGTTGAATGGCAGTCCAAAAAACTAAATACTCTCTCATTGTGGCTGGCTGCTGGTACTCAGCAATTTTACAACTTGTAATCAGTAAGGTTTTGGTAAGCAGAGTTGATACTCTCTGCAGGTAAACCTGAAGAGATGAATGTAACAGAATTTTATCAACAAGGTACTATTTCCATTCAAATATCAGACATCTCAGAGACACAACAGAAACACAATTACAACATGAGCATGACACAAATGCCATAAGAAGTCTAAATGATAGCAGTGTAGGTAAATGTGTTTCCAAATCATCTTCATAGCCATTCATTCTATCACAAGTGACTTTTAAGTTCACAATCCTTATAACTTAGAAAAGTATTGGCACAAAATACATTTCATTAAAAACACAACCAGCACAACAAAAAACTTGGGACAAACCTGGGGAGCTGATGTTACTACTTATCCCTTTAACCTGGAAAACAGTGGTGACAAAGAATGGTAATAAGTTCTGACTAATTACCCTAATAGGAAGATATACCTCTTTGTAAATGAAGTCACATAAGACAAAGGAATCTCACATTAAAATTACTGGGAAATACATATAAGGCTCTACTGGTTTAAACTCACAACTGTTATCGTTAGGTCAGTTCAAAGTATACTGGGCTAAATATTATAAGCCATTTTTGTTTAAGTTCCTCACTCTACAATCCTAGGTAGGGTATTTTGATTTTTCACCCAGGCAAAAAGGTCTAAGGAGTCAGCTACCATTCTGACATGGAATGCCTTCACTTTCTGAAATCATAGTCCTTGAGAATTTTAAGAAGGGTTATGACTACACTAATATCTAATACAGCGATTCCCAATTTGCACAATAAAAGAAAACACTTATGGTATCATGTAGAAGTCATATCTAAATCTTACTATATAATTATTTAGAATGGAGCACTGAGAATGAAGTAATCACAATAGCCAACATTGATATAGTATCTGACAAATGGTATGATTTAGGCACTATGCTACTAAGCTCTTCACAACTTCACAACCATTGGTCCTCCCAACAATCCTGGGGGTAGGTACTATTTTTATCCACTTTATATATTAACAAACTGAGATAAACATAAGTGAAATAACATGTCTATGGTCATACAACCAATAAATTTCTTGATGTCAAATGGCAATTGCATTTTATATTAAGTTCTACTCTACTATAATTACCCTAATGGAGAACACATCTCACCTTAAATCAAGTAAAATCATCTCTGGTTTTACAATCAAATAATGTCATTTAAAATCTCATTTTTACACATGCTCAGTATAGACCTGCTTAATGCTTTGTGCTATCTTAGCGAAATCTATTTTTTTAAAGGTTCTTCTAGTAACTGAAAAATATTCTAAATCCTAAGATGGACAGCACAAGTAGCCATAATTTACAAAATTTCATCTCATAACCCAATTAAATATGGATTTATAATTTCTAATATTTAAAATCTATTTTACTTAAGCTACTTAAAAGTAAGGATTAAGTTTCACTCACCCTCAAGTCACTCCTTGATTTAAACAAACTTCTCTCCTTTTGAGGTCAAAAAGAAAGTTCAGATCGTAAACTGTCTTTGAAATTCTACTGAAATTGATTTCTTACAGTCCGACACTTTTAAAACTACAGTGAAAAAAATGGAGCTCCCTCCCTAAAACAATAAAAGCAGTCTGTATATAATCTTTTCTTCTCCTAAAACAAACTACAGTTTTGAGAGACCACAAAGGTTTAACATTCATAAAGACAATCAATTCATGACCAGTTTGTGTTTAAGGTTCATTATGGTCTACGCTTTTATCTATGCTTACTTTTCATAGGCACAAAACAATGGCCCACGTGGTTCAGCTGAGCAGCCTGGTCAGACACCTGGTCCTTGGTTCATAGATCTAATAAAGGTTCAGGAGTGCCTAACAGTCCCTCTGACAGTTCATGGCATTGAAATTGGTGGACTGTTTTAGTAAGCTGATGGCTAAGGAAAAAACTCACAGGTTGCCCAGATATGTGAGTAATTTTGGTACAAATGAATTCCTCCTGATGGGCATGCAGGGTTCCACTACTGACCCTTGCCTTCTACAACTAGGTTAATAGTGCCATACACCCTCATGGTATGTGTGGATGTCCATAGGTTGAGTCCTTTTTCCAAAGACTATGAGCTAATGGAGGACAGTATTTAGGGCAAAACCTAGAGACCATCTCTCTCTTATCAGTAATATAAATATGATGAAGTGAGAATCGCAACTCAGACAGTAAATACCAGTGATGAAGCTTCAAAAAGAAATCAGTGTGCATACACAAAAAAAAAATCGCTTTTCATGTCAATTTTAAGACATACATCTTAGCAATATTTTGCTCTATTTTATCCCCTCTTTCTAATCCTTTCCTTAAATGAGAAGTATGTATCTCTCTGACCTTTAAAACTAAGATTCCCCCTTTAAGAAAGAATTTTTCAAAAGTTACAACCCCAATCTCCTGGCTGAACCAAGGGCCCCCTTAGAGAAAATAAATTTTGTAATGTTTAAGAATTCCATGAAACAATATTAATCTTTCTTGTCGTAAGCCAAGAGTTTCCCCTTGAAGTAGGAAAAAATTTCTCAAGGGTTTTTAAGCTCCTTAGGGGAATTTGCCAGACTTTATAACATCAATTATTATCAAACTGAATACAAACAGTACCCCAAGACAGACATAAACAAAGTTGCAACTTTTCTCAACAGAATGCTTACCCCAGCTCAAAGAATTGAGATTGAGGGGAGTGTGAGTTCTCCACTGTAGTTTTGATTGAAGAGTACCCCCTCCAAGTAAGAAACATCACCAAGGAGTTGGGAGGGGTCAGGGTTTCCTCAGAGGCTGTTTCAAGGACCCTAGGAGCCCCTAATCCCAGATAAGCCCCCAATTGTCATGATTGTAAACAAGGTAGTCTGAGGTAAGGCCTTCCAAGCACTATCAGTTTATTACTATAGCACAAATGAACTAACAAAGAGGGTCAATGGCTACCTCAATAATGCCAGGGACACCACTGATGGATGATGAGGCATTTTATAGTAATTAACAAGATGACAGAGCAAAATTTCAAGCTACAAAGATGTGTCTCATTCTGAATGGTCAGAAAGTAAAAAACCCTCAGATCCTCTGTTTGGTATTATTTTTGCTCGAACCTCCTCTGCTAAAAAAGCCCCTTAGCCACAAGAAGATATATGATTCAGATCACAAGACAAAAGCAAGAAAATCCTGCCTTGGGAAATGAAAGTAGTATGCAGGAGACAGGAGTAGTCCTCAGGTAATAGGACTAGTCTGCAGACTATGGGATTAGTCCACAATAGTTTCAATTAACCTTGATCTTTCCCCAGAAAGTATTTGGTGGATGAAGTTGCAAGAGTGGAAATACAACTTTGCTGTTGTCCTTCAGTCATTTTCAGTTATGTCTTACTCTTTGTGACCCCATTTGGAATTTTCTTGACCAAGAGTGGTTTGCCATTTTCTTCACCAGTTCATTTTATAGATGAGAAACTGAGGCAAACAGGGTTAAGAGACTTGCCCAGGGTCACACGGCTGGTAAAAATCTGAGGCCAAATTTGAATTTAGGAAGATAAGTCTTCCAGACTCGAGGCCTGACATTCTACCACCTAGCTGCCCAGGAGAATAAAGCTACAAGATAAGAACATGATAAGTAGCCTGAGGTTACCTGAGCAAAACTTATAGCAAAGATTAATATTTTTTCTTTTTTTTTTTAAGGTGGGAGGGCAGGGCAATTGGGGTTAAGTGCCTTGCCCAAGGTCACACGGCTAGTAAGTGTTAAGTGCCTGAGGCTGGATTTGAACTCTGGTCCTCCTGACTCCAGGGCTGGTGCTCTATTGACTGCACCACCTAGCCGTCCCAAAGAGTAATATTAAATCTAATTTTACTAAGCCTTAAAAATAGAATTAAAATCAATTTTCAATTTTACAGCATCATGCATACAAGAAAAGAAAAACTATCCCTGCCCTCAAGGAGATCATATTCTAAGGTGTGGACAACATGTAAACAATTTAAATAAACAAGCTATATAGTACAGACAGCAAATAATCTCAAGGGGAAGGGACAACCATGGGGGATTGGGCAAAGCTTCCTATAGAAGGTGGAATTTGAATAAGTCTTTAAGGAAGCTAGAGAAGCTAGGAGGCAAAAGTGATGAAAGAAAATATTGAACACATGAAGTACAGCTAATGCAAAGGCAGAGAATCAGAAGATGGGAGTTGTCATGTGTGAGAACCAGCAAGCCAATGTAATCTGACTATAAAGTGTGAGGAGGGGAATGAAAACTAAGAAGGAAACCTAGGAAGAGTCCATATTGAGAAGGGCTTTAAATGACACACAGAAGATTTTGTATTTTGTCCTGGATATAAGAAAAAGGGAGTGGAGTTTATTGAGGGGGGAAGGGAGTAATAAATCTAAACCTCAAAAGAAAAATCTAAACCTGAAAAAAAAATCTAAACCTGATCACTTTGGAAAAGAAGTAGGGGATGGAATGGAGTAGAGAAAGACTTAAGAACAGGGAGACCAATTAAAATGTTATTACAATTTTATAGGGAAGAAATGATAAAGGCCTGTATTCGGGTGGTAGCTAGTAAAGAGTGTAGAGTGAAGAGAAGGGGACAGATATGACAGATATAGTGAAAGTAGAAACAACAAGATTTGACAACAGATTATATATACAGTTGGGGTGATTATGATTGAGGAATTCAAGATGACACAAATTTGTAAGCCTAAGTGACTAGGCTTATTAAGCATATAAAAACAACTATGTGAACAGGCAGTTGTCAAAGGAAGAAATTAAAGATATCTATAAGCATATGAAAAATGCTCTAAATCACTACTGATAGAAAAATGCAAATCAAAACAACTCTGAGGTACCACATCCCACCTGTCAGATTGGTTAACATGATAAAACAGGGAAATGATAAATGCTGGAGAAGATGTGGGAAAACTGGAACACTAATGTATTGTTGGTGGAGTTGAGAACTGATCCAACTATTCTGGAAAGCAATTTGGAACTATGCCCAAAGGGATATACCCTTTGATCCAGCAATTATCATTTCTAGGTCTGTATCCCAAAGAGATCGTACAAGTGGGAAAAGGACCCATATGTACAAAAATATTTACAGCGGCTCTTTTTGTGGTGGCAAAGAATTGGAAATCAAGGAGATGCCCATCAATTGGGGAATGGCTAAACAAGTTGTGGTATATGAATGTAATAGAATACTATTGTGCCATAAGAAATAAGGAGTAGATGAGGGGTGGCTAGGTGGCACAGTGAATAGAGTAATAGCCCTGGAGTCAGGAGGGCCTGAGTTCGAATCTGGCCTCAGACACAACACACACACACACAAAAAAAACTAGCCATGTGACCTTGGGCAAGTCACTTAACCCCAACTGCCTTCCAAAAAAAAAAAAGCAAAGAAATGAGGAGTAGATGGACTTTATAATAACCTGGAGAGACTTACAAAAACTGATGCTGAGTGAGGGGAGCAGAACCAGGAGAACTTTGTACACAATTACAGACACATTGTATCTGTGATGATTAACTTTGATAGACTGGGCTCCTCTCAGCAATGCAAGACTATAAGACAACTTCAAAAGATTCATGATGGAAAGGGCTATCTACATCCAGAGAAAGAATTACAGAGTCTGAATACAGATTGAAGCGAACTACTTGTTCTCTCTCTTTTTTTGTTTTGTTTTGTTTTGCTTCTACTTTCTCATTGTTCATTCTCATGGTTACAATCCTCCTTTACAACTTGACTAATGTTTAATGTAAAGGCATTTGTAGAAGCTATATAAGACTGCATGCCACCATGGGGGGAGGAGAGGGAAGGGAGAAAATTTGTAACTCAAAAGCTTGTGGAACAGCATGTTGCAAACTACAAGTAAATAAATTAATTTATTAAATTAAAAAAAATTAAAAATAAAAACTATGGCATAGACACTCCTTTCTAGAAGCTTACAATCTAATGAAAGAAAATGGTATGTATACAAACAGCTATGACATATAGAGAACTATGATAAGTCCAAATGACAGATACAGGAAAACTATCAAAAAAAAAAGAAGGAAACATTACTTATGGGGTGGGAGGGGTTGCTGTCAAGAAAGTTTCATTAGAGGGGTGGCCAGGTGGCTCAGCGAGTAAGAGTACCGGCTCCAGTGTTGGGACGACCTGGAGATCAAATCCCGGGCTCAGACACTCAGAACCACACCCAGAAATAACTGGCCGTGTAACCTTGAGCAAGTTACTTAACCCCGATTGCTTAAAAAATAAAAAAGTTTCATAGAAGAAGTGGCACCTGAGCTGCGCCTAGAGACTTCAAGCCAGGGAAATATATGGGAACGTATACATTAAAAGCAAAAGCACAGTGACAGGAAGACCAAATGGCACCTGCCTCCCCAAGGTACACTACCAAGCGACAAGTCTGAAGGGTAATTACTCTTGCTTTAACTGAACAAAATAACACCTTAAAAATAGACTAACTCAGATGGCAAAAGAGGCTCAAAAAGGCAATGAGGAGAAGAATGCCTTAAAAAGCCAAATTTGCCAGATGGAAGAAGAATCTCAAAAGCTCAATGAGGAGAATCATTACTTCGGAATTAGATTGGAGCAAATGGAAGCTAATGACTTTATGAGAAATCAAGATGCTGTTAAACAGATCCAAACAAATGAAAGAACATAAGGCAATGTGAAATATCTCCTGGGAAAAACCACTGACCTGGAAAATAGATCCAGGAGAGATAATTTAAAAATCATTGGACTACCTGAAAGCCATGATCAAAGTAAGAACCTAGAAATCATCCTCCAGGAAGTTCTCAAAGAAAACTGCCCTGATGTTTTAGAACCAGAGGGCAAAACAGAGGTTGAAAGAATCCACCAATCACCTCCTAAAAAAGATCCCAAAAAGAAAACTCCTAGGAATATTATAGCCAGGTTCCGGAATTCCCAGATTAAGGAGAGAATATTACAAGCAGCCAGAAAGAAACAATTTGAATACTGTGGAAACACAATCAGGATAACCCAGGATCTGGCAGCTTCTACACTGAGGATTGAAGGGCTTGGAATATGATATTCTGGAGGTCAAAGGAGCTGGGATTAAAACCAAGAATCCCCTGCCCAGCAAAACTTAGTATCATGTTTCAGGGGAAAATATGGTCATTCATTGGAATAGAGGACTTTCAAGCATTCTTGATGAAAAAAACAGAGTTGAATAGAAAATTTCGCATTCAGATACAAGAAGCAAGAGAAGCATGAGAAGGTAAACAGGGAAAAGAAATCATAAGGAACTTACCAAAGTTGAACTATTAACATTCCTACATGGAAAAACAATAATTGTAACTGATGAAACTTTTCTCAGTTTGAAAATAGTTGAAGGGAATAGAATTATATATATATATATATATATATATATATATATATGTATGTATGTATGTATGTATGTATATGAGGGTATATGGGCATATGAATACATATGTGAATGTGTGTATATATGTTTACAGGTATACATAGATAGAGGGCACAGGACCAATTTAACAGGAAGGGATGATACTTAAAAGGTGAAATTAAGAGGTGAGAGAAGAATATAATGATAGGAGATGGGGAGAGACAGAATGGGGTAAACTATCTCATAAAGAAGAAGCAAGGGAGAATGGTTACAATGGAGGGGAAGAATAGGAAGGCAAAAGGGAATGGGTTAACCTTATTCTCATTGAATTTGGCATGGGGAGGGAATGAAATACACACTAAATAGGGTATCTCACCCTATAGGAGAGTAGGGGGAAAGTAGATCAGAGGGAGGATGACGGAAGGGAGGGCAGGCTTGGGGGGAGGGAAGTTGGAAGCATCCAAGTTTGAAAAAGGACAGGGTCAAAGTAGAGAAAAGAATAAGTGGGAGGTGGGATAGGAGGGAGGGAAATATGGTCAGTCTTTTACAATATATCTACTATGTTATTGTTTTGCATTAGCTACACATGTGCAACCTATACTGAACTGCTTATCTTCCCAGTAAGGGTGGCTGCTAAGGGAGGATGGGAATGAATCTGGAATTCAAAGTTTTAAAATCAAATGTTTAAATATATATATACATATATATATATATATATACACACTATTATTAATACTGTTTTACATGTAATTGGGAAATAAGATATACAGGCACTGGGACATTGAGATCCACCATGCCCTACTGGAAAAGTCAAAAGGGGAATGGGAGAAAACATGAGAGAGAGCAGATTGGAGAAGGAGATATCATGTGGGACTGCTATTTTGGGGTGGTAGGTAGGGGAAAAACGGGAAGAAAATTTGTAACTCAAAATCTAGCAGAAATGAATGATGTAAATCAGAAGTTAATGAAGCATTTGAAAAATGAAAAAAAAATTAAAAATACATACTTTAAAAAACCTACTTCACATACCAGAATGATTTTTTTAAACACTGAAAGAAAAATGCAAATAAAATTAATTTCTTTAATACTTCAAAAATTTCAACAGTGCAGACATTTCTTCCACTGACACAGATCACCATCTCTCTTAGTAAATGTCCTTTATAATTTACTGTGGCCAAGAAAATTCACCACTGTATAGTCAATTTGGTGATTAGCCTGTTCAAAATGATTAGGCTGGTCTGAAATTACAGAGTTCATCACCAAGCCTCTCCTCAAAGCTCTTCCAGCTCGGGAGAATCTGCCAAAAAGTTGAAGTTAATTAGAATTACCTTAAAGAACTCAGTATGACCTCCATGCCACAGTGAGGTATTAGAGTAGTACTTTAAACCAAATATTTATTCGAAATAATCCTAGGACTCACCTTTCCACAACCAGACTAACTGCTTCTGTGAGATCTGGGTTTGCTGCATGGAGGTGTTTCCACAAAGACCACACAAATTCTTTGTCAGCCTTAAAGGAAAAATAAAAGAAATGTCTTATTTTAAATATCATGCTTTCCAATGCAACAACTACAGATTAAGGAATTCTTGTCGTTGAGTCATGTCCAACTCTTAATGACCCCCTTTGGAGTTTTCTTGGCAAAGATATCAGAGTGGTTTGCCATTTCCTTTTCCAGCTCATTTTACAAGTGAGGAAACTGAGGCCAACAAATTTAAGTGACTTGCCCAGGTTATACAGCTATAAGTGTCTGAGGCTATATTTGAACTCAGAAATATGAGCTTGAAGCCAGACCTGGCACTCTATCTACTCCACCCTTACTATGATCCCTAGTTTCTACACTGTGTTCTATAAGCTCAAAGAGGTTACTTAAGTGAACTTTTAAAAATATATTCCCTTTCATAATCCTAATACTTCCCATCTCCCCCATTCCTTTTTGTAAAATTATAATTCTAGATAAACAAATCAATCATATCTCCAACTGGACTGTAATCCTGTCATTACTTATTCATCCAATGTATATGTACCTATCATGCAAAATGTCATAAAATAAATTTTTTAGGAGAATGAATTTTTTCTGTGACTTTCAACTTAAATGTCTTATCTAAAATCTACTTAAGAATACAAACAAACATGACAGAGTAACAGGTCTCAGCATAATTCCTAGAAGATACCACCTCAAATCATCAAATACTGTGTCAAATATATCCTTATTAAAACTGGAATAAGAAGAGATGATGAAAAGTAACTCCACAAAAATATTTCTGATCAGAAGCAACAGGAGAGTGCTGAGTTTAAAAACTCAAAACACCTCATCATTCACCTACTCTTGACCCCCACCTGCCTTGCATTCCATATGACAGACCACACCTCCATGGCAGTAAGCCAGAATGATTTGGCAGTAGCAGCCACTTCACCTAACCCCACTGGAGACCTAGCAGGGTAGAGCAAATCCATGCATATCCTTTAGATAGCAACCAGAAAAAAATTCCCTACCCCAAACATAAACCTGATGATGGCTATGAAAGTACCCAGGTATAGTGATCTAGAGGGAAAAAATAAGTAGGGTATGGCTGAGAGAAAGGCCAGAAGGACTCCTGATCCAACCCTACCTCATCAGAAGACAAGTACTAAATGGGAGATGAGTAAGAAGGCCAACAAAGAAAGCTAGATGATAAGTAAAGTTCCCAACCAAAAAAGAAGTAGATGACTCAAAGAAAGGAAAATAAGCCAAGACAACAAGGAAAGGTCACAAAAAAATTACCATTTAACAGAAAATGACCCAAATACCTCAAATAAAAAGAAAAACAAAAACTTCTATAGGTCTCCCAGAATTAACAAAGCAACAGCAACAAACAAATGGATTAAAAGAAAAACAGTAAAATTTAAATTAAGAATGGAAATTAAGGGGAAAAACAGAGTTCTCAAAAAAAAAAAAGAAAGGAAAAAACCAAAAAGCAAATTTAAACAATAGACAATGAAGGAAAGATTGCAAAAAAAAAAAAAAAAAACACCTTGACTTAGAGAACGGGAAATGACGAGGGAGGGTAGATATTTCAGGAACCCCAACAACCAGAGTCCCTGGAAAGCAGTCTGGAAGGAATTCACGGGACTCAAGCGTTCTCTAAGTCAAGGTGGTAAAGATTTATTGTTACACTACAGCAGGCAAGAGTTCTTAGAGAACCTGCAACCTTGGAGGAGAACATTTAAGGTTTACATAGGATAAATTATAGTGAAACCTGTGCCAATTAAGCAGAGTCAGGCTGGGATTAGGGAGGAGTTAAGGAGTGGTCAGTTCTTAAAGGAATGTGGACTTTTAATATCTACCAAGCAGACATATTACCCAGAATTCCCAGGGAAATAGCCCAAGGGGGGCCTGAATGGAGGTGTGGTTTTAGGTCTGAGATGTCACTAAGTCAGCTAGTGGTCAGGGCTGAACAAGCTGCCACCCTTCAATGTCATGTTTGACAAGATGGATGTTGGGATATTAGTATATCCCAAGCTAACAAGGGATATAGGATGTGAATAATGAGCTAAGGAGTATACATATGACTGAGTCTAGGATATGGTATGACTCAGTACACAGCTACTTCGGCCAGCACACAATTGGGTCAAACTACTAAATTCTACAGGTGCAGTTGACCACTGTAACAGGAAGAGAGATAATTATTTTCCTAGAGCTTGCTGCCCTTGAACTAGAGAGAAACTGCCTGAGAGAGTGTTTTGAGGCTATGTAGAAATGTGATTTCACAAACTGGGATTCAAGCACAGGCACCCAAGCACAACATCAGTAAATATAAAACTCAAGTAAATACAGATCTGGATAAATAAATTGTAAAAAAAAAAAAAATCAAGTTATTGTGTCATCTGAAAAGTACTGAATTATAAACAAATCAAAGCATCTGACCCTAAAGAGATGATGAATAATTTGAATTTCATAGCTTTTCTAGAAAAAAAAATATTACG
The DNA here is from genome assembly GCF_028583685.1 of Petaurus breviceps papuanus. Lineage (NCBI taxonomy): Eukaryota > Metazoa > Chordata > Mammalia > Diprotodontia > Petauridae > Petaurus > Petaurus breviceps. The sequence goes on from NW_027185799.1 coordinate 12,755,391, forward strand.
TGAAATGCCTGAATACCAGACAATAAGAAAAATTTTAAAAATATTGCAACTGATTGGTTTCCCTTGTCAGATCATTCAACAGATCCCATTTTGCTCCTCTCTAACATATTTTTCACGTATTATTGTACATGATAGTTACTTGTGTATTATCTTTGCTATCAGAGTTGAGATCATCTTCAGCTCTGATCAAAGTAGGCACTTATCTGTGTACTTGTTCCTTTCCCATTCGATTATCAAGAAATTGATGGCAAGACCTGTTTCATTTTTGTTTTTCATTCCCCAAAACCTAGCAGAATGACTTTCCCATGTTAGGTGCCAATGCTAGTTGATTTGGCTTGCTTTATCAAGGCATGTCAAAACAAACCAAATAACACCTTCTCTTCCTGTGCCACTCTTATCTAAATCTTCCTATAATTTCATAGGGCGTCAGCAATATATCCATTAAGTAGGCTTCATCTTGGTCTTTTGACATTTGACCAAGGCCAGCACCAGGTCCATATGTATGCTATGTCACAGTCCCTCTACATGAGGAACTGATCTTCTTTTCCAGGCATATATCCTTTATACCACTTTTCTTGTATTCACTATTACCCTTTGAGCAGCCCACAACTTTTAATTCTTCAAAAAATGTGGCATTCTATGGATCAAAGTCATAGCACATCACTAGAAAAATATTGAAGGCCTCAGTTATTGGGATATGGCTGTACAAGGTATGGTATGTTAATATAACAGAATATTAGAATACCAAAAGGAATAACAAATATGAAGAATGCAAAGAAACCAAAGAAATTTTGCATGAAGTGACATGGAGTGAAAAGAACAGAGTCAGAAGTACAATATAACCAATGACTACAACAGGCCCAACAAATTCAACATGAAGACACAACAAAACTCTGGTCAAATAATATCAAAATTGAAGAAAACATTCCTCCAAACATATTAATAATTGAAAATCTATATTCAGAGGAGTATGAACTTTTTAAAAGAACTTGTCTGAATAGTTGTTGGTTAATTGTCATGCCAAAATAAAAGGAAGAAAAACATTTTAAAAAAATCAAAATCTTAAACGGTGGGTCTTTCTTTTATTTTTTTTTTGAGGGTCATATGTTGGCATTTATTATTTAAGCTGAAGAACAGGTTATGAGGGGGGTGGGGCAAGGGAGGAGCCAGGGAGGAGAGCTTCTCATCTGTGTCTGCTCCAGACAGGGTTGATCCTGATTTCTGAGCCTTGGTCCAGGGCACACAAGGAAGCACATGCTAAGATGAGGTTCCAGGGGTACAGGTTGAGGAAAATGGCAGGGGTGGCCCGAGCTACACATCCAGCCAGAGGTGGGGCTGGGATTATCCTTGGGTCAGCAGCACCGCTCCCTTTTTGGAACTGAAGCCTATCAATAAAGTCCCATCCCACATATTTCTTATAAAACATTCTTGTAGTTTAAGTCTTTGTGATAAAGACTTCTTTCATCACCTTTCTAGCTTCTTGTACTTTGCTTCTACTTTCTTTGCATATGCATCCAACTTGTAAGCTGCCTGCTGGAGAGCAGCTACTTGCTCCTCAATTAAAGTGATCTGATCCAGATAAGGCTGAAGGGCGGCAGATTTCTGGTTTAAGTCCTTTAGGTTTCTACGTGTGTTTACTGCAATATCTTTCATTTCTAGATACTTCAAGCTAGTCAGATTGTTCATATTTTCCAGAAGTTTATAATCTTCACTGGTGGCTGTCAGCTCGCCTGTCAGGTACATGGCCATTTTGGAGAACACGTCCTGGCACAGCCCCGTGATGTCCGCCTCGGAGAGCTTCATGGCTTCCTCGACCATCTCCACCACAGCATCGTCTAGGCCAGGGAAGGGAGAAAGGAGAAAGGATGGGGAGGGGGAGAGGGAGAGGTAAGGGGACAAGGAAGGAGGAAAAGGGATAGGGTGAGCAGTGGGAGAGGGAGATAAGGGGGTGGGTCTTTATTTCAAGGAGAAGTTTAAGTCCTTCAAAAAGCAATAGCCAGGAAGCGGCTAGGTGGAGCAGTAAATAGAGCACCCACTCTGGAGTAAGGAGGACATGAGTTCAAATCCAGCCTCAGATACTCAAAAAAAAAAAAAACTAACTGTGTGATACTGGGCAAGTCACTTAACCCCAACTGCCCTCCAAAAAGAAAAAACAAAAGGCAAAAGCCAAAAGCAATTCCTCTTCCTATTTAAAAATGGGTTCAGTTCACTGTCCATCATCAGAGTCTAAGTGTATTGATGTACCAGCTCTAGGAGTTGTCTGTTCAATTGAATATCATAATCTGGGCAATAAGCAGTCTTATTCCACTTGGCTTTTCTGATGAAAATGATCTAGACAAACTCTATTGAGCGATTATGGATTTTGTTTAGAAGTTTTACAATATTGTTTGGCTTTATACAATCAGCGCAATGCCATTCACAAATGGAGAATCACTGGGAAGACCTTACTATCTAGATAGAATCCCTCTTCCATTTGGAGTCTCTCCACTACAATGGCAAACACCACTAGCATGTACATCTCCCTATTTTATATGCCTTGATTGATACTAACAAAAATTTAAAAAAATAAAAGCTAGCATTTTATAGCACTTTAAAGTTAACAAAGCCCTTTGCAAATATCATCTCATCTGATCCTCAATCAACCTGAGAGTTAGATGCTATCATTATTCCCATTACACAGATAAGGAAACTGAGGCAGAGGCAAAGTAACTTGCCCAGGGTGCCTGATTTGAACTCAGGTCTTCCTGACTTTAAATCTAGTATTTCTATCCACTGAATCACCTAGAAAAAAAGTTATTTCTGTTGTTATATCTTTCAAAGAATTTTGTATAATTTAGACACATACATGGAAGACACATTACAATGATGTTTTTGGTCTGAGAACACAAAGGCTTCTTCTATAATCAACAAACAAAAAGCACAGCAGAATCCTCTATTCTGTAAATTTTCAATCAATGGGGTAAATGCAAAAAGGGCAAACATAGAACATCATTTTCAGAAGGCTGCCTGTTTCGCTTTCATCAAGAATGTAAAGGAAAGAGGTTTAGCAGTAACAGATCTTAAACTATATTACAAGGCAGTAATTATCAAAATATATGGTACTGGATAAGAAATAGAAAGGTAGATCAATGGAACAGAGCAGACGAACAACTTGCGAAAGCAAATAAATATGACAACACATGAAGACTTAAAAATTTGGAGATAAGAATTCGTTATTTGGTAAAAAATCATAAAGAAAACTAGAAAGCAGTATGGCAGAAATTGCGCCAATATCTCACACCACTTGCCAAAATAAGTTCAAAATGGATACATGACCTAGATATAAAGAGAGATACTGTTACAAGACAATTAGAAGAGCATGGAATACATCATATTTATGGATTTGTTAACAATTTGTGAATAAACAAGAGACAGAGAAAAAAATTAAGTGTAAAATGGATAATTTTTATTACATTAAATTTAAAAGGTTTTGTACAAATAAAACAAATGTAGCCAAGATCAGAAAGAAAACAGAAAATCTGGGAGAAAATTTTAAGTTTTTCAGAAAAAGGTCTCATCTCAAATATGTAAGAAACTTTGCCAAATCTATAAGAATGTAAGTCATTCTCCAACTGATAAATGGTCAAAGGCATTGGCAATTTTCCAATGAAGAAATCAAAAAAATTTATAGTCATATAAAAAATGCTCTGAACCATTATTGATTAGAGAAATACAAATTAAAACAACTTTGGTTTTTTTTTCCATTTTTTTTCCATTTTTCAGTTTACATCATTCATTTCCACAAGATTTTGAGTTACATGGGGAAAGCTAGGTGGCCCAGTGAATAGAGCACCGGCCCTAGAGTCAGTAGGACCTGAGTTCAAATCCGACCTCAGACACTTAACACAAAAACTAGCCGTGTGACTTTGGACAAGTCACTTAACCCCAATTGCCCTCCAAAAAAGCAAAAAAACAAAAAAAAGATTTTGAGTTACAAATTTTCTTCCCATTTTTCCCCTACCCACCACCCCAAAACAGTGATCCCACTGAATATCCCCTCCCCCAATCTACTCTCTCCCATATCTTCCCCCATCCCTCTCAGACTTTCAAGTAAGGAACGGTGGATCTCTATGCCCCAGTGCCTCTATATCTTATTTCCCAGTTATATGTAAATATATATATATATATATATATATATAATATACACATATTTTTTTAAACATTCGATTTTAAATCTTTAAATTCCAGATTTCTTCCCTACCTCCCTCATCACCCACCCTTACTGGAAAGATAAGCAATTCAACATAGGTTGTACATGTGTAGCTATGCAAAACAGTGGATATAATGTGAAAGACTGACTATATTTCCCTCCATCCTATCCCACCCCTCACTTATTCTTTTCTCTACTTTGATCCTGTCCCTTTTCAAAAGTGGGTGCTTCTAACTTCCCTCTCCCCCAGCCTGCCCTCCCTTCCATCATCCCCCCTCTCATCCCCTTCCCCCCTACTCTCCTGTAGGGTGAGATACCCTATTTAGTGTGTATGTCATTTCCTCCCTAAACCAAATTCATTAAGAATAAGGTTGACTCATTCCCTTTTGCCTTCCTGTTCTTCCCCTCCATTGTAACAGTTTTCCCTTGCCTCTTCTATATGAGATAATTTACCCCATTCTATCTCTCCCCATCTCCTCTCATTATATTCTTCTCTCACCTCTTAATTTCACCTTTTAAGTATCATTCCTTCCTATTCAACTGGTCCTGTGCCCTCTGTCTATGTATACCTGTATACATATATACACATACATATATATTCATATGCCCACATACCCTCCCATAGAGACATATATGTATGTATACACAAATATATATATATACATGTACACACATTTCTATTCTCTTCAACTATTTTCATACTGAGAAAAGTTTCATAAATTACAATTATCAACTTTCCATATAAGAATGTAAATAGTTCAACTTTGATAAGTTCCATATGATTTCTTTTCCCTGTTTACGTTCTCATGCCTCTCTTGCTTCTTGTATCTGAATGTCAATTTTCTATTCAACTCTGGTTTATTCATCAAAAATGCTTGAAAGTCCTCTATTCCAATGAATGACCATATTTTCCCCTGAAACATGATACTCAGTTTTGCTGGGTAGGGGATTCTTGGTTTTAATCCCAGCTCCTTAGACCTCCAGAATATCATATTCCAAGCCCTTCAATCCTCAGTGTAGAAGCTGCCAGATCCTGTGTTTTCCTGATTCTGTTTCCACGGTATTCAAATTGTTTCTTCCTGGCTGCTTGTAATATATTCTCATTGATCTGGGAACTCCAGAACCTGGCTATAATATTCCTAAGAGTTTTCTTTTTAGGATCTTTTTCAGGAGGTGATTGGTGGAATCTTTCAACCTCTATTTTGCCCTCTGGTTCTAAAACATCAGGGCAGTTTTCCTTGAGAATTTCTTGGAGGATGATTTCTAAGTTTTTTTTTTTGATCATGGCTTTCAGGTAGTCCAATGATTTTTAAATTATCTCTCCTGGATCTATTTTCCAGGTCAGTGGTTTTTCCCAGGAGATATTTCACATTGCCTTCTGTTTTTTCATTTGTTTGGATATGTTTAATTAGTATCATGACAACAACAAAACAAAATGGGGGCGGCTAGGTGCTGCAGTGAATAGAGCACCAGGCCGGGGGTCAGGAGGACCTGAGTTCAAATCCGGCCTCAGACACTTGACACAAAAACAAGCCATGTGACCTTGGGCAAGTCACTTAACTCCAATAGCCCTCCAAAAAGCAAAAAGAGAAAACAAACCAAAAAAAAATAGTATATTGATTTCTCATAAGTCACTAGCTTCCATTTGCTCCAATCTAATTCTGAAGGAATGATTCTCCTCATTGAGCTTTTGAGATACTTTTTCCATCTGGCAAATTCGGCTTTTTAAGGGATTCTTCTCCTCTTTTTTTGAGCCTCTTTTGCCATTTGAGTTAGTCTATTTTTTAAGGTGTTATTTTCTTCAGTCAAGTTGTTGACACTCATTTTATAATTTTCTTGCATCATTATCATTTCTCTTCCCAATTTTTCCTCCACTTCTCTTATTTAGTTTTCAAAATCCTTCTTAAGCACTTTTATGGCCTGTAAGCTGCTTATTCTTTTATTAGAAGTTTCTGGTGCAGGACTTCTAACTTTGCTATCTTCCTCCTGTTTGATGCCTTGATCCTTTTTGTCCCAAAAAAAGGAATCCAAAGTCATACCAGTGTGCTTGCCTTGCTTCCCTCGCTTGCTCATGTTGCCACTCAATTACCTGACTTTTAGCTTTTTGCCACAGTAGAACTCTGCTACTAGAGGGGGGAATTTTGTCCCAATTGCTGGGGTTTTCTCAGCTGCTGGAGCTGTTAGCTGGTTGCCCTCTCAGAAGCCTCCACAAGCTCTGGCACACTGATCATGCACCCCAGGACCTCCACCCCAGACAGTGATCCAGATCCAAGCTGGTTAAAGCAAGAGTGATTACCCCGCAGACTGGTCACTTGGTCCCCCTACAATCCGCAGGCCAGGAGCTCTGAAGCATCTACCTGGCAGTGGCTGCATGTCTGCCACACCTCAGCCATTTCTCACCGTGGTGGACAAAGGCCAGACCACACTCCCAAATTCCCAGGTCCCAAAGTCCACACTGCACTAACCTCTCACTTTGTCCTTAGCATCTATGGGTTGATAATTGTGGAAACCACCATAGCTGCTGGTGATCTGAAGTGCCTCCATCTAGCAGCTGGTTGTGGCCACTCTGAGGCTAAAACCTCGGGCTCCTGGGGCTGGGCTCGACTCCCAACACGCTGTACTGGCCGCTTCCTACCAGCCTGTCTTCAGCAAGAGGTTAGTTTTTCTGTGTCATTTTGTGGGTTCTGTAGCTCCAAAGTTTTAGAGTCATTTTTTACATGAATTGGAGGAGGTGGGGTAGCAGTAGCCCCGCAAAAGTTGTGTTTCTACTCCACCATCCTGACTCATTAAAACAACTTGGAAACATCATTTTACATCTATCAGATTGACTAAAGTGACAAATGTTGGAGGGGATGTGGAAAAATTGGGATACTAATTCATTGTTGGTGGCATGGGGAACTGAGCCAATTAATTTTAGATCTGGAATTATGCCCAAATGGTTATTAAATTGACTATCTATCTATCAATCAATCTATCTATACACACACACACACACACACACACACCCTTGGATGCAGCAATACCAATACTGGGTCAATTTCCAAAGATGATTAGAGAAAAGGGAAAAGAACCTCCATGTTGTAAAATGTTTTATAGCAGCCTTCTTCATGGTGGTAAAGAACTTGGAAATTGCCAGGATTCCCATCAATTGGGAAATGGTTGAACAAGTTGTGGTATATGATTGAGATGGAATACTACTGTGCTATAAGAAATAATGAGCTCAATAATCTTAGAAAAACATGGAAAGACTTGCATGAAATAAAGAAAAGTAGGGACCGAGACAATATAGTGGAGTAAAAGCATGAACTTGGTATGGGATCTGGCTCCAACCACTTCCAATACCTGTAAAAAAATAGACTCTGAACAAATTTTAGAGCTACGGAACCCACAAAGTGACAGACAGAAACAAATCTGCTGAAGACAGCCTGGTAGGCCAACAGGAAGGGTCTATCTCATCAGACTGGGAGCTGAGCACAGTCCCGTATGAGCCACATAGTTCCAGTCCCGGGGCAGCCAAGAGAGTGAATCACCAGCAGCTGTGGCGGTTTCCAGACTTCTCAACCTATAAATGCCAAAGAGAAAGTAGAAGGTCAGTGGGAAACTCTGTTGGAACTGGGTGAAGGAAGAGCATGGTCCAGCCCCTGTTCCCAGGGCAAGAAGTGGTGAAGGCACAGCAGCTGCAGTTGTTGCCACTAGTCACTGCCTCCAGAGCTCCTGATCTACAGAGCATAGGGGGACCAAATGACCATTCAGAGGGTAATAGCTCTTGCTTTAACCTGCCTGAATCTGTATTGCAGTCTTGGGTCGTGGTCCTGTGTGTGACCAGTGTGCCAGAGCTTGTGGGGTCTATAAAGAAGGTGCCCTCCTAATAGCTCCAGCAGCTGTGAAAACCCCAGCCATTTGGGACAAAGTTCTCTCCATTCTGGAAGCAGAGTTCTACCTTGGCAAAGAACTCAAAGGTCAAGTAATTGACTGGCAAGATGAGCAAGCACTGTCAGACCATATAATCCTTTTTGGGGGACCAAAAGGATCATGGCATGGAGTGGAAGACAGTGAAGTCAGAAATCCCACATCAAAAGCCTCCAATAAAAATATGAACTAGTTACAGGCCATGGAGGAGCTCAACAAGGATTCTGAAAATCAAGTAAGAGAAGTGGAGGAAAAATTGGGAAGAGAAATGAAAATGATGCAAGAAAATCATGAAAAGCAAGTCAACAGCCTGTTAAAGGAGACCCAAAAAAATACAGAAGAAAATAACACCTTAAAAAATAGACTAACTCAAATGGCAAACGAGGTCCAAAAGACGAGGAGCAGAATGCCTTAAAAAGTCTAATTTGCCAGATGGAAAAGGAATTTCAAAAATTCACTGAAGAGTAATAATTCCTTCAAAATTAGATTGGAGCAATTGGAAGCTAATGAGAAATCAAGATACTATAAAACAGATCCAAACAAATTAAAAAATAGAAGGCAATGTGAAATATCTCATTGGAAAAACCACTGACCTGGAAAATAAATCCAGGGGAGATAATTTAAAAATTATTGGACTACCTGAAAGCCATGATCAAAAAAAAGAGTCTAGACACCATCTTTCAAGAAATTATCAAGCAAAATTGCCGTGATATTCTAGAACCAGAGGGCAAAATAGAAATTGAAAGAATTCACCAATCGCCTCTTAAAAAAGATTCCAAAAAAAACTCCTAGGAATATTATAGCCAAATTCCAGAGTTCCCAGGTCAAGGAGAAAATACTACAAGCACTGCAATCCTGCAATACAGGAAGAAACAATTTGAGTATTGTGGAATCACAATCAGGATAACACAAAACCTAGCAGCTTCTACATTAAGGGATCAAAGGGCTTGGAATATGATATTCCAGAGGTCAAAGGAGCTAGGACTAAAACCAAGAATCATCTACCCAGCAAAACTGAGTATAATGCTTCAGGGGAAAATATGGTCATTCAATGAAATAGAGGATTTTCAAGCATTCTTGATGAAAAAACCAGAGCTGAACAGAAAATTTCGCTTTCAAACACAAGAAGCAAGAGAAGCATAAGAAGGTAAACAGGAAAAAGGAAATCATATGGAACTTATTAAAGTTGAACTATTTACATTCCTACATTTAAAAACAATAATTGTAACTCATAAGACTTCTCTCAGTATGAGGATAGTTGAAGAGAATATATATGTATATATACATATATATGTATGTACAGGAAGGTATATATGTGTATAAATGAATATGTGAGTGTGTGCATATGTGTGTACAGGTATACATACACAGAGGGCACAGGATGAGTTGAATAGGAAGGGATGATATCTAAAAAATAAAATTAATAGGTGAGACAGGAATATATTGGGAGGAAAAAGGGAAAGATAGAATAGGGTAAATTATCTCACATAAAAGATGCAAGAGAAAACTGTTACAATGGAAGGGAAGAACAGGAAGGTGAAAAGGAATGGGACAACCTTACTCTCACTGAATTTGTCTTAAGGAGGGAATAACATACACACTCAACTGGGTATCTTACACTACAGGAAAGTAGGGAGGAAAAGGATAAGAGAGGGGATGACAGAAGAGAGGGCAGATTCGGGGAGAGGGTAGTTAAAAGCAAACACTTTTCAAAAGGGACAGGGTCAAAGGAGAAAATAAAATAAGTGGGGGGTGGGATAGGATGGATAGTTAGTTTTTCACAATATAACTATTACGGAAAAGTTTTGCATAACTACATATGTACAGCCCATATTGAATTGCTTATCTTCCCAGTGGGGGCAGGTGAGGGAAGAAAGGTAAGAATCTGGAACTCAAAAGTTTTAAAAACAAATGTTGAAAAAAAAATGTTTTATTTTGTTTATTTGTTTTTTACATGCAACTGGGAAATAAGATATACAGGCACTGGGGTGTAGAAATCCATCTTGCCCTATTAGAAAGTTGGGGGCCAGGGATGAAGACCTATATAAGAGAGAACAGATTGGGGGAAGGGTTATTCAGTAGACTCGGTGTTTTGGGGTGGGGGTAGGGGAAAGACGGGGAGAAAAATTTACAATTCAAAATCTTGTGGAAATTAATGTTAAAAACTAAAAAGAAATAAAGAAATTGAGAAGAAAAAAATAAATAAAGAAAAGTGAAATGAGCAGGACCAAGAGAACACTGGCTACAATAACAGCAATACTGTTTTAAGAGTAACTCTGAGGGAATAAATTATTTTGACTACTAAAAATATCCAAATTAACTATAAAGGACATTTGAATAAAGACACTATCTGCATCCAGAGAAAGAACTAATAAACAGAAGTATGTATAGAATAGTTTTACACATGCATACTTATTTGTGTCTAATAGTAACCATTTGGGGAATGGGGGAAGAAAAAAAAGAAAAAATAATTTATATAATTTTATTATATATTTAAAAGGAATAGCAAGTTGTATATAATAGATTTGCAGTTTCATGCAAGCATCTTTTTTATTATACTATATTATGGAATTGGTTGGTTTTTTCCATAGATTAAAAATATTATTTTTAAAAAGTCTTCAATGCTTACATAGATTATTTTCACAAAAATTTTGCAGAGATAGGAAAGAAGGCATGTGGGACAGTGGTTATTTCTGCTTCCTCAAATACTTTTTTTTTGTAATCATAAAATCCATGATTTTTTCTAAACAAATTTTATACTCCCCCATCTAGACATCTTGCAAATTGGTCCCTGATACCCTAAAACAAAGACATGTTTAATATCAATATCCTGACAATGCTGAAAGGCATCTAGTCCTGGAATACCAGAATCTTTGAAGAATTCAAGTTGCAAGTGACCTAAATTGCAATGGAAAAAGCACATAGTAGGAATTATTAATCTGAAACACACAATCAATGAAGAATTGTGCAGGAGACATAGTACAAAGAATGTTCTCAAATAAAAGTATGACTGGATAAAAAAGATAAGTTAGTCATAAAACAAGTGTGAAGACTAGCCAATGAAAATCCCATGTTCTTTACCAGTTCAACACAGTATCAAGAGATTTTAAAGGAAAAACCCTTGTTGAGGATTACAGAAAGACAGATGAGAGACACAGCATGGAGAAATTGTGGTAGGTCGTAATCTATACTCTTTCTGAAGGAAGTAACCACCCTGAACTTTCGAGAGGCAACTGGTAGTACTATGGATAGAGTGCTGAGCCTGAAGTCAGGAAGACTTAAGTTTCAATTCAACCTCAGATACTTATTACATAAGCTAGTAAGTGAGCAAGTCACTTAACTTCTGTTTGTCTCAGTTTCCTCAACTGAGAAATGAGGATAATAATAATGCCTACCTTACAAGGTTGTTGTGAGGACCAAATGAGACAATATTTGTAAAACATGCTTAGCACAATGCCTGGCACACAGTAGGCATTATATAAATATTTAATTCCCTTTCCTCTCCTTCACCCTTGATTACATCATAAATTCATCAAAATTTAAAAATCATCACAAAGCAGTATAGAAGCTGTAATAAAAGAAAGATAGGGGTAATTGGAAGAGGTAGGAGGAAAGGTAGAATAGGCTTTCCATTAACCTCCCTGTTTATCAAAACACAGACAAGTTAGTCCTACTATGGTTTAATTCCCTTATACAGAAATGAAAAATAACAAGTTTTTCCTTTCCTACCAAAATTCCTTGAATAGTTAAATGATGAAATGATTTTCATGGAAATTTATACAACATTAGAGCTTGTTCACAGACATGTAAATCATGGGCTATGGAAATTTTTCAGCTAGCTAACTGCAAATACTGTTTAAAACAGTGTGAAGAAGTTCCAGGTCCTGATGAAACATTCTTCAAAAATGTCAGGTCACTGGTTGAAATTTAAGTTGGCTGTGAGAAGGAAAAAAATTTAATAGGAGTTGAAGAATTAAAAGCTTAAGGCCCCATACACTGCTAACTGGGTAACCTTGGATAAATCACTTAATCTCTTTGCTTCACTTTCTTCATTGGTAAAATATCAAGTAATAATCATTTCTTAAACACCTACTATGTGCCAGGCACTGTGCTAAGTGCTGGCATTATTTAACATGATTACTATGAACCAAGGAGGCCTTATAAGTCCTAAAACTATATCAATTTGAATTCTCTAGTATCATTAAGTCATTAATAATTTTATTAATAATATTTTGAATTAAGAGTAGGTTCACAATTATCAACATAATCCTCAGGTTACCATTCACTATTTCCTACTTACTATTCACATACTATTTTCTTCTCCTACTAGATGACACATATCACACTAACTAGTTACCACCAGAACCCACCATTTGGATGAAGGAAAGAAGAGTCAAAGGATTTTGAGTTAGCAGGAACCTAGAATTCATCTAGTCCATACTCTTCATTTTAAAATAAGTGACTGGAGGCAACATCACTATCCTTCTAGTCACCCAAATCCATAACCCTCTCTCTCACCCCACAAACCTAATCAGTTGCTAAATCTTGTCATTTCTACCTCCACATCTCTCTCATCTGACTTCTTCCCTTCCCCACACAGCCACTACTTTAGCTGGGGACCTCATTATCAATTCTGCCTAGAACTGCTGCAGGAGTCTCATAAATGGCTCTCCCAGTCTTAAGCCTCTCTCCTATCCAATCCATAAAGCTAGAAGTGATATTCCTAACACAGTTATGGCCATGTCACTACCTTAATTAAAAAACTCCAGTGAATCCCTATTACTTCTAGGATCAAAACTCCTTTGGCATTTTAAGCCCTTAACAACCTGGCTCTACTTGTTTTTCTAACCTTATTTATTATATATTACTCCCTTTTACGCAAGCTGTAGCCCAAACTAGCCTTCTTACTATTCCTCATACATAATGTTCCATCTTCCATCTCTGAGCCTCTGAACTGACCTCTTTCACTCCCTCTTCGCCTCTCTCTTAGAATACCTAGTTTCCTTCAAAACTCAAATCGAGTATCATATCCTATATGAGTTCTTTCCTGATTTCCTCCAGTTACTAGTGCCCAACTCCTACAATTAATTAATGTGCATTTATTTAGTATGCACATGTTGTAAGTTGTCTCTCCTGATAAGAACATAAGCTCTGAGAACAATGACTGTTTCATCTGTCTTTTGAGTCCCAGTGCCAGGCCCATAGGAGCTCTTAATAAATGCTTACTGATTGATAAACTGGGTTCGAATTCAGATTCTCTACTCACTAGCTATGTTATCTTGAGGTCAACAAGCCATTCCAACTCCTTCATTTTCAAAAGAAAGAGTATTATACCTGTCAAAATATTTTGGAAATACCCTGTTTTCCAGAGCTAAGGCCTAACAAGTGGGCTATGCCCTGAACTTGGCATAACAATAATCCTTTGCACTTGGCATAACAATAATCCTTTGCACTCTGGATGACATCACCCTCTGGCAAAGTGTATTGCTTGGACCAGCAACAGGTGTTTGCTTAGGGATTTAGCTCCACTTATTTCCCACAGCCATCCATCACATGTTTACAGTCCCTCTTCCTTGGTACTGTACCCCTCTTGTTCCTGTCACAGAACTCTGGTTCTCTGGTCACAATCTACAGGACTTGAGACAATTACTGTTCCCATGGGACCCAAGTATGCACCAACCATGCGAACTATTCTCAAGATCTAAGAATGACTGTGTTGTGGGCCAACCCTTTCATATATATATATATATATATGAGTGGCTCCAGCCTTTGCAGTCTTGAGCCCTCCTTCTTAGGAGGGGAGGCTTCTAGTATGCATAGCTCACTCTGTTTCTCACTCTGAAATTAGTCAAACTTCTGCTTGTGTCCTGACTATCCTGTCTCTAGCCTGCTCTGTTTGTTTGGCTCTGGCCACCCATAGAGGTGGTCAGAGGCGCATTCTAGTCTAGCTGACAATCCAGAATACAGAAGGTGACATTAAGTGTTTATTTGGTGTCAAAGGGACTACGTTCAAATCCTAGTATGGATATGAAAAAGTATAGTGAAAAAAGGGCTAGATTTGGAGTTGAGGATGTGGGTTTGAACTTCCACTATACCATCATACTCCCTATGAGACCTTCCTTTCTGGACCTCTGTTTCCTCATCAGAGCAGCTAGGTTAGAGGACCTTTGAGGTCCGTTCAAGGTTTTAATCTCTGTGCTACCCTAGGCAAGCTGCTTAGCTTCTCCAAACCCATTTCCTCACCTATAAAATGAGAGTTTGGGTCTAAATGAGTTTTCATTTCCAAATACCATAATTCTGTGCTCTCTAGGGTCCCTTCCAACTCTGAAATTCTATGATCTGTTCATTGGCCTCACTTAGCATTTTGGTTGCTAAAAGCATCCAACCAACAACCTGAATTTGTGTGTGAGGAGAGGGAACCATCACATTCTACAGAATGTAACTAACATAACTTGAGAGGATACAGAAACAGAAAACTTTGGGAGGGAAATGGAGGAGGGGAGGAAGGACTGAATGGTAAAAGTATGGTCTTGGGTCTCTAGGGGTTAAATGGAAGGAAGCTAAAATCTGAAGTTGGGCTGTGCAGTAAAAAGACCTGAGTTGGAACCCCAACTCCACTCTATTAGACAACCTTATCAAAGTCACTTTCCCCCTCAGTGTTCTCATCTGTAAAATGAGACAGGTGGAATTTCTTCAAAATCTCAAGTTGGTAGGGGAGAAGGATGCACTGGGATGCTCAGCCTTCTCCAGGTCTGGGTAGGTGGACATGAGGAGAGGAGTGCAGGGGGTGGGGGGAGGGCAGAAGAAGGGAAGAGATGACAGGAGGGAGGGAAGAAAGAAAAGAAGAGGGGACAGGAGAAAGGAGGGGGGATATGGGGCCAGGGCAAGAGGAGAGTAGGGAAGTGCAGAAGGAGAGAGGGAAGGGGGAGGGGAGGGAGGAAAGGAGGGGGGAGGGGAGGGGGGGGGGGGGGGGGGGAGGGGGGGGGGGGGGGGGGGGAAGGGAGGAGGGGGGGGAGGAGGAAGGGGGGAGGGGAGGGAGGAAAAGGAGAAAGGAGGGAGGAAAGGAGAGGGGAGGGAAGAAAGGGGGAGAGGAGGGAGGAAAGGAGTGAGGAGGGAGGAAAGGGGGAGGGGAGAGAGGAAGAGGGGAAAGGAGGGAGGAAAGGGGGAGGGGAGGGAGTAAAGGAGAGGAGAGAGAGGAAAAGGGGAAAGGAGGGAGGAAAGAAGAGAGGAAGGAGGAAAGGGGGAGGGGGAGGGAAAGGGGGAGGGGAGAGAGGAAGAGGGGAGGGAAGCCACTTGGGGGCCCAAGGCCCCGGGAGCCCACCTGGCACTGGCACAGTTCCTCCCGGGTGCTCCTCAGCTCTTCCTCCAGCAGCTGCAGCTCGTCCAAAGCCGCTCCTTCCTCGGAGCCCCTCCCCCGGGGCGGGGGATAAGAGGGGAAGGCCTGTCTGAACTCAGCCCCTGGCCGGGGCCTCGGCCCCTTCTCCACCCCTCTCGCCGCCTCCACCTTCGCGAGCCAGGGCTTCCCTCAGCCCAGCCGGTCAAGTTCGCTTTTGCCCGCGGCGCGCTCCCGCCGGGGGTCGCTCAGCTTGACTCCGAAACGCGCCCGGCCCAGCGTGTCCCCCGCCCCCCCGCCCCAAAATTGGGGAGAGCTGCGCCAACGGCCTGAGGGGGGCGGGGAACCCGGCGCTGCGGGCGGCGGCCGCTAAGTGGTCAAGTTTCCTTCTGGAAACTCCGCCCTCCCTGGCCTCATCCCGGGACCGGCAGAGCTTCAGGTTGCGCGTGCGCGGCCCTTTTCCCGCCTCGGCCCGTTAGCTCTCGCGCTGCTTCTCCCTCCCCCCACCCCCACCACCATCAACCAACACCAACACCAACACCCCCTACCACCTCCCCCAGTCCTTCGTCCTCCGCACTCCCTGCCACCCACCTCTTGGTAAGGCTGCTGAGAGAGCAGCCGCACCGGCGTGGTGGGAAGGGCCCGGCACGTGGGCCGGCAGACCTCGTTTGGAATCCCGAGCCTCGAGCCACGAGACATACTGATGATGCCCTGAGCAGCTGTGCTCGTCCCCTGCCCCCAACTCGAGTCCTCACTTTACTCCAGTCACTCTCCCCGCTCTTCTCATTCCCTCATCTTGGCAATCTTCAAAATCCGAATTAGTCCAATCACAAGGGTGCGGGAGAAATGCGGCCGGAGGAACCCGATCATTTGCAAAGTTTGAATAAAAACACCGCCTTTGTCTCCCGTGGAAGATCTGCCACGTGCTGGTCCCCAAATTTCAGCATTCCAGTTCTCTTTCAGTACCTTTCCATAATTTCTCCCCGCCCAACACCCTTTCCCATGGCAGGAATTAAATTATACCTTGCCTCTGCTTTGTCGAATCCCTAGCTTCCTTGAAGGCTCCACTCTTGCACCTTATCCTGTTAAGCGATTCCTGGACTTCCTCGGCTTTCAGGGCTCTCTTCCCACTTCAAATCATCATGTATATGCCTTCTGTTAAGTGTTGTATTCTTTATTAGTATATCATCTCCTTGTAGGTACTGTCCTTTTCCTTATCTCTGCATTCCTAGCACTCAGCACAGCGCACACACATAAATTAATGAATGCTTCTTGAACTGAACTGGCTGGGAATGGATTGGGTTGGTGATTCTGTCCTTCTTAAAATACAGTGCCCAGGACAGAATACAAATACTCCAGAACTAAATGAATTGGGATTAAAGTTAGATAGAGGAAAACTTCCTAGGGAAAGAGCAATCCAAAAGTGGAAAGGGTGGCTTGAGAAGGGAGTAGGTTCCCCCACTTTGGGTCATACCTTATACTTCATTGAAACCTACAGACTCCTCCAGATTCTTAAAATCTGAAATGTCCCCTTTCTAATAGTGACTAGACCCTATTCCTCCATTTCTAATGTTCCTCACTCTTTTCATATCCTTAATCTTCCTTCCAGGCTTGACTCGGGTGTCACCTTCTTCCTTAGAACTTTCCTGGCCATTTCACTTGTTAACTTAGTCCCTCCACAAGTTACTTAAGTAGACACTTAAATGCATTGCCTTAAATGCATTAAATGCAGAGCTTCCCAGGCAAACATCCTCACAAGCATGCCCATTTGCAGCAGGATGGGGAAAAAAGGGGTAGAGGGAGAGGTGGGAAGGATTTATTAAGTGCCTACTTTGTGACAGATTGTTCTATGTATGATTTACAAATATTATCATTTCATCCTCACAACAATCCTGACAGATGAATACTATTATTATCCCTATTTTACAGTTGAGGAAGCTGAGATAATCAGGGGCTAAGGGACTTCCCCAGGGTCATACAACTAGTAATTGTCCCAGGCTGGATTTTAATTCAGATCTTCCTGACTCCAAGCCCAGTGTTCTATTCACTGCTTTACCTGCCTCTGGAAGGCCATAAAAAAGTTGATGGCGGGGTCACTTAAGAAAAAAGCTAAGTTTGAAGGTGGAAGCAACATTATGCTGATGACAGCCTGTGACTTTCCTCTCTAGAGTTCCCTTGTCAGGACTGTGATATCCAGGCATGTAAGATCCTTATTGTAGGGGAAAGCCTCTCTGAATTTCCCAGGTTAACAGAGATTCAAATAAATATATATAGCCAATTAGATAAGAAAGAATACAGTAGTTGGCAAGTAGAGACCCAGCAACCTGAATGCAAAGCTTATACCATCTTCAGGAGGGACTAGGAAAGTAAGCAACTTTATGAAACTGATGAACCTCAGACAGTTTTGTTTTTAGTTGGTACTCAGCGCAGAATCATGCGTTCTGAACTTGGATGGAGGGGAAAGTCTGCCCTGACTGCCTGCCACCTTGGAGTCTATGCAGAAATTAAAATGACTATGGTCTGGGAAGGTAGATGCTTATTGCATGCTTCCTATTGCATAGAGATTAAAAAAAAACTCCTTTATTTGATATTTAAAACTCTTTACAACCTAACATCAAGTACTTTTCTGTCCTAAAGGCACATTTCTTCCTTTCACACCTTCTTTGATCTAACTACACTGGTTACACTGGTTTTATTGCTGTTTCCATCATATAACATCTTCTTTCTCCATACGTTTATACCAGTTATCCCCCATGGCCCATGCTTCCTCACCTCTACTTCTTAGGACCACTTATCTTTTTAAACTCTACTCCAGGAGTAGAGCCAAGATGGCATAATAGCCAGATGAAGTACTCTGAGTTCCATACACCACCACTACCACTTCCATACTCCTGCAAACAGCAAACAGGCTAAACTGAATCTGGATCAGGAAATCCAAGAAAAAAAACACAGTGAATCCTTTTCCCAGTTCAGGTCTACATAGAGAGATAGAGAGGTCTGTGAGCTAGGAGTGTCATGTGGAGCAAAAAAAGATAGTGCACCAGAACAAGAAGACATCCTATATCAGGGGCAGGTGCTATGAGCTTTACCATTCACTCACTACCTAGTTCTAGGCAGATACAAGGCAAAGTAGATAGAGTGCCCGCCCTTGAGTCAGGAAGATTCATTTTTATGAGTTCAAATCTGACCTTAGACACTTATTAGCTATGTGACCTTGGGCAAAGTCACTTAACCATGTTTGCCTCAGTTTCCTCACCTGTAAAATGAGTGGGAGAAGGGAATGGCAAACCACTCCAGTATCTTGGTCAAGAAACCCCCAAATGGGATCATGATGAGTTAGACATAACTGAAAACAACTCAACAACTACTTAGTTCTAGGTCATAGATCCATGGTAGACAATTGAGGGACCTACCTGTTCCTAAGGATGGAATTAGAGAGTAAAGAAGATTCACAGGCTCTAGATAATGAACCTAGCAAAGAGCAAGCTAAGAAGCAAGCCATAGCTATATGGTTCTGACTATAAGAGCTGAGTGGGATCCCACTTCTGGCTGATAGCTCAATCTGAAGACTGCAGAGGAGTGATCAGGATAGAGATCTCAGAACAAAGGGAAGCCTACAGTTCTGTTGCTCTGAACAAACAGAGCTTTCTTTCTGGATGATAAATGGTTAAGTTCAACAGCAGTCTACTGAAACTCAAAAGAGAACAAGCTCATAGACCTATTGTTCAGACTCAAACCCAGGTCAGAAACTTACAGGCCAGGAGAGCAATAAACAGACTTTGAAAGCACTAAAAACTTGCAGATTTCCAGCCTGAGATGTCCTTGAGATCCTGGAATAACACAATACTCAATACCTTAAGAAAATAGCAGTGGGACCAGCCCAGACATTACTTCCAGAATTGTGCATAGCCTGGCCATAACATAAAGCCCAAAGTCAGGAAACAAACTGAAAAAATGAGCAAAGAAAGATAGAATCCCACCATAAAAAGGTATTAACTAACAAGGATGCTCACGATGCAAACTAAAAGAAGGGAATAACTATGAAATATCTAAAAGGAAAGCCTCAAGTCTTGGATACAAGTTCAACCAGAATTTCTAGAAGAGTTCGTGAAACAAAAGGTTTGGAATTTTTTAAGAATTCAAAATGTTTTGGGGTTTTTTTTTTCAATGGATGAAATGAGGGCATTGGAGGAAGTTTTTAGAAAATAAATTAGAACTATGGAAAGAAAAGAGAAATGGAAAGGTAATTGACAGTTTAACATAAGAGGCTAGAGAAGGAAATGGCAGTATCTTTGCCAAGAAAACCCCCAAATGGGGTCACAAAGAATTGGACCCAACTGAAATAACTGAACAACAATAGCAAAATAACAGGCACAAAACAAATAATCAGCACTTATACAAACAAAAAATACCCTGAAAATTAAAACGTACCAAATTGAAGCCAATGACTCCATGAGAAAGTAAGAAATATTAAAATAAGACAAAAGACTGAAAAAATAGAAGAAAATGCAAGGTAACTTATCAAACAAAAATGATCTGGAAAACATAGTGGAAAAAAAAAGACAATTTAAGAATCACTGGAATTCCTGAAAGCCATGACCAAATAAGAGTAAACATATTTCAAGAAATCATAAAAGGAAACCATCTAAATCTTGGAACCAGAGGGCAAAGTAGAAATAGAAGGAATCCACTAGATATTTCTGAAAAAAATCCCAAAATGAAAATTTATAGTATTATAGCCAAAATCTAGAGCATCTAGATCAGATAAAAAAATACAAGAAGTAGCCAAAAAGAAAGAATTCAAGTACTGAGGACCCACAATAAAGATCACACAAGATTTTGCAGCCACTACTTGGAGAATCAGAGAGTTTGTAATTCAATAGTCTAAAACCCAAAGAAATATCTTACCCAACAAAACTAAACATGACCCTATAAGAGAAAAAGAAAAGGATATTTAATGAAATAGAAGACTTCCAAGCATTTTTTTTGGATGGGGCAGGTAAGGCAAAAGGTAAGGTAAGGGGTTAAGTGACTTCCCTAAGGTCATACAGCTAATAAGTGTCAAGTGTGTGAGGCCAGATTTGAACTCAGGTCCTCCTGACTCCAGGGCCAGTGCTCTATTCACTGCACCACCTAGCTGCCCCTCCAAGTATTGTTAAAGAAAAGATTAGAACTATGTAGAAATTTTGAGGTGCAAACACAGGAGTCAAGAGAACCATAAAAAGGTAAACATGAATGAATAATCATCATAAATAATTCAACAAGGACAAACTGCTTACATTCTAATATATGTAGATAATCTATACATCCTTTCTGAACCCTATCATCATCAGGATTCAAAGAAGGAGTCTGATTAGAGAGAAGGCCTGGGAATGGTTTTGTTATGTCTTAATTATCTTCAAAGAAGGATGGAAAAAGAAGAGAAGAAGAATACACTAGGCAGGGAAGCAAGAGGAAGATTAGGAAAAATTATCTCACATAATTGGATGTATAAGTAGAAATCTATGCAAAC
>NW_027185799.1:12776433-12815665 GCF_028583685.1 Petaurus breviceps papuanus
AGAGAGAGAGAGAGAGAGAGAGAGAGAGAGAGAGAGAGAGAGAGATGGGTACAGATACACATTTCATTCAATAGGGAAATAGGTAAAGTGAGGGAAGAATTGGAAGAGAGATAGTAGCACAGCGAGTAAGAGCACCAGCTCCAGTGTCGGGATGACCTGGGGATCGAATCCGGGCTCAGACACTTAGCACCCACCCAGAAACACCTGGCTGTGTAACCTTGAGCAAGTTACTTAACCCCAATTGCTTAAAAAAAAAAGAAAAGAGATAAATTAAGAGAAAAGTAGTCCCAAATGAAACAAACTCTAAGAATGTATAAAATTATTTCTAGCCCTTTTTTGTAGTGGCAAAGAATCTGAAACTGAAGAGGTACCCATCAACTAGAAAGTGGCTTAAGAAGTTAGGGCACCCAAATGTGATGTAATATTATTGTGCTATAAGAAATGATGAAGGGGATAGTTTCAAAGAAACCTGGAAAAAGTTGCACAAACTTAAGCAACATGAACACAACCAGGAGAACAATTTATGCAGTGACAAACAATTGTAAAGACAAAACTTTAAAAGATTTATTAACTGATCAACATAATGACCAACCACAATTCCCAAGGCTAATGATAAAATATATTACTTTGTTACATGTCTTCTGATAGAGAGGTATAAGACTCAGAGTATAGAATGAACCTATAGAATGATAAATAGATTGATAGATAGATAGATATTGAAAGATTTTCCCATAAGCTTTCTCTCTTCTCCTTCCCCCTGTTTCTTAGGTTTAAATATCAATATTACTGGCTATTCAATATATTAACAGTGTAACAAGCAACATTTAAATATTTAGTCAATATATCAGCTATAAGAAAAATCATAACCAAAGTAATATTTAACTATCAACTACAACTTCTGACTTTTCCTCAGAAACTGGAACCATAATTCCACCATTAAAATGTCTCAGAATGGCATTTAGAATTGCTTCTTAAGATGTCTTTTCCACACCACTTCTTCTCTACAGATTAGAGTTAAAATCAATTATCTCCAAATCTTTCTTTATTCTTTTAAAAAAAAATAGTTCCTCAATTTCTCAGGGAAAGAGTTCTCACAGGCCTGAGTTTCATTCTAGCTCAATGATGAGAGCAAACTCATTCCAAATGACAACTAAACTATCATACCCCATAAGTCTATTCCCTCTTAACAGTACAATAATATTATTCATAGTTTCTGTGTGAAGGGCTATGAAAGCTGGTGCTTTATGTAGTTATAAATGTATGTATTGTAACCCTCAGTAGAGTGTAAGCTCTCCAAGGGCAGGAGCTGTTTCATTTTTGTTTTTGTATCTTCAATACTTAACACAGTGCTTGGCATATAGTAGGTGCTTAATAAATGCTTTTTGACTGACTACATTACTATAAGCCTGATTTAATTTGTTTTCATTCTGATTAAAATTTTATCCAGTATATTTTATAAGTGACCTTGAATAAGAAGCAACAGGTACAAAACAAAGGAAGGGTGTCCTCATAAGTAGGTAGGGCCTGGATGATGGAAAGAGATCCTACCCCTCAAGTAACTTTAGAATACTCATACCACTCACAAAGGAGAGAATCCAAGGAATGACTGGTATGCAATTTCTCTAAGAGCTGGAGAAAAGCATAGGGAGCTTGTCAGATAACCAGAATGCCATCTGGTGCTGGATGGAGCACATATGCCCAAAATCTGAACTGCTGGAGAGAACCAGGCTCTGGTCACAGTGTCCCTATCTGTCATAGAGGTAAAATAAATAAAAAAACAATTTAGTTATCTTTTCATGTAGAATAATGAAACTCAGTAGAATGTAAGATCTTTGGGGGCAGGGAATATTTTCTTTTATCCCAATGTGCTTTCCACATAGTAAGTGCTTAATATATGTTTTTTCAATTAAAATGAATATAATTAGAGCAAGGGATAACTGATAGATTACACCAGACTTTGTACATAGTAGTCACTTAATAAATGTTTTAAAATAAATTATTGTATATAGCCTTTTCCAGCCATACATGATTTTGATGATCTCTTTTATGCCACTTTTCACCTACAAATGATGGTAACTTATATGCCATATAGTACTTAAACTCACCACATGCCTTTGGTTCACTTGAGATTAAACCCTAATAACATAAAACTACTGTTATAGTCTCCCTTAGGTTGAGACTTAAAGCCATCAAAACAAAAAGCACCTTATGGAATCACTCATTCAGCACCACACTTTAACCTCAGCTTTGCACTGCCCACTCAATCCTCTCCCAACCTGTGGTTCCTGGCTATTGGAGTCAGGGACTGGGCTCCTCCTCCTGTTGGTGGTTGTGGCTAGTTTCTCCTCTGATGCTGATATAGAGTAGACATCTCCCAGCTAATCTCAGCTGAGGAACCTAAATCTACTAACCCCTTGAGAAAATAAACCTTCTTCCAACCTTAGACAAGTACATCTCACACTCACTGCTCTATAACCTCCAATGAGAATACAACAGAGAAAACCAAAGGCTTGGGTTCAAACTTACCCAGCTTTACCCCCACTCTAGCTGCTGCAGGGGAGCAATCACTTGGTGCTGAAGTGAGAAGGGCCACCCCCACAGGAAGTTCTAGCGTTATATGATGCTACATGGAGAGTCAAAGGAAGAGAAAGACCTAAAGGGATGGGTTACTCAGTTTTAAAGCTCCACATATAAATCATCAGCTAAGGGGATAGCCTTGTCATCCCAATCAAGCCTTTCAACATTTAGCCACACGTCTGTAGGGTCTCTAGAGGTTTTTACAAAACTTGCAGCACACTTTCTGTATGATAGCCACTCTAGAACTGTTCCCACACACGCTCCATGTGAACAACTGAGGCTACATCTAAAACGCTGACTTGGCGTTCTTCCTTTAGTAACTTGTATTTTTTGTGTCTATGCCTCTCGAATTAGACAGTAGGCTCTTTTTGTAGAATAGAACCAAAGTATCCCAGATCACCAAATCACAGAATCATGGAATTTCGATTTGGGCGAAACCATATGGCTTCTAGTTAAACTTATATCTGCAAATGGAATCCTTTCCACTTTGGGATGACTATTGTTAGGGAGTTCTTCCTTATGTCAAGTTCAGTCTGCATCCTTTTAATTTTTACCTGTTGCTCCTAGTTCAGCCACCTGAGGCCACAGTGACATGTAGAATCCCTTTCCTACTTGACATCCCTTCAAATTGTTCCATCATTTTCAGTCATGTCTGACTCTTTATGACCCCATTTGGGGTCTTCTTGACATACTGGAGTACTTTGCTATTTCCTCCTCCATCTCATTTTACAGCTGAGGATACTAAGGCAAACAGGGTTAAGTGAATTGCCCAGAATCACAAAGCTAGTAAGTATCTAAGGTCATATTTGAACTCAGGTCTTCTCACTCTAGGCCCATCTCTCTATCTACTGTGCCACCTAGCTACCCCATCCTTTCAAATACTTGAAGGTAACTAACGCATTTGTCCTAAGTTTTCTTTAAAATACAGGCTAAACCTCCCCAGTCCCTTCAGCTGATCTTCATATAGCATGAACTTTAGAACTTTCACCATCCTTGTCACCCTCTCCTGGATGCATTCTAATTTGTCAGTGTCTTTCCTAAAATGTGGTGTCCATAACTGACTAAAGCATACGGGGTATTACCAGAGCAAGGTATAGCAGTACTATTCCTTATTTCTGGACATTATGCCTCTCTTAATGCAGCTTCCAAAAACTTTAGATTTGTTTGTCACCACACCATACTATTGATTCATAAATATCATATTGTTGAGTTTACAATTCACTAAAACCCCCAGATCTCCTGCAGATAAAGGACTGTCTAGTCACACCTCCATCTTGAATCTTTGTTTGAACTCCAGTGTAAAACTTTACCTCTTTTCCCCATTAAACATACTCACTCTGACCCAGGTTTCTGGCCTCTAGATCACTTTTGTGTTTTCCATTTTGTTAGAGATCCCTTCCAGCTTTGTGTTGTGTGTAAAATTGCTGAACGTGTCAACTGTAGGGCAATATCTTAGATTTCTTTTGATTATACATGATGTGTAAAGTTCCCCAAGAAAGTAAACAGTTAATAATAACAGGTACTATGGTACATCAGATCACAAACTTCAGAGATAGAAAGATAATCTTAGCAGTGATCTAGCATAACCCTTAATTTTTCAGATGAGGAAACTAAGTCCTTGAGAAATTGTATTATTTGACCAAGGTCACACAAGTAGCAGAATGCAAACCCAAAACTAGGTCTTCTGCTTTCAAATCCAGGGCTACTTCTAGTATTCTGTGTCCTCTAATGCATTCATATAGTGCATTATGGTTTATAAATTGCCTTCTTCGTAGTCCTGTTGAAGTAGATAGTGAAGGCATCATTATCCACATTTTACTGACAAAGAATATTTGTTTATTGCTTTCAAGAAGAGAATTGAAGTACTATGGTTACCAGACAGGTCCTACAATTTAATTAGGGACACTGTAGCCTTTATTCTTTTTCTTTTACTTTTTCGGTAGTTGCCATTTATTTAACAGCTATGCATTAAGCATCTACTATATAGAAAGCACTGTCTCAAGGACTGAGGTTGACAAAAAAAAAAGAGCCTATAATCTGTCATGGTTTCCTTTCATAGTAGAAGAGTATTATTCAAATTTACCATAATCAGGATGATTTGTATTCTTGAGCAGAAGTGTCAGAAATTGGAAATTTGAAGGGTGCCTAGTAGGGGATGGGTCAGTAAGATGTAGCAATCAGAAATTATCCTCTGAGACTCTTTTTCTTCTTTGGACTCCAACTAGTAATATGGAAGTAACCCTATTTCTTCCTATCCTTTTTCATATTTTTTCTAGTCTTTAACAAACGTTGAGGAGTAAAGACACCAGCTCCAAAAGAATGGGGCATGCTTACTGACATCAAGACTAAGTTTAATAGTGGTTCAAAAAGTCTTTGACAGAAATGAGTTCTCATATCAGACATAACTTGAGGTTGCGAATTGGGGAAAAAAATGTCTTTTTGAGAGTATAAGCCTTTCTCTGAGTGCTACTGCTCTAAATAGCTTAAATGAGAATAATTCTGCACTACTTGTCCTGAATCCTGTTGGGCTACCCTGTATGTTTAGGTAAACATCCTTTCACTAAAATCCTTTCCAAGGTTGGTGCCTTTCCAATTCATCATCCTATATAAGTCAGTGCATAACAGAGTTTTTCTACTATATCCTGAGGCAATAGGAGGCTACAGGAAGCCAAGAAATATATGCAGGTGGTTTCCTTTTGCTTCTGCCTTGGAAGATACTTCCTGTCTCAAGTTTTCTGAGTAAAGAATGGAAAAGAGATACCTGCCTGAACTCCATTTGGGGTTTTCCTTTTAAATAATTGGAGAAGGGAGGAATCCTGCTGCCTCTTCAGGGAAAAAAGCAAAGCTAGAATTGAGATGAATCCTAAAGATCTATTGGTCCCAGCATAGAGACCTAGATTGCTACAGAGGTAGGGCAAATAGAAAAGTGTATGTATAGTAGACCAAATTTGATTCGGAATGGAACAACAATGGCCAAATTGTGAACTACAGTCACAGAAGATGAAGTGAAAATTGTTGTGATTTCCCTTCTTTCTCTCTCCTTTCCCTTCCTCAGACCATGTTTCCTCAAAATGATTTCCAAGGAAATCTTGACATATGTCAAAATTTGTCAAATACTCCTTATGTCTTCTATTCTGCCTGGTAATTTGATCGCAGCTTGCTATTCCCATACTTCTTTACCATTTTGTTTTAGTGTTGCTAAACTACTATTTTAGTTATTGTTTCAATAAATCCCATGGCCATTAAGAAAAAATATGTGAATTTTCAATCTTATAAATGAGGTATATCAATGAGAATGTGGAGTTCTCAATGGAGGAATAGGATATTAGTGCAAAGATCAAGAAGAATTTCCTGTTTTGGTAATTTTGTAGCATATTCTCCTAGATGCTCACAGAACCTGGGTGGGACCAGCTGCCTACTAAGAAGAGCCAGAAGGCAAGTGGGATTGGGAATAGGTTAATCATATGTGGTAGGAGCACCACCTGGTGAACAATAGAGGAGACTGCAACCCTGGGGGAAAGATCCCTCACATCTACTAATTACCTTCTGAGTAGCCACTGGGAGAGTGGCCTGAAGGTAGCACACAACCTTATGGTCCAATTATATACTATACCCACAGCTGGTTAATTCATGACGTCAAAAACCACTGATGACATGAGCCATAACCTAAGTTATACATAAAGCCAGTCCCAGAATGCTAGGGTAGAGAGATTTAACAAGTTCAAGAGTATGAGAAGAGGGAGCCTAGACCCCTTCTCATTAAAGGTCAGGTTTCTCAGGATTGAGCAGTTATATTCTAAAACAATTTTACCAATTTCACTCCTACTCACCCATGACTTTCTCTGCACTCTTGGCCACCACATTCCCCCCACCCATTCCATATATGACATATTTTTACACTGTGCCCTGATATTCAACACACACATTTCACATTTTTTACAATTCTATTTTTTTTGTCCTTAAGGGAAGTCAGTGTCAGAGTGGGGCATGCAGCATGGTAGTTAGGGCTATCAGTGAAGAATTTGGTCATGGTCTTGTTTGTAAGAGTAGTAAGTACATAGTGAAAGGAAAAACTCTTTTGTTAAAAAAAATAGTGTAGTGGGGAACAAAACTCCTCAGTGAATTGAACAGATATATAATTGAATATGTGTATATGGGCATGTATGTATGTGTATACACAATAAATACACATACCCATATTGTTCAGTCTGTCTTCCCTCTCAGACTGTGAAATTGCATCCAGTTTAAGACTAAGTATCACATCCATGAAGGCTACAGGTGAAAATGCATTTGATATTGAAAACAACATTAATAACTGCATGTTTTTACCCAAAAACACTCCACCTGGTCAGAGACTTTTTTTAATTAAGGCACTGACCCAAGCACTCCTGAGATGTTAAAGACAGGCTCCAAAGGTATTAAGGAAACAACCTCTTGTAACAGATTCATTGAAGCCTAATTCTTTATTATTTTCTGTGTCCCAAATCCCAAGCAGTTTGGAGGATATTTCAGAATACTGACTTATCCAGGTACATGAGAGAATGCATACATGTAGAGAAAAACCAATCAGAAGCACCAAACCTCTGCAGTTTCATTGTTCTTCCCCTCATAAGTTTCACCTGCCTCTGTTTCCTTCCTTCACAAAGAGTCCATCCCTTAAATACTTACAAAGAAGCCCACTTCTTACCAGTTTTGCATGCTGCCTGTAGGTAGCCCCAGTGTGTGAGAGAGGATAATGCCCTTCCCTGGGTTACTAACTGCAGCAAATATCTTCCCACCCTCACAGTTCATATACCCTACGTTCCTGATTATAGCAGGAACTTATTTCACAAAAGGCTTATGGATTCACATGTTTCCTACTCTCAATTTAGTATTTTAACAATCAATCATATAAGCTCCTGGAGCTTATAGGGAGAAATAAGGAGAAACATTTATGAATAGACAACCAACAAGCATTTATTAAATTCCTATTCTATATTTGGCACTTTGGACACAAACACAATAAATGTAGAAAATTTCTTTTGCAAGATAAAAACAGGTGCATGTGCAGATTTTCCATAAGCGCTTAAGGGAAATCCTTTTTAAAAACCAATTATTAGTAACTTGACCTCTCATCTCCAAATATGTTAAAGAATATGTGAAATAGTGAATATTGGGCACCTGTACCTCATGAAAAAATTTAAAATATGAGCTAATACCTGAACAAAAGCTGTTCAAAATAATCAAATGTTATTGGTATAAGATTAGCCCTTTACAATCTCAAAATGTAATGTGCCCATTATGAAGAAATGCCCAATTGCATGGTCTAGTAAGAATCTCAGAGATTGAATAGGCTAAGGGTGAAAATTGACCAGAATTCATATATTCTAGTAATTCTGCTTCTAATTTGAAGAATAGACGTATCCAAGATAAAGGGGAGAAAATACGCAAGCTAACATCTTTTAACCACATTCTTTTTTTTTCACCCAGAAAAATCATTGCTTAAAGATCAAAGAGATAGATGAGAAGTTGCTTGACCTTTCCAGTTTGTTGTTTGTTGTTGGTCTGCTATTCCCCAAGTTTTCACATTAGTTAATTTCTTAATTGCATTTTCATTTTCCTTTTTTGGCTAATCATTGCTTATCAAGATTTAAACATTAAATTCTAATCCAACCTTAAGCATTAGTAAATGAAGCTCCAATGTAGGGAGCCACTTCTTAATCTCATTTTAAAGTATATCTTGGGGAAGATAAATTATTTTTAACATTTTCTTAGTGTTTTGCCTGAGTTTTAGAGATTTAAGATTATCAGTTTCTAGCACCTCCAAATTGAAAAGGAAAAAGATACTTGGTGAGATTCTATAAGTCAACAATAAAGTCATTATATAATTATGTCAGTGTCATGATAGCATGCCAAAACCTCAACCAGGAATTAGCAGAAATAGTTCTAAGAAAGTGGCATGTCCCAAGAATTCCTATTCTCACTATGTGGGGGCAATAGTGGAAGTATTAATCTTTAAGGGGCAAGTCTATAGTTGTCTAAGGCTGATACTCAACAGTCTCACTTGTCCCAAGGAATGAACTCATTGTCTAGATTTAGGCTCTCCTGCCTTCCCTTTCCATAACTTCTCCCCAACTTTTTGTCATTTCCTTCTTTTTCTTCTCCTATTCCTTCCCAAATGAAAGTTTTCACAAATGGTTCTACCTTTTATTCTTTCTCTGTGGATTTTATCATCAGGCCCAGATAAATGAAAGCAAAATTCCAATTTCAGTTATTTTCAAATAGATTACACATGGTCACCTTGAAGGTGGGATTTTGAAACATGTCAGTGAAGGAATTTTAAATTTACAGGGCATTCTTGAGAATGTCATTATTGCTAATTGAGGAATAAATTTGGGAGTTGTCATCAGGATCATGATACATAAGTCTTGATACTTAAGGAGAAAAAGATGCCTGCCCATAGTGCAAAGTTTTTCATAATATAGAGTTTTATAGTCTTAAGAAAGTGGTCAGATAGCAGACATATTAGAGATAATCATGTGAAAAGATGATGAAAAGTTCAATGTTGGATTGAACAGTAGGAATGATGGATGATAGGTGAATCACCCAACTAAAACATGTGATCTCACAAGGACACAAAGAGCCAACCAGGAAACCAAAAATTTGGTGGGAAATACCGATGGTGAGGATATTTGGAAAAGATGAGAATGATAAGCACAGAAGTATCCATTCTAGGTCTCAATGGATCTGCTTTAGCATAAGTAGGAATGAAGAAAGGCCTGAATAAAAACATAAAACATTTTGAGTTACACTTGAAAATCAAGTGCCAATGCAGAATATTAAAAAAAATAATAAAATAATTTTTTTACCTATACACCAAGTCATATCCTTCAACTCCTTTAAACTCTTAAACTTGCCGCCAAGAAATCTTTCCAAATATCCCCATTTATTGTGATCATTCCTTTACGTCATTTATGACAGCTTATATATTTATTCTGTTGTGCAATGAAGTTTGAACAATCCCTATCAGATTGAGCGATTTAATACTTTGCAGAAACTCAACTCTCATTGGCTCATATGAACCCACACACTGCCAACTCATCCTTTTAGATCCAGAAGTGTTTAACGAATCACTTAGACCTCTTAATGTTAAAAACAAACAGTATAATTAGTAAATGCATCATAATATCAGCTGCAGTAGCTACAATGTTAGAAACAGAAGCAAATTTCAACCCCTAATCCACAGTGTAGTAAGCCTTAATCACCACACCTACCTATGTTCAACACCTTGCAGAGATGAAAAAGATAACTGACCCTGACCCAGGGAATGAAAGGAGATCATGCACATGGACCATCTTAGTCCATTTCTCTCCATCCATCTCTGTTGTCCTTCAAGCTTTTGTTCTAACATTTTTGACTCCTACCTCTTTTCTGTCATATTTCCCTCCTTAGTCCATCTAGACCATGGTCATGTTCCAATAAATGTAAGACTTCATGGTCAATCTTCCCTTGAGAAACCTCTTGTTTGTAACTCCTCCCTATTCAGCAAAAATTTATAGTTTCTGCAAATCATGTAAGTTCTAGCAGAAGTGCACTGTTAAATCTTTTAAAACCAGTTCTCTGGGGAAAAAATGTACACAGGTTTAACCTGCAATATTAATATTTTCTCACCACTTTCTTAAGTCTAGATCAGGGATTGGCAAACTATAGTCCAAAGTCAAATTTAGCTTGCTACCTATCTTGTGAATTAAGAATGATTTTTATAGTTTTAAAAAAGTTTTCTTGTATTTAAAATGTAAAAGACATTCTTAGCACTCTGATCATACAAAGTCATATGATGGGACCACCTCATGGTTGTTTGCATATCCATGGTCTAAACAATCAATAAAACGATAAGTTGAACCCTGATTTGTAGAGTTTATCAATGTATAAATGCTTACCTGTAAAATTTAACAATTAGCTCTAAAAAGCAGATCCTAGCAAGCTCCTGAATATAGAAATATGCACAATCAAACATTATGAAAATATAGTTATAAGTAATACATGGTGTGGTATACATGCAAGCACATAGTACATTTCATTCACATTAGAATTGCATTCAGCAAATTCAACTATGTGCAAAAAATATATAATTGACAGTATATAACATTATAAATTGTAGAACACAAGTGGATCACAAGTCTAATGCAGTGTATTACACATAGCATTACATTTTAGGGTTTCATGAAATAATTGAATACCTAGGTCACTTGATGAAACATAATACATACAAATGCTACATAAGCACATATAACCAAGAAGTATAATATAAGAAGGAGCCTACTATACAATAAAAGCATTGGTCAATATAACATATGTTGCATTTACATGCCAATTACATGTTAAATTTACTACAACAATGTACATGGGTAAACTCTTTTCTAATTTAACCAGGAGCAAAATAAGTTAATTTATCACAGATCTAATTGTCCTGATACTTCTATTGTGACCTAACATTAATTAATCATGCTTGCTGATCTGCTATTCCAATCCTAATGGTTTATTTAGGACAACCTAATCTCCCCTACACAAAAATACAAGAAATGTAATTATAAAAAATTCTTCAGTGGGTCTAATTCAAAAATCAAAAAAGCTCACTCCCTCAAAAAAAACTTCTACAAATTTTCAAAAAAGAAACATCATCAGAGAAACTAGCTCTCAAATGTAACAGGGGTGTATCTACTCAATGTGACAAGCTCCCACAGATGACAGATTCTTTGTCTGGGTAGGATGATCTCTGTAGGCTCCTAGCACTACCATTTTCCATATATAATTCTTAAATTCTAGGGACTATTCTTCATTGAAACTGTTCCTCTTCCACTGGAGGGGAAAACATCCTACAAAATACCACTATGCAAAAATTACTCAAACCCTTTTGCTATATTCAAAAGCAAAACAATTTAATTAAATTTTTAAAGCAGTAATATTAGCAGTTGCAGTCACAGCAACAGAAACTGCAGAACTCTTAATAACTATCCTCCAAGGGTGAACCCTTACTTTCTGGTCATTTCCCTGCAATTCCAAAGCTTCAGGAAGAGAAATCAAGTTCACTGAATTAACATAAGACTCCTAATGGCTCACACTACAAACATAGCAAGACAATGTTTGGGGATTTTGTTTTGTTTTGTTTTTTGGAGGGGGGAAGGCAGGGCAATTGGGGTTAAGTGACTTGCCCAAGGTCACATGGCTAGTAAGTGTTAAGTCTCTGAGGCCGTATTTGAACTCAGGTCCTCCTGACTCCAGGGCCAGTGCTCTATTCACTGCACCACCTAGTGGCCCCCAGAGGGGGACAATGGCAGTTATTTACAGTAATTCTTAGGAAGGCAAATAACCAGATATGGTAGGTGCAGGGAAATGTATGATTGAAGTTGCTCAACGGCTCTGTCACTATTTATCTGCTTGTCTCAGATGGCTAACAGAATGGTAGCCACTGTATATGTTGGTTTCCTGGTCTACTCTGACTTTGATTGCTTTGTTCTGTAAGATAGGGATAATCATTTACCCAGCCATATTTTCTGTCTCTGAAAATTTATTGCCTGTCTAGTCTCAAGACTGAGAAAAAGGTACAGCTCATGGATACAGTCATGTTGGTCTGTCATTCTCCATCCTTCTTTTCTTAACCTTGTGTCCCAATGTTTCAACATTCTGCCTCTCTGCCACATCCACCCCCTAGTCCAGATTCAAATCATGGATATACCTTACTAAGTGACAAATACTCATAAACATCACACAGAAACTCTGGTCAGACTCACATTCAGATTCCTCTGTCATTTGTATCTTTATATGTATTTCTCAGTATATTGTAAGTTAATGGATGTATTTTGTCTCTGTAACTAGATTGTGGGTTTCTTGAAGGCAAACTTTTTCTATACTTTTTGTAGTACTTAATACTATCTAAACACAGTAAGCACTCAGAAAATGCTTATTGATTGATGACATCCTGCAATTCATAGTGACCCTTCTTGCCTTCACCAGTAACTAAAATTTCCAGGTGGTCTTTATCTGGAGCTCCACTGTTTCAATTCAACTGAAAGGTTATGAAACCATACAGATTAGTATAGCAATCTGAGAAGAGGATGTACCCTTTACTAAATACAGTTGCAAAAGAATGTTTTTTTTGGGGATGGCAATTGGGGTTAAGTGACTTGCCCAAAGTCACACAGTTAACTGTTTAGTGACTGAGGCTAGATTTGAACTCAGGTCCTCCTGACTCCAGGGCGGGTGCTCTATTCACTGCGCCACCTAGCCACCCCACAGAAGAATATCCTGGGGTCATTTTCTCTGTAGTAAAATGAGTTCTGCTTCCTCTACAATATACTGTAACTGGGTAGCCTTTTCCTGAGGGCAAAGGAAGGAGAAACCTATATAACTGTGTGAATTCTGGGAAACAGTAATCCTAGACAGGTAGTGTTGTTGACTCCATTCCCATGCCCCTCCAAGAGATTCTTGTGGAAGATAGTATTCAGAGGAACAGACTGGGAGGAGGTAGAGTCAAAGCATCTAAGCACCAAGTTAAGTTGGAGTTCCTGATGGAGGAAAAGCAAGCTTGCTGGGAGCTGCAAGATGGAAGCTGAGGAGAGAGAATGAAGTCAAAGCAGATATTTTGCTATGTGAGTTTAGAGACATGTGTCTGGGCATTTCATGCCAGCTGCACTGTCCATGACTTCTGCTCCTAAAAACAAAACAAAATAGAACAAAAACAAGTGAACAAATAAAATGGTGGTGTGGCCAGAATCGACTGAGGCTAGAAGGATTGTCACTTCTCTGAGAACAAGAAATGATCAGGCAGGTTTAACTCCCTTTCTCTGAACTGGCATCTGATAGACACTTTCCATATGATTTTCTCTATTTCTTAGTTATTTCTAATTTCCAGTTTTGTCTCCTGTAAGCTATAATTGATGATAACTTTTCTGTGATAAATGTCTGTTAATTCTGTTAATGGAGGAAGTTGATGAATATTTATGGTATAAAGAGATAAAGGATGAATCTTCTCTGTGTCATGGAAAGGGAGTTGAATTGAATGAAAAGATCCTATGATTTTGACTTTATTAACAACTGTTATAATAGCATGAATCAATGAACCACATGATTTAGAACTCTTACCCTTGGGCTATAGACTTATGTGTAATCAAAGTTCAGTTTTCCTAGAGTGACACTTTTCGCAGTGATGCTTCAGTTTCCCAAGTGAAAGGTTAAGATAGGGGTGGAAGGTGGTACATAGAGGTATGGATCAAGGAAAAGTCAAGCTTCCTGCACTACCAGGGAGTGGGGTGGAACAGGAAGGAAAATGCGGTCTGGAAAGAACAACATTTCTAAAATTCCAGAGGTTAGATGTTATTCCCTTGAATATACCAAACCTGCCTCAGAGATGGTGGTCACAATGCTATCCAAAGTGACAAGTGTGAGTTACATGAAAGCTTCTGGTTCTTTGCTTATATACAAATATGTGTGTGTGTGTGTATAATGTATATATGTATATGTCCTACAAATTGATAAAGAAAACTAAAATGGAAGAACATAGGTGGAAAATGGTTATTACTTCTAGTGCCAGAGATTGTGTGTGGGAAGATACACATCCAAACCATTTCCCAAGGGAGTAATAACAAAGTGTGTTTTTTGTTTTTTTATTTTATTGGTCCTTATGGGTTTTTGTTTGTTTATTTTCTTTCATAGTCATTCTCAGATATGCCCTCCCTCCATCCTGGAACCTTCCCTTGCAATAAAGAAAAATAATAAAGGAAAGCTTACACATATAGAAAATGTTTCTGTCATCTGCCACATTTGGAATCCATATTCATATGCCACCAACCACCATCAAGAAGTGGGAAATTTATTTCACTGCCTCTCCTCTAGAATCAATATTGATCATTGCATTTAATCTGAGTTCAACTACCATTTGTTGTTGTTGTTTCATTCACATTATTGTAGTCATTGTGTATATTGTTCTCCAGGTTCTTCTTTCTTCATTCTGATCAAGTCCACATAATTCTTCTCATGCTTCTCTGAATTCTCTATATTTGTCATTTATTGTGGCACAATAATATTCCATTTCATTTACATAACAGTTTTTCTCCCCTAATTGATAGGTACCCACTTCATTACAAATTTTTTGCTGATGTAAAAAGGTTCTATGAATATTTTGGCACATACTAGACCTTTCTTCTTGTTTTTAACTTTTTTTTTTTTGCTTTTTGGAGGGCAATTGGGGTTAAGTGACTTGCCCAAAGTCACATGGCTAGTAATTGTGTCAAGTGTCTGAGGTCAGATTTGAACTCAGGTCCTCCTGACTCCAGAGCCAGTGGTCTATTCACTATGCCACCTAGCTGACCCCTTGTTTTTAACTTTTTGAAAGCACGTGGTGTGATTTTGGAGGCAAAGGAGTATTAATGATTTAGTAATTTTTTTTGGCCTTTTGGAGGGCAATTGGGGTTAAGTAACTTGCCCAAGGTTACACGGCTAGTTATTTTGTGTGGGTGTTAAGTGTCTGGGGCCAAAACCGAACTCAGGTCCTCCTGACTCTGGTGCTTTTACTCACTGCCTCACCTAGCCGCCCTAGTATTTTATTTTAAAAACTCCAAATTGTTTACCAAAGTTATTCGACCAATTTGTAATCTTCCACCATTGTGCTTAAATTCTCATAGCCCAACATCTATTTGATGTTTCTAGCTTTTATCATCTTTGTCAATTGAGATAGAAACTCAGAGATGTCTTAATTATTAGTGCTTTGGAGCATTTTACCAAGTGTTGCTAATAGTTTGCCTTTCTTTGAAAACTGTTTATGTCCTTTGCCCTCTTTTCTACTGGGGAATGGTCCTATGTTTGATATAGTTGAGTCAATTCTCTGTATATCTTATGAGTCCAACTTTTATCAAACATGTTTTCTGCCAAGATCTTTTTTCCCACTACAAAGTTTTCCTTCTTTTGATTATATTGATTTCATTCATGCAAAATCCTTTACGTTTTATATAATTGAAAATATTTTCTTTCATGTTTTCTTATATTTCTTTTTTCATTAAGAATACCCCTTAAATGGGACGGCTAGGTGGCGCAGTGAGTAAAGCTGCCAGCCTCGGAGTCAGGAGTACCTGAGTTCGGTTCTAGCCTCAGACACTTAACACCCACACAAAAAAAAACTAGAGGTGTAAGCTTGGGCAAGTTACTTAACCCCAATTGCCCTCCAAGAAGCAAAAAAAAAAAAATACCCCTTAAACATAGTTATGAAAGATAACTCCTTTTATTCTCTTCTAATCCTTAAAAATTACATCTTTTATATTTATATTTAAATTGAACATTCATTTGGAACTTATTCTAGCACATGACCTAATCTAAAATTATTTTCTACCAATTTCCTTTTCAGTTTTTCCAGTCATTCTTGACAAATAGGTCTCACTCCAGTAGTTGGTATTCTTCAGTTTATCAAACAATGAACTACTGTATTCATTAACTACTAGGTTTTACTCTTCAAATCTATTCCATTGATCTACTTTCTGTTTTTTAACCAGTACCAAATCATTTGATGACTATTTCTGTGTAGTATAATTTGAAATATGGTAGTGCTAGGAGCCCTCATTCTTTCATTTTTTTCATTATTCCCATTGACTTTTTCTTTCTCTAAATAAATGCTGTTAATATGTTTCTAGTTCTATAAAGCTAATCTTAGGAAAATTATATTGTATAGCACTAAGTCTGTAAATTAATTTAGTTAATATTATCATTTTTATAATATTTGCATGGTCTAACCATGAAGAATAAATATCTTCAGTTATTCATATTCCTTTATTTTTGTAAAGATCATGTTGAGATTATGTTTATATAAATTCCAAGTATATCTTAGCAACTCCTAAATTATTTTATGTATTCTGTAGTCATTTTATGGAGTTTTTTCATCTCTTCTTCCTGGATTTTTAAAATGACATAAAAAAAAGTTAATAATTTTTGTGGGTTTGTAGTATTTTGTATCCTGCTACTTTCTTGAAGTTGTTGAATTATTTTGATTAATTTTGCCACATGGAAACACTAGAAGTTGAGAGAATCAAGATTATATTATATCAATAACAAATTATTATTGAATTTTTGTAGTTATCTTGATAAATGATCAAATCATATGAAAATAAAAATAATTTTTGCCTCCTTTTCGCCGTTTGTTCTGTGAATTACTTTTTATTGTCTTATGTTATTACTACTTTTATTTGTCTTGTCTTATAGTATTAGCATTTCTAGCACTATAACAAATAGTGGTGGATGAAGAGGTTACCCACTAAGAGGGTTAGGGTTGCTCTGGAGACCCCAAAATACCAACACTGCCTAATGAATTTGACTCAAGTTTTCTCAGCCAAAGAAAAGTAAAGTTCTTAAAAAAGTAAAGTTATTAAAAGTTTGCTTGTATTAGACACAGAGTAAGTATACACTAGGTCATTCTATGGCACTCTCACCATTCTATGGGGCTCTCACATACATGGAGACAAGATGGGGTCTTATATACAGAAGGTTGTGGGAGGAATCTAGGGGTGGTCTAGGGGAAGAGTTTAGGGAGGGTCTTCTGGAGGAGTTAATGAGATCAATGAGTGATTAAAGGGTGGGAGGTCTACAGACAATGGTGGGCTAGGCCAGTTCAAGGGTGTATAGGCTCAGGGGTGGGAAGTAGATGAACAATGGAGGGCTAGGCTAGTAACTAGGCCAGTAGTTAGCAGTTAGTTACTAGGCTAGAGGTCTGGGCCCAGCCACAAAGTAAGGCTTATTGCCTCATGCAAATGCCTCATCAAAAGAGACAATTTAATCAAGAGTCCAAAGGAGGTTCTCAGAGCCTGTACCTCAAGGACTCAAGGAGAGCTCAGAGGGGGCTCCCAGAGCCCATAGCCCATCAATCCCACCCTCCATTGTTCCCCATCTCCTATCTCCTCTAAGACCTCTTAGCTTCTATTATCCCCTCTCTCCTGTCAATCTTTAATCTCTTTATCTACTGGTTCCTTCCTTACTGCATTAAGATTCACCTAGATCTCTATTCTCCTTTAAAAAAATTTATGACTTAACTGCTTCTTGAAGCTATCACTCCTCTTCTTCATTACCAAACTCCTAAAAAGATCTCTTGAAAGATGAATGGTGAAGATAAGCAATCTGAAGTATGCTACTACTGTATGCAAAAAGTGACAAAAAGAATTTTATCAGAGATATAGATATTTAAAAGGAGATGGACCATAAGTACAGTTAGAGAGACAAAACTGGATAGCTTGAGTGGTATGCTTGTACCTTAAAATGCTAAAAGCACCACAACAGTCACCTTTGACTCTTTCCTGTTCCTTATCCCACACATGCCATTTGTTTCTACATTAACCATTTTATCTCTTTATATCTGCAGTTACTTCTCAATACTCACAGCAATATACTTTATACAGCCCTCATGGTTACATAAATAAACTTGAATTTGTCAATGACGGTAACAAGTCGGCCTCCTCATTGGACTGCTCTAATCTGTGACAGGAAGAGATTGGTGTCAACTTCTTTTCCTTGCTAAAAAGTACATGACTCATACGATTGCGTGATGGTACCTTTTTGGTTCCTCACTCTAGCATGCTCTGTCCTCTTATGTTTCCATACCCTTTTTGCTTAGTCAGCCTGTCTTTTTCAAAACACTTGCATGTGATGATATGCCTCTGACCTTCAAGATCCTCTTCCAATGAACACACATGTTTTTGCCCCCAAACCATCTGGGAGATGTAGTTCAGAGGGAGAATCCTTGCACACCCAGATAAAGAGCTTTCCTAAAGCCTTCTAGGAATTGGTGGGTAGGTGGGGGTAGTTACTGGTCCCTGACATCAGAAGTGTATGAGATTAATTAGAAGCTCTCTGAAGTCCCTTCTAGTCTCTCACATTCTATGAACCTATGAAATAAATATTTCATTTGGGAAAGCTACCTTAACAACAGAAACTCCCAAGAACTTTGAATGGCAATAATGTAGGATATGGTGCAGATTCTAAATGAATAGAAGTCATAAAGTCGATGCGATTTTGATTGCACTGGAGATGAAAGGAAAGAGAAACATAGCTCACATCCACACAATCATCCAAGGACAAATTGCATTTAAAAAATGGAATCTCTGTGTGATATTTCTTATTCGCTCAAATTCTGTTCCAAAGAAAGTAAATACTGGTTCCAAACGATTCCCAATGTCTGAGAGGCAAAGGA
The DNA here is from genome assembly GCF_028583685.1 of Petaurus breviceps papuanus. Lineage (NCBI taxonomy): Eukaryota > Metazoa > Chordata > Mammalia > Diprotodontia > Petauridae > Petaurus > Petaurus breviceps. Next base: position 12,795,212 of record NW_027185799.1, read on the forward strand.
AGACATGACTGACGTGACTGCTTGACCCGCTCTCTAGGAGGTCCGTTAGCCTGCAAGCTCCTTGAGGGCAGGGACTTTGTGTTCTTTTGTGACTTTTGCTTCTCTTCTGTATCTCTAGACAGTGCCTGGCACCGAGTAGGTGCTTAAAGAGTATTGATTGATTAATTGATATGATGCCACAAGTCATGTAGTCTCTTGTTTCTGGTGTAATGGGGGTGAAAAAGTTACCCATAAAGAGGGTTAGGGTTGTTCTGGAGACCCCAAAATACCAACCCTCTAGGTCCTGCCGAATGAATTCGACTCAAGTCTTCTGTCAGCCAAAGAAAAGTAACGTTTATTAAAAGTTCACTTGCATTAGACACAATAAGTCTGTGCTAGGCCATTCCATGGCGCTCTCACATTCATTCCATGGGCTCTCACATACATGGAGACAAGATGGGGTCTTATATATAGAAGGTTGTGGGAGGAATCTAGGGGTGGTCTAGAGGAGGAGTTTGGGAAGGGTCTTCAGGAGGAGTTAATGAGGCCAATGAGTGATTAAGGGTGGGAAGTTGCTGGAGGCTACCTGGAGACTACAGACAATGGTGGGCTAGGCCAGTTCAAGGGTGGATTGATACCTTGATAGGCTCAAGGGTGGGAAGTCTAGTAACTGAGGTTTGGGCTCAGCCACTATGTAAGGCTTATTGCCTCAGCAAATGAGACTATTTAATCTGAGTTCAAGGGGGGTTCCCAGAGCCTATACCTCAAGGACTCAAGGAGAGCTCGAGGGGGCTCCCAGAACCCATACCTCATCATGGGTACACAATAAAGATCTTCCTAGTTAGTCACTTCTCAGCTTCAGCCTCAGGTTCAGCTACCAAAGCTCCCCATTTCCAGGGATCCTTACACATACTGAGTTCTGTTCCCTGGTGTGTGATTGGGGACTAGATTCCTTGCTTTAATTGCTCACTGCAGTGGGACCTGAGGTAATTAGAGAATTTTCTAGAATTTGGCAATTAATGAGAATATTTTAAAACAAATCTGTTAGATTGCCTTCAAACCCCATTAAAGAACATTTATAAAGAGATGACCTGTAGCAGAGAGATGGAAGGTTGGTAAGTTTGTCCCTGAGAGTACCTCAGATGTACTGCTTCTACCTTGCATCATACAAACCACCTATCTCTAACACAGCTGCACAACTTGGAAATGTTTAGTTCTGTTATATGCCCAAATCACGCAGATAACTTCACTGCACCAGGAAAGTCTGTGTGTCTGCCACTAAGAAAATTAAAGGCAGGAAAAGTGTCACATTGTGGGCAGAGATTAGCAGAATCTCAAGTATGCCAGGCAAGACATAAGCATTGAGCGGGAATGACATGTACAACAAAGAATGGAGGTCAGGATAGCAGTGGGTCAGAGGCTAGGCAGACAAATATGAATTAGGACACAGAAACAGGAGTGAGATAGGTGGTCAAAGAGCCCATGAAACAATTAGTAATCAGAAATTCTACCAGACCTGGAGGTGCAGCAGAAAGCAAGCAGGCAGATAGGGTCATTGCAAGGACCTTGATAACTGGAGACAATTCACTGTTCCTTAGCTACCTTTGTTCTTCTCTTACCCCACTAAGCAGCTATCCCAAACAAGCCAGTTCTTTTCAAGAGCTGGCTGTCAACCAGCAGGGAGTAATCACAGTTCCCTAGAAGAATTAAATTCCCCAACAGCCCTAGGTTACTTCTTCCTACCAGATGGTTGCAATGGCAGAACAGGGGGCAGCAAAAAACAGGCTAAAGCACAAAGGGTCAAGATCACCATGATCCAATTAATTTTCTGTTTTCCTGTTAACAGTGTACAGTCTATACCCTTGTCTTCCCTGAATTCTATTGCAAGGCAAATGTGTAAAGAGGTGGAATTCTGACCTCAGAATAACTGTAAGCTTGCCGTCATCGGGAAGGCTGCTTTCTCTCAGTTTTACAGCTCCATCCACACTGACATCTAAAGCAAAAACTCACCACAATAGCAGTATCCAGTAGCCAACTAAGTTATTTACCTCAGAGATGTGATTTCCCCTACTTTTTTCAATTGTAAAACCAAAAAACAAACAAACAAAAACCTTAGCAGAACCCCACACTATAATTGTGATGAAATGTTAAAGATCAGAGCAAAGATCAGATTTTCCACAGCAAGGTAGTGCTAAATTGAAAAGCCTTATCCAGCTGGCATGGCCAGCAGAGGAACTGTGGTTAGTATCCGGATTAGGAAAACTACTTCCAGAACAAAATAACTGCTTCCTCTCCACCCCACCCCTGCCCCACCCTTATCATTAGAGATCCATGGGGATTAGGTTAACAAGCTTTTAAAATGAAAATAACAATAATAATAGTTGACATTTATATAATATTTTAAGACTTGTCTGGGGCGGCTAGGTGGCGCAGTGAGTAATGCGCCGGCCACGGAGTCGGGAGGATCCAAATTCCGACCTGAGAACCCACACAAAAATACTAGCCCTGTAACCTTGGGCAAGTTACTTAACCCCAATTGCCCTCCAAAGGGCAAAAATGAAAAAAAGAAAAAAAAAGACTTGTCAAGCAAATCTCATTTGATCCTCCAAACCCTCTGAGGTAGGTGCTAAGGTTATCCCCATTTAACAAATGAGAAAACTGCGGCAGAGAGAGGCTAAGTGACTTGCCCAAAGTGTCTGAAGTATGTCAGAATCAGTCTTCCTGAATCCAAGTCCAACATGGGCTTTGCACTAAGGAAAAACTGGGTTTAAACCCTAATTGGGCTATTTACTTGTACTTTGATCTTTATCAAGCCACTTCCCCTTTCTAGGCTTTAACTTCCTCATCTGTTAATAGAAGCACTAGACCTGTCAAATGACAAAATATTTTCTTGGTCCTTGGAGGTACTCTTAAATTCCGGTCCTTCTAAGTCCTTTAAATGAAGATGCTGGACTCATTGATCCATAAGGGGTCTCCTATTTCTTATTCTTATCCTTTCTTTGAAGATTAAATCTATGAATAATTCACACCTCATTGTGAATCACTTTAATTGGATAATTCAACTGGGCAATCACTTATTAATCTTCCTACTATGTTCAGAGCCCTAAACTGGGCACTGAAGATACATACAAAGATAAAAACAAAAAACAGTCCTTACCCTCAAGAAACTTCTATTTTTTGAATTTTAATCAAAGAATAGCATCTTCACAATTAACTTTTCAATCAAGCATTATAGAAATTAAAATTTTATAAAAAATAATAAACGAAGGGCTTTTTAAAAGTCGCTTTAAAAATGAAATTGATTTTGGTCTTAAATGTAAGTTTTTTTAGCCTGCTACAAAATCCCCTAAGAACTGACTGTGATCAAAGGCTGTTTAATGTTGGAGTTGATCATAACTTGCCATATAAGAATCCTTTGTGTATTTTAAGCCAACAGACCCAGAATATATGGCATTAGTAAGTAGAAGAGAACAAAAAAATAATCGGAAGTCTTCTGAGTTCAGAACGAATTCAATGGAGAATAAAACTGAATCTTGATGACAACTGTGAGGATAATAGCATAATTCCTCATTTAGAATTCACTGGAATGACTTGCATTATCAGTGATTAGAGTAACAAATCTATCATTTTTGTCAAATAAGGAAAAGTTAAGGCTCATGCTAAATACCATTTAAATATCTAAGTTATTAGAGCATGTTCTTCCACACCTGCTCCATGCATGTTTATTTTCTAATTAACAAAGGTTGATAGAGTCCTGTTTTTTTGAAAGATTTGTTGGGTAAACCAAATTTTCAACCTACAGCAGAGTTTGAAGTGGGTACCATAAGTAAGCAATTCTGTCTCTCCTTAATATTTTCCTAATTCTCCATATTTCAAAGAAATTTGGCTATATTTTCAAGGTGATTTGTGTTTACATGTGCTCTGATAGGGAAACTTTATACCTTGACACAGGAGTAATATTTGTTCTTTCAGTTTCAGTTGGAAAGTGGAGAAGACAAATTTGTTTGACTATAGACTGTGTCTATTCCTATGATGAAAGGTTATAATAGCATATTTGGGAAGTATTTAGCCAATTCCCTCACCTTTAACCAACATACTCTTTTATAACCAACTGCTTCTTCCTTTTCCACATTTGTCTCAAAGTTTCCAATTCCCTGATGCAGCTCCTTACAATCAGAAAATGCTCCAAGCGAATCATAAAAAGCCATTAGCACATCCTAAAGTTTTTCCATTTTTAGATTTCTGGGATGGTGATAAGGGAGGTGATATAGTTAGGAGAAAATCTATCTGAGGGAAAGGGGAAGTAGGTGAGAAAGGTTGATAGAGTGTTATTGGTCTTCAGAGAAAGCTAGTTTATGGTTTTCAAAGATCACTCATTATTTTGTTTCTTTCTTAGGGGATAATCAACATTAACTTCCCATTATTATGCCCCTTTAGCTATTAAAATTAAGTAAATTTCATGCAAGGAATTTCACTATATTGGAGGAAACTATTAATTGATGACAAATGAGAAAGACTGTTAACTTCTAGTTTACTACTTCCGGCGAATCCCAGAACTACAGATAATTACACTTGCTAGATCTAAATACTATAATTATATTAGTGCCCTCTGCTGTATATGTACATAATTACAGAAAATTATGGGGCATTTCAAAATTTTAAGGAAAATTCTGGGCCTTGGTTTTTCCTGAAAGCAGTTATTTATTATTTTCACCTAATCTTCTGGATGAGAATTTTGTCCTTTCTAATTATTGGCTCACCTCCAATAGGTGTATAAATTGTTACATATGTGAAAAAGTATTATTATATGTAGACTGTTATATCTGCTATCATACTAAGAAAAGCACAAATGAAAATATTTGTAAAAGGACTATAATTACTTCATTTTATGGTTGTTATTTAAGTCTTCTTTCCTTTTCTAGTCACTAGTCTCTAGCATACTTGGATGTTTTTCTTTTTTTGCTCTTCTTTTGTTTATCCCAGTATGTTCATTTATGCCATCTTCTATTCAGAGCTCCATAAACTATTCTGCTTGCTTATGGCATTCACTAATTATTTTATATGGCATTTGTTTTGTGCCACTTGATTTGTGTCTATGTCCTAAATTAAAAATCTCTGCTTCTGTCTGAATTTTATTAACTGGAAATAATATTAGTGTGCTGAAGCCATAGATGTAAGTGGTCCTCTATCAACCACTTATCTTTCTGTACATCTTGCTTATTCTACGTTATGAAATGTTAAACAAGTTACTTACCTTTAAATAATCCCTTCACATTTTTAAGGTAGAATATTCCTCCCAAATTCATATGGTAGATCTTAATTTTGTAATGTTTCTCTCCACATATGAAGAGATATTAAAGTAGCATAATTTAAAATGCAAACACACATTTCCTTTGAGTTTGTGAATGTTGTTTTTATTTACGTGAATTTGGGAAATGTATGTTTTGGATTTATTTTATTTTTCTTTGTAATAGATTCACTGCTACCCCCTTTAAATCTAATTTTTTAGTTCATATTTGTAAGTTTGTTTGGAGAAAGTTTAAAGATAGCTAAATCTGAGTCATTGAGCTTATATTTTTTTCTTTACCTTTGAACACTTTATACAAGTTCAGTATGCACTAGAGGATCCCTAAGGCCCCTTTTAACTATGGCCCTATTGTCTTTTATATATAAATGCACATTCAATAAATTAAGGAGTAATTTACTGAAATTTGTTGATTTAACAAGGGAAAAATGACATAAATTAGTGAAGACTGGAAAGGATTATAAGAAATAACACAAAAAATTAAAAGTTATACATTAATTAGCAGGACATTGTAAAGAATTATTTTAAAGTTTCACACATTAATGGATTCTAAATTTGAACACTGAAAAAATGAAATTGAATTGCCAAGGACAGCTCAGGACATGATGATGGTAAGAAAAGAGAATGAGACCCAGTAAGTGCTTAATAGATGTTTTTTCATTCATCCATCCATCGATCCATCCATCCATTCAAGATTATAAAGACTGAAAGTCCTAGATTATGTATGTTAGCTATGTATTTTTTTATGCTGGAAAGACAGCATGGCATAGTAGCTAGAACCAGAGACATAGCCTTTGAATCAGGAATATCTGTCTCTTGACATACTCTAACTGTCTGACCATGGATAAGTCACTTAAACTTTCGGGGCCTCAAGCAACTTTCTAACACCAGAGGGTATAGGGAATTGCTGACCTACATCAGTGTAGGGAATTTCCATACTGGACATCCCCCAAACTGATGAAATCATGTCTAGACAAAAAAGAAAAACATTATGAACATTATCTTTTGTTGTGTTTGCTTCAATTTAAAAAGTGTCACCAAAAAAAAGAATGGATCATAAGTACTATGATATAATTCCATAATTTCAATGGCTTTTCATTCTAGTTATTGTGATTTGCATACATTTGGGTGGTAATGTCTGTTATGCAAATCATGGATTATAAAGCATGAAGTTGGGGAGCAGTAATATATTAAATAAGAACCTATCTTCTGTAGATTTTTAAAAATTAAAATAAATAAACTGCAGAGGAAAATATTGCCAGTAGAAGTGTTCCAAACAATTGGTTACTTTAAAAAAAAAAATTCTTCCCACTCTGAGGTTTCACCTGACACTTAGGAAATTGGCAAGGGTCACAAAAGGTGAAAATTCGCAAATGAAGATGAGATTGTAGAAATAACAACACACTAATACATTATTGGTCAAGTCATGAATCAGTCCAACTATTCTGAAAAACTATTTGGAATTAAGCTTTTAAAAAGGGACTAAAATGTTTATACCCATTGACCTAGAGATTTGCCTGATAGGCATATACCCCAAAGAGGTCATTAATAAAAAGAAAAGCCCATACACCACAAAACATCTATATCAATACTTTCTGTAGTAGCAAAAGACTAGCAAAGATAGGGAATGCTCTTCAGCTGGTGAATGGTTAAACAAAATGCGGTATATGAATGTAATGGAATAGTCATGTGCTATAAGAAATTATAAATATAGAAAGCATGTAAAGACTTGAACTGATGCAAAGTGAAATCAGCAGAACAAAAAAGGATATGTAATAACTACAATAATATAAATGGACAAAACAATAACTGCAAGTCAATAAGCATTTATTAAGCAAGTACTATATACACCAGGCACTTTATTTCATATAGGTACACAAAGAAAAGCAAAAAACAGTCCCTACTCTCAAGGAGTTCACAGTCAAATATGGGATACGATACATGCAAACAACTTGTACAAACTCTGTGTGTATGTGCGTGTATGTATATTTATCTATACATAGTTATATATGTATATATGTGATAAATTGCTTAGATTTTTACCTGATTCTGTTGACTGCCCTGAATAGCTTGCCTCCTATAGTGTAAATGGCATAGAAGGAATGTAGGACTTTGGAAAACATATTTCTCTTGGCCATAAACCTTGATCACTCTAGGAGAGTGTCTATGCATAAGCATGATTTAATATTGGGGGGGAGTGGTTTTTTTTAGTACATAATATGTATTATATACAATGTACTAAGAGCAGAAGGAAGATAAAAAGATAATTTAAGATGGCCTCTTATAGAGCTCACAATTCATCAGGGAAATATGGCACATATCTTTAATAATTATAAATATCTAATAATTTATATAATAAAATTAGGCAAATGTTAAGAACAATACAAGATACTCTATGAGAGCTGGCAAATGAAAGATAATTTCCAACAAAGGGGAACCAGAGAAAGTTTCATATAGAAATCAGAATAGGAGCTGGTTTACTTTTAGTTTTATTAATTTATTTATTTTTAGTTTACAACCACATTCAGTTCCACAAGTTTTTTTAGTTTTAAATTTTCTCCCTCCTCCTCTTTCCAGGACAGCATGCAGTCTGATATAAGCTCTACATATACATTCATATTAAACATTTTCACATTAGTCATATTGTAAAGAAGAATTATAACCAATGGAATGAACCACGAGAAAGAAGAAACAAAACAAAAAAGAGAGAGCAAATAGTGTGCTTCAATCTGCATTCAGACTCTGTAATTCTTTCTCTGGATGTGGATAGCATTTTCCATGGTAAACCTTTTGGAGTTGTCTTAGAACCTTGCATTTCTGAGAAGAGCGAAGTCTATCAAAGTTAGTCCTCGAAGGATATGGCTGTAACTGTGTACAATGTTCTCCTGGTTCTGCTGCTGTCACTCAGCATCAGTTCATATGAGTCTTTCCAGGTTTTTCTGAAATCCACCTGCTCATCATTCCTTATAGCACAATAGTATTCCGTTACATTCATATACACAACTTGTTCAGCCATTCCTTAATTGGTGGTGATCTCCTCAATTTCCAATTCTTTGCCACCACAAAAAGAGCTGCTAAAAAATATTTTTGTACATGTGGGTCCTTTTCCCATTTTTCTGATCTCTTTGGGATACAGCCCTAGAAGTAGTATCGCTGGGTCAAGAGGTCTACACATTTTTGTAGCCCTTTGGAGATAGTTCCAAATTGAAGAGGTGGGTTTCTTAGGGACTCAATCTCCACATTATCATTAGCTGCCAGGTCCTAGAACTATAAAGATTCCAGGCCTCAGTGAACTAGATACATGAGTGGAACTGCACTTAAAAGGATGCAACCTATCTAAAAGCATGAACAAGTCCATCAGAGCCTCAGAGTGCCAAAAGTATTAGAGGTCTTGGGCTTTTAAGATATCAGAGATTGGGTGCTAAATGCCTTCTTCATGTGCCCTTTCAACTTGTTTACTTTTAAGTATCCTAGATAAAGCTATGGTGCTGACATTGAGTGTGAGTTCAGTCTGGTCTATGGGCCAGACCCAAGCATTAGGTATTTACTAACCCAGATACATAGACAGAACTTGCTGTCAACTCCTTGTTCAGCATGCCTGTGTTTGGAGTGACCAGAAGTAGGAATCAATACCATAATCACTTTGATTAAATCATGTTCAATAGTCTCAGGAACCTGGTAGGCAAGGTCATTGGTACTAGAGTCCTTAGCAACTTCTTTTCTGTGAATGTTAAAATCCCAGTTCCTATTTCTTATACCCCTGTAATGCTGAGTTATTGTCTACTGAGGCAAAAATTCCTTTTCCCTGTTACTTCCCCCCACTGCTTTCATCCCTATCCACTTCAGGACTATCCTTCTCCAGTTGCTATTTTCTTTTGTCTCCCCTTTCCATTGTACTCTCTGAGAATTCTGCCCTTTTGTTAACAAGATCCCCTTTACCTTAGACCTTGTCATTTCTCACTTTCCTCTTCTGCTGCTCAAAGAAATCTGATTCCCTCTGGAAGATACTGAACCCTTGATCATCCTCTTCAGGATAAGGTATTCCTTCTCTCATACTCTCCAAGACATTTCTCCTTGGAGTTAGAGTAGGTATATTTCTTTTTCCTCCCTTCTACTTCCAGATTCTTATTACCATAACCCTCTATCTCTCTTTAAGATTCACTCCATCCTCCTATATCATCTTGTCTATATTATTACTATAATCCATGGACCTCTAGGTCACTTACCTCTTTTCACAAGGTAATTAGTATCTGACTCACTTGTCTTCTTCTCTCCAACTCCCACCTTCATACTCAGGGACTTTAATATACATATTTCTCTCCCTTAGAATACACTGGTCTCTCAGTTCATTATTCTCCTTACTCCTTTCACCTACAACTTTATTCTACTTTAGCCACTCACATGAATGGCCACATGTCTCTTTTCTGTGCTATCTGGTTATGGCAATGGGTTAATTAGACCTAGGCATATTTTGGCCAGCAGACTCACCAAAAAAAAAAAAACCCAACCAACCCTACCCACAATATTCTCTTTGATAAAGAAGACACAATGATGACTGAAGACCGTTCTAACAGGTGGCAGCTGATTAGGGGAGAAGAAGCTGCCCAGCCACAGATGGCTATAGCTACCATCTGTAACATGCTGTTCTTCTGTAAGAAGAAACTAAGGAGAAGGTGCTAGCAGCCACTCTGTGGGAAAGCAGAAGCAGCATATTTGGAAGCAGAGAGGAAAGGCAGCTGTAAAGACAAATTGGAGCAATAATAAAGTGTAGCTGGGTGCTCTGAGATGATGTTATGAGGTATGCCACACATACCTCATAGATAATCATAGATAATTCCTAGGATTAGGAATTATCTGTAGAACTGTGCTTCTTCTGACAGTGGCATGGAAATCTGTAGGAATCCTTTTATGAATGAACAGATTTGTTTTGGGTCATTATTTCCTAGATAAAATTTTTCCTATTTGCCATATAATTCCAATCTGCTTGTTAAAATTGCATTGGATGGGAATTTGAACTATATTTAGGCTCAAAGAATAGTAGATTTAGAGACATATGACTTTAGAGGTGTTCTAGTCCAACCTAATCCAAACCGCATTTAACAAATGAGGAAACTTAGACCCAGAAAGAATAAATGACTTGACTAAGGTCAATTGATTTTTAATATTCTTATAGCATCAGAAAAATCTATGTAACAATTCAATGAAAACCCACATTGAACAAACTGATGCTTTCAAAAGGAAGTCACCAGAAATACATTTATGATATCCCTAGTGTTTAAAGGATTTAAAAGTTGAATTCTATGCCAGAACACAAGAGGCAACATAGCCTTGTGGATAAAAGGATGGTCTTGAAGTCAGGAAGACCTGGGTTCAAGTGCTGCTTCCAATACATAATAACTATATGACCACCAAAGAAATTGCATAATCCCCCATCAAGTGGCAAATAGCTGAACAAGTTGGGCTATATTATTGTGACAGAATACTACTGTGCTGTAAGAAATGACAAGGGGAAGGATTGAAGAGACACCTATATGAATTGTTGTAGAGTGAAGTGAGCAGAACCAGGAGAACACTGTGCACAGTAACAGTAGTATTATAACAGTGATCAATTGTGAAAGACTTAGCTACTCTGATCAATACAATGATCCAGGACAATTCCGAAAGACCCATGATGGAAAATGCTAACCAATTGCAGAGAGAGAACTGATGAATTCTAAGTATAAATTGAAGTATAATTTTCTCACTTTCTTGCTTTTTCTTCCTTTTTTTTTTCAAAACAGCTAGTGAGGAAATATGTTTTGCATGATTTCACATGTATAACTAATATCATATTGCTTGTCTTCTCAGTGAGTGGGGATAGGGCTGGAAGAAGGGAGAGAATTTTGAACTAAAAAAACTTTTTAAAGAACATTCAAAATAAATAAATATTTTTTAAAAAATGCTTAGTCCCAAGAAACTCTCTAAAACGATAAATTTCGGATCTGTTACTGATCTGATGCTCATACTCTTCCCTCTACCCTGAAGGAAATACTATATCATCTAATGGCTATTTCATTTGTCAAATAGTTTAAATTGTTAAGTTACAACACCAACTCTGCAGTAGCCCTCTCTAAAGCTGGCAAATCACTATGCTCTTTGCTGCTCATGGCACAGTAGATAAAGCCATAGACCTGGAAACTATAAAACATGTTCAACTGTCTCAGACAATAACTAATTGTATGAGCCTAAGCAAGTCATTTAATCTCTCTGAGTCTCGGTTTCTTTATCTGTAAAATGGAACTCCTAATAGCACTTGCCTGACAGGATTGATGTAAGGATCAAATGAAATAATATATGTAAAGTACCTTGCAAATCTTAAAGTGCTACATAAATGTTAACTATTATTATTATTATTCTGTAAGAAATGAAAGAACAGTGACATCCCAAATGGAATGTTATAATAAATAACTATAAAATAATTACCCTCATCATAATGTGAAGTGCCTTAGTGATGTGGCAGTAGGTCCTATATAAGTGCTGACTAGAATAACATAGCTTTGAGACTTGGATCACAGAAGCCCTCCCTCATTAAAAGAAGCCCATATGGCTCCCAAACCCATCTAAGACCCCCAACTATGTGCTTCTTTCAGACTCATATCTTTAATCAACACAGATGCTGAGATTTTAGCCAAGGTGCTTGCCCTGCATCTGAATAAACTGTTCCTGCAATTAATTAACCCAGACCAAGCATTTTTTGTGCTCAGTCACAGATCCTCTGGCAACCAGAGGGTACCCTCATCCATCATCGAACAGTATACCAAAACATCCATTTATATCACATCCTTACATACTGAGGAGGGATCTGAGTAAACAGAGTGAGTACCCTTTTATGCTTCAAACAGTAACTAAATGGGGTATAAATAAAAGGACTTTAAAAAATATATAATGATTCTACAAAGTCCCAGGATATCATCCTTTATCAAGTGAAGTTATCTCTTTTTTTGAGAAAACATGTAAGTGATTCCTCACTCTTTCTCTGACATTGTTTGAAATGTCCCTTATACCTTTAGCTTAAGTGTCCTTTTCTATATGTGGTATATTGATATATACATGCTAGAACTCAAAAATTAGAAAAAGATATTTAATACTTTATTATATTTACTTTATAGAATTCTAAAGTTCTCTCATACTATTTCATTTCCTTTCAGCAATGACAAATAAGAAAGGAATGCAAGCCTTTAGTATCTGGAAAGGAAAATCTTCCTTTCTTCCATTGCTTCTCTCTTGGTAATAGAATCCAAAGCATTGGAATAAAAAAATGAGAAGCTAAGTCAGATAATACTAATTGACTTCCTATTTTCCACTTGACCTATTTTGATGAAATACCTTGTACCTCTTTGGGTTTACATTTTTAATATCTTTATTGTACTTTATAATTTTGTATGGTATAATGAATATTTATTATAAAACAATTGACATTATATATACACTATTGCATACATACACATACACAAATGTTTTTAAAGAATTGCATTGTCCTTCATTATGATTTTGCAACTTAGTGTAAAAGGCTTTTCTATAGCAACACCTCTCCTGTTTTACAACAGAAGCCATAATGAAAATTGAGTTTGATATACATAAATTTGATTAAGGACAACCCAACTATTCTGTATAACCAGAGAAACATGTATTACACATTGTGATCTCCGAAGAAAAATAGGATAAATAGGTTCTTAGTAATACAGATAAATGTCAGCTACAAAGTCAGGGGGAAAAAAAAACATAAAAATTACAAACTTTTTTATTTCCTCTGTAAATTAACCTGTTTTATTTTAGCACATAGTAACAGTTAGAAAACAACTGTCAGTAATCCTTAACAGAAACCTTTCATACTAAGAAAACTGTCTCCTTATATAATGTTGACAAACTTTTAATTGCATTCATATAAGCCAAGCAAACCATATTTGTGTTCCAGAAATCATTAAGAAGTTTAGCATGCTCTTGTAGTACAAATAAAATGCAAATCAGTGAGTAGAACTTAACTAATTAAAATGAACCTCAAAATTTAATTAAAGTATTTGCTCCATCTAGATAGATATATATAAATATATATGTATATGTATGTATATCTATCTCTATAGATAGATTAATGGATAGATAGATGGATGAATAGACATGCATGTGGTATAGATATATAGATATATGCACACATATATGTATGTACACACAAATATAAATATATAGGTAATATATATTTGTGTGTATATATCTGTGTGTGTGTGTGTGTGTGTGTATTCAAGGTGTCCAAAAAGTCTTAGTGCAATTTTATAAGCCAGAAAAAGCTTCAAACCTTAAAACTGAACTAATATTTTTTTGGACATTTTGTATATACATGCATGCATATATATAAGTATGTATGTAGACAGAGAGATCCTCTGCATTTATAGGTTTTTAAAAGTCTCTGTATTTTTCAGCTTGTAAAATTAATAAATACTAAATAACCTCTCCTGCAACCTAATAGCACTGGCAGTGGCAACCATGCAGAAGATGATTTTATTTCATGTTTGAAATTGGAAAATAAACGGTAAGTAGAATCCTTTGAAAAAAATGAACCATAATGTATTATATGGCCAAACTGAGTGGTTGTACAAATAAATTGCTAATTAAAATGGCTATGTTTTCTATAATAAGATGTAGCTTATTATATGATAATTATAACAGTAATATTACTTATGATTTTCACAGAAAAAAGGTGTCATTTAGTGAGGTGAAATTGTAAAGTCATAAGTTAGGCAATAAAAGGATGTTTGTCAGTTTGAACCTAACCTAATATGTGACCTTCAGAAAGTGAAGACATCTCAAATTTACTTGCAACATATTTATACAGTAATAGCATTTACAGACTTTCAGTTTTCAAATCCATTTTGGAAACACATGTTTTAAATTATATGCAAGAAAAAAATTTGTTAAGTTATTTACTAAAGACTATCCCCAAAGTGAAATCTCCCTAGAGGCTGAGCCACCCCTTTAAAGAATGAACAGAAAACAAAAACAAAAACCCAACATGAGGAGTCCCTCTTCACTCCCAACAATAACAAGGAAACCCACAAAGAAAGCATCAAACGATTTATTCTGCTGTATGCCCCCCATCACACTGTACCCCCTCCCCCACACACACACATACACCCTTGCTGTGATTGCCTCAAAGATTCAGATTAGAGTGTGGATTTCCTTCCCTTCCAGAGTCTCCCTGTCCTTCCCCCTCCCCCCATATGGAGAAAAGATATTCAAACAAGTTTAGGAAAAGATGAAAAATAATTAGGAAGCAAAATCTAAAATAATTCTAGGTAGCAATCTTTCAGATTCAATTGATTGCAACATACATACTCACAACTATATCACTACTAGTACTACTCACAGTAATATTACGGCACTGACACATTCCTTATCATTTCACAAAGATCTCACTGAAAGGGAACATCAAATCTGCCAATCAGAATAATCACATTATAAGGATGTTGAGTCTGGGTAACTAACCCCTTTGGAAAGCATGCAAAGATAGAGCCACATTTACTGAAATTTGCTCTGTAGCAAAGGCAGTTTACAACGAGGTTCCAGTTTACTCACACCGCAGGCAATAACTATACAATATATTGTAAATCTTAGCAGCAGCAGATCCAAAAGCCGTCTTCTGTGAATTTCTTTGGGAAATAAATCAAAAGGTTTCATAAACACTGCTTATTATTTTATTTGCTTGGTAAAAAAAAATGTGGACTATTTGATAATAGACTATAATCCAACATTTAACCAAGGAATATTATTTTCTATTGAAGCAAGTGAATATAAAACTCACCCAGGAAAAAGATGAAAATGTAATTTCCCCTTCACCTTTCTCTTGCTATTCTTAGACTCCCAGTGTTAATATTAGTGTTATATGTTTTATTTCTTTAAGTAGTATAAAAATGAAAGTGATTTTTAAAACTAGAGTTTTAGGAGTTAGAAAAATCATCAATGACTCAAAATTAAAACTTAAAATGAATTCAATAGAGATGGGAAAACGGGAGACTGTTATGGGTTTTGTGACTAGGACACTACAAGAAGCTTGGGTTGCTTAATAATTCTAGTCCCAGCTCTGCCTTGGATGTCTTCGAGCTGCTCACTTGAGCATTCTCTATCTTGGTTTCCTCTTGGTGGTAATTACACAGAGCTGCTGTGGGAGAAAAAGAGAGGAAAAGTACTTTCAAAGTGAGCTGTACAGAATGCTTAACAAGGATAATAACAATTCAAGTGGCAAAAACACAGTATTGAAATTGAAGGGTTTTTACCAAAATATTATTAGTATATTTGGAAGGATACATATGACCAGAAGATGTCCACTCAGAGTGAGTTTGAAGGAGGAATTGTGGAAAGATTAATGTTTTTTAAATAGTTTTTCTTTAGTGGCTCCCTGTTGCATCTGTGATATAACGCAAACTGCCTAGCCTGGCATTGGAGGCTCTTCATAGGCTTCTGGTTCTAGTTTAACTCTACAGGCTACTTCTTGCATTCCATCTTCCCATCAGGCTGGTAGACCTCCATACCATTCCTAGAACTCAACATTCCACCTTCATTCCACAGTCTTCATACAGGATGCTCTTCATACCTGGAATGCCCTTCCTTCTGACCTCCCCATCTTAAACTCCTTATTTCCCTTCAAGGCTCAGCTCTGCAGTGAAGGTTTTTCTGATCCCCATAGTTCTCCCTCCTTTCTCAAATTATCATGCAATTACTTTTTCTGGCATATTGTCATCTTCCCCAGTAGAATGTAAGCTGGTTTAGGGTAGTTTGTTTTCATATCCCTAGGATGGTGCCAGGCACATAGGAGATACTTAATAAACGTGTGTTGAACTCAATTGAATTGAATTCGATTGAATTAGTGAGGAAAATGTATTATCAAGGATTGGGTTCCCATCATTTCTCATGAGATTTTGGAAAAATTCCTAATTTTAATAGAATCATTCTAGTATCCTCCACACCTGTAGCTTCTTCATAATACATCAGTTCCTTTTTATCTCTTCTCTCCCAACCTTTTCTCAACTGCCTTTTATGCATTATCTCCACCCCCCATTAGATGGTAAGCTCCTTGAGGGCAGGGATGTTCTTTCTGATTGTATTTGTATTCCCAGAGCATTGAACAATGCCTGGCACATAGCAAGTGCTTAATCTAAGCTTAATTTAAGTTAACTTGTTGACTTGATTTAGAAACATCCAGCATTTGTGTTTTACAAAAGTGGACATACATAGTTCTGTTCTGGGTTTGACTATGTGTGTAAAGTGAGTACAAAGAACCATGATTCTAGGCCACAGACTACTAGGAGTCACTTAAATTTTTCCAGACACACATTTCACAAGTTACTTTTGATGGATAAAAATTTAAGAGAAACTATTGTTTTTGGCTGAGCTTGTGCAAGCCAAATATGCTATTGTGCTGTGGCATTTACCCTGAGATATCTTTTTCCTACTTTATTTTGGATGTCAACATGACCTGTAAGGAAAGAGAGTGAGAGAACCAAATAATGTTATGTGTTGGGAGGATGGGGGTAGGAGGTGGGGGGGGAGAAAATCTGATTTACTATTCAGATGATTAGGAGGCTCTCACATTCCTACTTTGATGTCAGGAATGTCCTTGGAGTAGCTTTAAGTCAAGAGCTTAAATGTTAGGAAGTGTGTCCATATACAATGTCCAGAGACAGAGGCCACAGAAACAAGCTAAGAAGAGGGGACAGAAGATGGAATGAGAAGAGTGGAAAGACCCCCAAAAGGCCTGTTTCACTTTGGTGAGGTTTTATTTAATACCTTGCTCCCCTCTCCACTTACCTTTCTCTTTCAACTAGTTTTGTAAAATCTCTCCCTTCTCCTTCCATCTCTTCTCTTCTTAGACTCCATAGATAACTGAAATAGTTTTCAGGGCTGGACAAGACCAATAACTGCAGGCAGTCTTTGTTATGGTAATCTTGTCCCCAATGTGTTTTCGTTGTTTAGATGAAAGAAATCCACTTGTTTAACTCTACTTTTAAAAAGCCCAGAATCCATATACAAGAAATTTTAGGATGGGGGAAGGGAATATACCCATGTACCTGAGATGCATTGGGACCTGCTATAAACCAAATGTTATTCATATATAGAAGAAGCCTGGATCTCAGAAGCCACTAAGGGAAGACAAACTGTCTCTCCATGCTTTTGCAGAGACTGAGTCCTCTTTCTCAATGTGTGACACTCTTCTTATAGTTACTGCTTAGATCCCTGAATTCTTTCAAAGATACAACTCAGGTCCCAACTCCAGAGAAATTATATTTATCAAAGACTTTGTATTTACTTGTTTCTGGAGCATTTAAATGGCAAACGTGGATGTTTAATACAGTTTCTGACACATAGTAGGTATTTAATAAATGCATGTTTCTTTCCTTGTCCCTATCACCAATCTTCTTCCTACAGCTACACCATGACTTTTGGGATACCCAATAGTCTGTAAGTTCCTTAAGGGAAGGGACCTATCTCTTTTCTTTTTTTAATCTTTGAATTCCCAGCATCTAATACTGTGTCTTGTATTTGAAAGGCTCTTTTTTTTAATCATTAATAAGCATTTATTTTTTAAATCTTTTTTTTTTAATTTTAGGCTTAATACTAAAAATACACAATAAAAAGAAACATAAACTTAAATATAAAATAAGAAAAGAAAAAAACATGCCATGTGCACAGAAGAATGTAAGAGAGGATTCAAAATATATAGCAATAAATTTTCATTTCACGAAAACCTATGTAATAAATACTATGAAAGGCTCTTAAGTGCTGAATTGAATATTTACTCCTATTGACCAGGAGAGGATATCAAAATAATTAGCATATTTCTTGAGGGCCTGTTATCCTAAGGCACTGTACTAGACAGTATGAGGCTAATCTAAGACTAATTTCATGTTCCCAGAAAAAGGTGACTTATAATCTAGTGTACAATCTAGATACAGGCTATCCCTGACTTACATAGACTACTGAAGGAATTTACCTTCTCTATATACAGGGAGGAAGTGACTGGTAAATAATTTTTTTCACATTAAAATACAATACTTAAATTTTTTGAGGAGCTATAATTTCATCTTTGTGGTTATTCCTTCCATTAATGTAGATCATAACCCCTCTGTATGATTTTGGAGAGTTTTTCAAGATCCTGAGGGCCATTAGTGATACCTCTCCCAGTTTGGGTTGGTCTTTAGAAGACTTTGAGCACATGGTACATCTATGGGTCACACTAAAGCTTTGATGTCTTGACTAGGACCTCCCAGAGCACATATTCTGCTAGCCTAGACTCTGAAAGCCTAGTCACCTCTATGTCAAGATGAAGCAAAGGACTTCAGTGGAGGATGTAGCAGCGGAGTTGAGTTTTAATGAATGGGTAGGAATTTGAAAAGCAAACCCATAGGAGGGAGTCAATTCAAGATATAGAAGACAGAGTGAACAAAGGCGTGCTTGGAGGTGGAATAGTGCATGACAATGTTAAAGGGACAGAAAGAAGTAATTCAGGTTGACTAGAATACAGAGTACATAATAGGAGAGAGGAAAATAAGATTTTAACACTTTTTTTTTTTTTTTAGATCTCTCTCCTTCCAAAACTAGAGATTTTTCTTCCCTTCTGAGAAAGATGGAATCCTCTTTCCCTTTGATTTCTGGAGACTTCTCCACTCTCCAATCCTATTGTAACCCTAGTCCCAAAGCTCATTTTTTTATAGGACTCTCTCTTCATTGGTAGAGATCAATGCCCCGCACTTATGTGAGGAATAAATAAGAGTTATCAAGAGCTTGAGAGAGGAGAGTTCTCCAGTTGTCCTCAAGTTTTGAGTAGATTCTGGCCCTTCCATCACTTTGTTCCCTACAATCACTCTGGGTGCTTCTAGTTTCCTGTTTTGAGAGGGAAGATGGAATAAGCCAAACCCAATTCCAGTTGCTGAAAAAAAAAATACTCTGGGAAGACATGAAAGGCATTTTATCTAGTAGTGTCCATTATATTCCTTTTCCCCAGTTTGCTACTCTAGAGACTTTGGGGAACTTCCCCTTGAGTGAGATCTGGGACTCTCTCTTGGTTGAGCTGAATTACCCTACACCAAATAGCAGAGCTCCTTTACACTTTATTATGTTGTATATATTGCCCTATGTATGCTTTCTCTAATTTCTTTTCTGCAGCCAAATGGTTTAAATGGCTTTTCTTTGGTAATTGCTATTGTGTGTTCCTTGTGGAACTGGTATTTGGACAGAAAGGGATTAAGAAGAGCTTTCGTTCCTCCTTCCCCTCTCATTAAATGAAACAGAGATCACAAGTTTGAACCTGAAAATAACATTGCCTAGATTATTAATGTTTAAGGAAGCATATAGATATAATTCTAGCCTGGTAACCCTTTTCTCTGAGGAGAGCAAAGTAGCAGCTCTGGCACCCGCCTTCCTTCTTCCCTTCCTGTCAGGGAATAAAGTCTCCTCTGGAAAAGAGTAGGAAGAGAAAAGATTACAAATATCTATTCTCTCTCTCTTTGAGCAACACAAAGACACCCTGCACCCTATACCCCATGCCTTCACAACACAATGAAATCTGAGACTTCACACACTGCTCCTCACTCTGTCCTTTGGTTCCAAGAACTTACTTATCATTTTGCTCTACTGGCTATAGAATAAGGATTGTGTTTATTTCTTCATACCTATCCAGAATCCCCTAGGTGAGGGGTGGGGAAGAATGAGGCAAAGCACCATGGAAAAAAAAATAATCAAAATACAAAAGGGAACAGATTTTCCAAGTGGACTAGTATTTTGGTAATAGGTCCTGGGCTCCAGCTAGAAATGAAGAAAATTAATCAGCTTAGTAGAACAGGGGAACTAAAACTTACTAAAAGATCCAAATCTAGCAGTGAGTAGAGTGCTGGGGAGTCAGGAACACCTGAGTTTGAATTCTGCCCGACACTCTGTAATGGGAATGTAAATTTGAAGATCTTCCCTGCCCCTAGGCTAAAGTGCACCTGGAGCCTGGGGTGGGAGGCTTGTTTTTCAGTAGATACTTCTTGATTGGCCAGTGAGTCAATAAGGTTGTTACATTCTCTGAGCCAGGAGAAGGCTATATAAGCCCTGATGTGTAGCTTTGCTTTGGGGCTCACTTGAGAAGTGTTCTGTGATTTGAT
>NW_027185799.1:12816065-12838195 GCF_028583685.1 Petaurus breviceps papuanus
AAAAACCCAGATGTTGATTGGGTATGGATGTAATGGCTGGACAGTTTGGAAAGCTGTCTACTTGATCTGTTTCTGTCTTGATAATTCTGTGTATTCTGAAGTTCAGGGTGCTGACCTCTTTCCCCTGAACGATACGTGTTTGACTGATGAAAGTAAGCTTGTTAACCCATTTTGAGTTGCTTTCCTTTAACAAAGCAGATCTAAGAACCTGTATTGGCAGCAAACCCTGAGGACCTTGGGGTGCTTGCTGCTACACACTCCTAAGTGTGTGACCCTGGTAAAGTCACTAAATGGTTCTTTGCCTCAGTTTCCTCATCTGCAAAATAAGGATAATAAATAGCATCTACCTTCCATGGTTGTTATGAGGATGAAATAAGGTAATATTTGTAAATTGCTTTGCAAATCTTAAAGTGCTATATACATGCAAGATGTTATTATTAATTATTTTTATATTACATCTATCTTTATGCCAAGGTATAGGCTAGACTTTATGTCTAAAACTGTCTCCCTTCTTGCAACCCCTTCTTGAAAAACCAACTCTTTTCAAGGCTCATCTCAAGTACCACCTTCTATAAGAAGTCTTTCCTAATTTCTAATGTCTTTGGGACTTCTCCCACCCCCAAATTATTCAGTATATAGCTTATATTTACTTTATGTGTGCATGCTATTTCCCCTGAAAAAATATAAGCTCTTATTTCAATTTTTGTCTTTCTATTCACAGAACCTCCTTCAGTGGCACAGAAGCCTCATCACAGTATGGAGATGATCCTGGGTTTTTGGAAGCTATGCCAGTGGAACCCAAGCTCTGGAAGGTTCTGCCATGCTAAAAAGGCTTTGAGTATGACCCCAGCAACTGACCTTGTCTATTTTCTAAAGATCAATCTAGCTAACTATAGAGAGGTACATCACTACTTATTGATAAATATTTTTATTGACCAGGGCAACCCATGAAACAAAGGAAAATGGGAAATTGACTTTGGTACTGTTATCTCCTCCTCTTTCTGCAATGATGGATAATGATGGAGAAATTGCAAACTTGATAAGACCTTCTGAAATAAAATAACATATACTATGCTTTATAAAATAATATAATTTGAAGTCTGAAAGTTCTAATACCTCTTTATTTTTCCTTTATTATTGCTTCACTTGTTATGCTAGACTTCTTGTTCCTCTAAATGTTATTATTTTATTTAGCGCTGTAAAATATCTCTTTGGTAGTTTGATTGTCATAGTATTAAATCTGTAAGTTAATTTTGTTAATATCATCATTTTTTATTATATTAGCATGACCTAGCCATGAACACTGAATATCCCTCCAGGAATTTAAGTAGTTCTTTATTTCTTTAAGGAACATTTTGTAATTGTTATCTATAAAGGTCTTGAATGTGTTTTAGTAAATTAACTCCCAGTTATTTTATGCATTTAGTAGTTATTTTGAATGGGACTTTCCATTCTATTTTTCCTTCCTGAATTTTTTTGTTGCCAAAAAGATATTTTATTGATTTTTTAAATTTATTTTGTACCCTGAACTTTACTGAAGCTATGATTGTTTAATTTGATTTCTTTGTGAATTTTTTAATATTTTCCAAATAACTATCATGTTGTCAGCAAATAGGACTTTTGACTTTTCTTTGTCTATCTTTGTCTTCAATTTCTTTCTCTTACTTTATTGCTCTTGCTAATGTGAGATATAAGGTGGAGATTTAGGTCACACCTTCTGTCATCCCTCTCACTCCCTATAGTTTGTATAATCATAAAAAGTTAGAGTAGATAACAGAGATAATGAGATATTGTTTTAATAGATGTTGATAACTGGTGATCCCTTTCCAAAGGGTGAGTACCCTTTTCTAACTGAATCAGGAGTATTTGGCTGCCAGAAACAGACTATGTCTTTCAGACATTTTCTTAGAGAAAATTCAGGAGTTCAGGTGACCAAAAGCCAAAAGCTGCTGGTGGGGAAAATCTTTAAAAATGGGAAAGAGGGAATTTTACTTTCACAATCTGATCTACCCTGGCTTTTAGCAGTAGAGCTGCTACATGAGAAGGAGACACTCCATCCAGCAGGTAGAAAGTCAATTCAAGTGATGTAGAGACACAAATGAGGGAACAAAGGTGCATATTCCAAACAAACATGGATAGAGAAAGGCAGTAACTTAAAGCAGCTGTCTGGAGCAGGATCTCTGGCAGCAGAAATGAACACTGACTATGGAAAGAAGAGACCACTATGTCATTTGAGCTGCAGAGAGGAGCAAAGCCTGCAAGTCCAGCTGAGCTTCCTACTTACCTGAGATATTGTGCCCAAAGGGGAGATTTGGGAGAAGAAAGGACTTTCATGCTCTACAATACTGTCCCTGTAAGTTTCCTTGGCCACATGTGGTCCTTACAGATATGCTTTGTACTCTAAATATGTGGTTTACAGAAGGAATATTTTTGTAGCCACTTTTTACCATTGTATCTTACCGTGTTTCCCCGATAATAAGACACTGTCTTATTAAATTTTTTGGACAGAAAAACACCAGAGGGCTTATTTTCAGGGGAGGGCTTATTTTAATGAACATTGACAGCAATTTTAATAAACAGGTAAATGTGAACAAAAAAAATGTACCTTTATTCAATAATGAATTCAATAAAGAACAGGATGACGCACTCACTGCTGCAGCTCTGATTGGATGCAGCTCGGAGCACGGCGTGCGTTTCACGGGGGGGGGATGGTGCATACAGAGGGTACTGTAATGTAGCATGTAGCGCAGGGGATCACCTTCACTACAGTAGCAATCTCAATAGGGCTTATTTTCGGGGGAGGGCTTATTTTAGAGGAATCTTACACAGTAAGGGGAGGGCTTATTTTTGGGATAGGTCTTATTATCGGGGAAACACGGTAGTAAATGCTGAAAACCAAATGTCTACTGGCCAATTGTTCATAGAAAGTGCCCAGGGGGAGCTATTGAGTTATCATTTTAGGAGTAGCTAACCACAAGGTAAACCAGTATTGACCACCTTATAAGGAGGTAGCCCAGAGTGCTATATTTACATTTCTAAACCTAACAAATAATAGAAAAAGAGGGGCATTTTGCTTTATTCCTGTATTTATTGTGAAAGCTTCTCAAGTTTTCCTGTGGCATATAATACTAGCTTTTTGTTTTTAGATAGATTTTCAGCTGTTCACTCTTTTCAATATTGTCGGACTCTTCCTGATCCCATTTGGGATTTTCTTGGTAAAGATATTGGCCTGGTTTATCATTTCCTTCTCCTTTTAGGTAGGTAATTTTTATCATATTAAAGTGCTTATTGATTAATTTATATACTGTAAATACTTTGACTAAATTTTGACCTATGACCTATCTGTATGTGGAAAGAAAGTGCTGTGAGAGTGAGCCAGTTAAACAAAACATAAACATTGCAGTTACATGGTATGAGACTAAAATGGTAGAATAAAGACAATGAAAACCTATGGTATGGTAGGTAATGGGAGTAAATAAGAATGAACAGTTACAAGAAATAGAGATATAGAATTGGCATGACTTGTCAATTGGTTGATATTGAGAGATTAGGGGAAGGGGAAGGGTCAAAGACAGTGCTGATATTTTAAACAAGGGACACTTCACAAATAGTTTTGCCACTGAAAGAAATAATCAAATCAGAAGGAAGAACAAGATTAAGAAGAAAGATGGTAAGCATGTTTAATTTGAGGTGTGGGTAAGACATCAAGGTAAAGATGTTCTGTAGGCAACTGGACTGGAACTCAGAAGAGCACTGGAGCTATCAATTTGGAAATCATTGTGACAGACATTGTTGCTGAAGTTGTGAGGATTTGTGAAATTAATAAGGAGAGACAGTCTTAAGAAGAGAATCAGTTCAAGGACAGAACCTTGGGGACTACCAATCTTAAGGGGATGAAAAAAAGGCTCAGAGCTAATGAAAAGGACAAAGGAGTGGTTAGAAAGGTAGGAGAAGAATGAAGAGAGTGTGGTATCTCTGAAGCCAAAGAAAAAGTTATTGTTATCATTATTATTATTATTTTTGTATCTTCTAAGATTTAAAGTAAGCAGCAGTTTCCAGATGATAATACTGGCAAATAGTTCACTGCTGAATAATATAAGTTCCATCCAAAAAATGTAATTGTTTAGTATGGTTGGATTTGGATGAATTTTGTCCTAAGGAACTACACCCATAAAATATACATATTTCAACAGTGACACTGGTTTTGGTTGGATTTATGCATAAAACAAAATGAAGTAAAACAGATAAAAAATGTCCAGTAACAACTCAAAATCCAAAAACAATAGCACTTTCTAAGTTTCTCTGAGCATTTAAAATAGATTTAACTGTTTATTTTTAAAGAGTCATGGAATAAAAAAAAAAGTCAATCCTTGTTAATGGTGGTAAACTTTGAATACTTTAATGATCTCACTCAGAAATAATTATAGTAACTCTGATATAGCATCTTAAGATGTGAAAAGTGTTTTCCTTCCGTAAAACCTGCGAGAGAGATAACATGAGTATTATTATCCCCATGTTACAGATTAGGAAACTGGGCCCATGAAAGGTTTAGTCACATAGCTAGAGTTCCTATTTGAAGCAGAATTCAAACTCATCTCCTAACACAAAGTCCAGCACTCTATGTACTATTCCCAGATTCTAGAGATTGCTATAAATGTATAAACTTTTAAAAATTTCATTGTACTGTCTAGTTTATTGCAATTAGCTTGCTCTTGGAATCTTCATGTTATATATGATTTCCAAAATTATTTTTAGATAGATCTATGCTAGAAAAGTAGAGAAAAAGCTAGTCATTAATAAATTAAAATAAAATAAGTTACGTAAAATATGCACATGATGAAGGAAAAAGTGACTTCTTTATGTGAATTATGTAGATAATTATGTAGGTAATTGATCTAATTCTCCTTTCTACCTTACTTATATAGTATAGGCCTGGCCCTTTGACAAAGGTTTTGACTATCAAGCAAATTTAACACTTCAGCTGTTTACTATGTCTTAAATCTGACCATTTTGGAGTCCCTTCAAGTGAGCCAGATGAGAAACTACTTAATTAGGATTTTAATTATTTTCTTGCATTCTGATAGTATCTGTGAGTCACTGAGAAGCAGCTTGGTTCTGCAATTTCTCAGCTGCTAACACGGTTCCCTAAGGCGGTGTTTGTTGTAAATTCCCAGCTCCAGGGAACACAAGATAGATTCCGCATACTGCATTGTAGGGTGGTAACTCAGTCAGGCCAGCTTGAACTCTTGCTGTGGTCTGAACTCCATCATCTCAGTGGGACGTAACTGTCTCAGTTCAGTAGGAAGAAGCCAGTGTATTTTGGCTTTGGAATCATGTTGTATCTTTGAACTTCCCTGCGTTCCTACAGTGATTGAGTTCTGAGTAATAGAGTAAGATCATGTAGTTAAAGATTCTAGTTTTTAACTATACTTTGAGAAAAGTGTGTGTGTGTGTGTGTGTGTGTGTGTGTGTATAAAGCCCATATAATGGAATGACAGATATTTTCCACTAATAAAGCTAAAGTTGAGAATGGCTAAATTAACTTCATTAGAAAAACTGCTTCCAGTCACGGTGACAAATAAATTCTCCCTTAGGCATGGAGAGATTGCAGGAAGCATGCATTGTTAAGGGCAGAAGCTATGAGTTTTAGACATTTTAGTTTATATCACAAGGAAATCTGCTAATGGGTTTCTGTGAAGGAGTTATGTTTATGGTTTTTTTTTTAAACTGTTAGGCAGCTTTTTTTTAAAACTGCTACAGAGTCAGAGTTCTTAACTTTTTAGGGGTATCATGGACCCCTTTGAGAGTATAGTGAACCCTTCTTAAAATCACATTTTAATTTTTCCCAATTTTTCCAATGTAAAGATAATTTTCAACATTCATTTTTTAAAATTGGGGGTTCCAAATTTTCTTCCTCCTTCACCTCCCCCCTGCCTAAAATAGGAAGCATAGAATCATGATTTTAAACATTTAAAATAAAGTACCCAGAAATACAAAGGAAACCAATCATATGAAATTGCAGTTATTGAAATATTTTAAAGAAAAAATTCATGGACCCTAGCTTAAGAATCCTAGGCATGGAGGGTGGATGTGCTGGATTTGGATAAGTCACCCAACTCCCTCTGAGCCTTATTTTCCTCCTCCATAAAATGGGAATGATAAAATGGGAGGCAGTACCTGCTCACTGTGTCTTTGAGAAGTTCACATAAAACATAAAAAAAAATTTTTTTATGAAACATTAAAGCACTATGTATGGATGTTAGTTTTTATTATTAATTGAAAGTAAATATCAATTAGGCAATAGCCAAAATTCTGATCAATACAATGATCCACCATAACCTGAAATGATTCATTATGTAAAATGTTATCCACATCCAGATAAAGAGCTGATGAAATCAGAGCGCAGATAAAAGCATATTTTTCCTCTTTATTTTTCTTGCTTTTTTTTTCAGAACATGACTAATACAGAAATATTTTGCATGATTTTATGTCTAACAGGTGTTTTATTTCTTGCCTTTTCAATGCATAGAGGAGGGAAGGAGAGAATTTAGAACTGAAAATAAATTTTTTTTTTTAAAAAGTAGGTGGAATAAAATGATAATTTAGTTCTTAAAAATTAGCTTCTTGGTACCACACAAAGACCAGCTGAAGAAAACAGAAATGTCCAATATGAAGAATAAAAGACTTAAGGAGAGAATGATGGTAATCTTAAAGCATTTGTAGATCTGTCTTGGGAAAGATGGGTTAGACTTTTTCTGTTGTCAAGAGAGCTAAATGAAGAAAGATGGACGGAAGTGGCAGAAGCACATATGGGTTCCATGTTAAAAAAACAAACAAACATTTTTAAACCAGACCTGCACAACTTGTAAACTTCTTGGGGCCACAGATATCCCCCCATAGATGGGGCTAGAGATAGGCTGATAATGGTTGCCACTGGTCATGTGACAAACAGGAGCGTGCACAGTAGCAAACCCTACATTTTTTGTGGGCTGCCTGAAATCCTTTGTTGGGTGGAAATCCTATGTTGCATAGAACTGTTTTAAATATTAGGACTCTCCAAAAATTGAATGGGTCACTTCAGAAGTAGCAGGCTTTTTTCTCACTGAAGGGACTGAAGTTTTAAATGATCACTTGTCAGCAACTTTGAAGAAGGGATTCTGATCTCCATGTGCCCTGGACTTGATGGCCTCTGAGATTCCTTCATTTTCTCAGATTTAGTAAAAACAGGACAAAAACTGGTAGAACTTCCAGAGGACTGGAAGGAGACATAGAACAAAAGTATTCTCTTAGCTTGTTTGTTATTTGTCAATTTATTTTCTTTTGTCTTATTAAAGTCTGGGAGGCTGAGGTGAAATTTTTGCCACCTAATTTTTTGTTGGTAGTTACATTTATAATTTAATTTTTTAAAAATATCTCTACATTTGTTGTAGATGACTGCTAAACCATTGCTGTCTAGCAAAGATTTAGTACTGTTCAAAATTGGACAAAAACTAGGTCTGCCTAGATGATACCCAAGGGGTTGATTGCTAAAAGTAACAGGAAGCTTTTTGCCTCTTGTTGGGACTCTGAGGATGATGCTGCACTGAGTGTATTGCATTGTACTTGGTTTTGACACACAATAGCTATAGGAACAATCAAAAAATGTTTTTTAAAATTCTAAAATGGGTAATTGTAACCATGTAGAATTAATGTTTGTGGTCCATAATTATCTGCACATTTTCTATAGTCACTTCCAGATTTCTGTTATCAGTATGCAATGAGGTAGCATGGTGTAATACAGGGGCTAACTTTTTTCTGTCCTTTGGCAGTTTGGTGAAGGTTATGGACCCCTTTTCAGGATAATTTTTAAATGCATAAGATAAAATACACAAGACTACAAAAGAAATCAATTGTATCAATTACCATTACCAATTACAATCATCAAACTATTTTTAAAAAATAAGTTCATGGTGAAGAATACCTTGACTGTAGAGGAGACTACATTGAATTTGGAGTGTGAAGATCTACCTCAGCTCTACCACTTGCTGACTGTCTGACTACTAGCTCACTTCATTTCCCCAAACTTCACTTTGTTAATTTGTAAAATGGGTATAATGATGCTTAGAGTACCTATCTCAAAGGGGTTTTGTGACAAAAACTTTCTAAATTCTAAAGAGCTTATAAAATATATGGAAGCCATTATTTTTATAAATCACCACCAGAGGTTTGGCTATTGTGTGACTTTTTTTTCTAGTCTCGGCACCTCATAATAATGCTAAGACATGGAGAAAGAGATAACCATTGAAGAAATAATGAACCTTTAAGGTACTGAAAGATGGGATGATGATGATGATGATGATGATGATGATGATGATGATGAAGATGAATCCTTAGGAAGATTTAAATTATACTGACCTTTGCCAGGGAATTAATACACACGAGCCAAAATTTTCATTGGTTGTACAGAGTAGTAAGAATTCATGTTTAAGGTTTACAAAGCATTTTTCCATATAACCCCATGAGTTAGGTAGTGCGAGTAATCCTGTTCCCATTTAATGGACAAAAGAAGCCAATGCTCAGAAAGGTTATGCAGCTACTCATGTCTGAGACTTACATCCAGATCTTTTGATTCCAAGTCTAACACCCTTTCTACTATGCAAGAGGGTGGTAACAGAATTCTGTGACTCCATGCACTGTCATATACCAATGGGGGGGGGGGGGAGGGGGCGTGGATTAACATAATTTGAAAGGTTAGCAGGCTTTGTGGGAAGCTCATAGACAGCATGGCACCAAGCCCCAGAGCCAACTGCAAGTCTCTAACTATTCGTAATGTTCAACCTTCTGTGTGGTTGCCAGGCTTGAATCAGTCAAAATGTCATATCCAAATTTCTGGAGGAGTTTCGTGAGCTCCATGTACCTCAGGGCCAAACTTCACTCATTAAATGGGAAAACCGGACAACCTATCAACTGATAAAACAGAAATGTCCAGTTCCCTAGCACTGAAGTTCATTGTAAAAATCACTCTACTAGGCTAGAAGGGCATGGCTGGATAAGGGCAGGTTATTAAAACCTCTGGAGAACTACAGGGCAAAGACGTCAGCAAAAGGAACACACTAAGGCTAAGCTAAAAACATGTTTTGTTTTGTTTTTAAATATGCTTTATAGAGATTGGTTTCATAGTATTTAAAAGTTGGAATGGAATTTAGAAATTATTCTCTCCAACTCCCTCTTTCCTTTGCTCCCTCCCCGATAAGGAAACTGTAGTCTCAAGAGGCTGTGACTTTCCCTAGGTCATACTACTATTTAGTGCAGAGAAGTAGGACTAAAAACCAGCTCTTCAGACACCCAGGCCTGTTGGGAGTAACACTGGACTGTTTTTAAGTCTTTCAGCAGCTTCTAGAAACAGTCCTTCTGTGACAGATACAAAGAAGATTTGCTTTGTGCTGAATTGCATGTTGCAGCAAATAGATTTAGCAAAATTTCAATATATGTAGCCTGTATGTTCAATTCAATTAAGTTCCATAAATTTAGAGCTGGAAGGGACCTCAGAAGCCATGTATTCTAGCCCCTTCATTTAAAGATGAGAAAACTGAGATCTATGGAAAGTAAATGACTTGCTTAGGGTCACATAGGATTTGGTAGCAGAGCCAAGATATGAACACAAAGGATCTTAATCTAGATTCAATGCTTTTTCCATTTAGCATGGTGCCAAATAAGCACAAGGCATTATGATTCATATGGATGATGCAAAGATGAAGTTGACTCAGATTCAGCTTTCAAGGCACTAAGGATACAAAATAAATGTGATACAAGGTGGAATGAAACAGAAAGAGGGACAAACAGAGAGAGAGGCAGACAGACAGTACAGAGGGACAGAGACAGAGACAGACAGGCTTCTAGATAGGTCCCCTATGAAAATCGGAGGAAAGAGATCACTTTCAAATGAGGGGTTGAAAGAAGAATCATAGGATTTAGAACTGAAAGAGGGGCCTTATCAAATATCTAATCCAACCCCTTCACTTCATAGATAAGGAAACAGAGTCCCAGGAAAGTTAAGTAACCTTTCCTAAACGTATTAAAAAACAGAACCAGTATTCTAATCCAGATCTTTTGACTTCTAACCCAGTGATCCTTCTACTATAAAAGGTAATTAATTCTTCACCTGGGCTCAGGAGGAAGAGAAAATAACCCTAGATAATAGTTCAGTCTTGCCACTTTTAAAGACCCAGGAAACTAATCAAGGAGACTACCTCCCACCCATGTGGTAGGGGACAAATTGGGCTCCATGTTAGCCAAACTAGGCATGCTCAAAAGGCCAGTCCAAGTTACACTAAGGTTCTTACTTATAAACTCGCAAGAACTGGGAATAGGTATTTTGTCATCTTCCTTTAGGATAAGTCATTTGACCTATTTGTCTCAGTTTTGCTAAGTCCTGTTGTAAATTAAAATTTCATCTCTGTCAGTGATTTAACTTAATTAACATTTATTACTATGTGCCAGGTACTATGCTAAGTGCAAGGAACTAAAATAAGAAACCACAAAAGACAATCTCTACTCTCAGGGAGCTCACAGTCTAATGTGGAGACAACATGAAAACAACTATGTACAAACAAGCTATTTATAGAACAAATTGGACATAATCAATGGAAGGAATTATTAGACAGAGATCAGGAAAGGTTTCCAGTAGAAGGCAGGATTTTAGCTGGAATTTGAAAAAAGACAGGGAATCCAGGAAGTGCAAAAGAGGAGGGAGAGAATTCCAGGCGCATAGATAGCCAGTGAAAATGCTCAGAGCTGAGAGATCAAGTGTCCTGTTTGAGAAACAGCTAGGAGGCCTGTGGTTTTGGATCACAGAATATGGGAGTAAGGAGAGGAATAATTACATTCTCTGAGCCAGGAGAAGGCTATATAAGCCCTGATGTGAGGCTTTGTTTTGGGGCTCACTTTGAGAAGTGTTCTGTGATTTGATCAGATGAGACTCTGGGCAGCCGTCAAGCACCCCAGCTTTGAAAAACCCAGATATTGATGCTTCCCTCTCTGGAAACTGATTTGGTATGGATGTAATGGTTGGACAGTTTGGAGGTCTATCTGCTGAAATGTTCTTGTAACTTATGCTTGTAACCTCTGTGTACTCTGAAATTCGGGGTGATGACCTTTTCTCCCTAAACTAGGTAAATGATATATGTTTGATTGATTAAAGTAAGGTTGTTAACTCATTTTGAGTTGCTTTCCTTTATCAAAGCAGATCCAAGAACCTGTGTTGGCAGCCACCCTGGGGATGCTGGGGTGCTTGCCACTACAAAGACTCAAAAGTTAGTAGTGAAGGCTGGGTTATGAAGGCCTTTGAATTCCAAACAGATGATTTTTAAAATTTAACATTTTGTTTTTCCCTAATTACATGCAAAAGCATTTTTAACATTCATTTTTTTAAAAATCTGAGTTTCAAATTCTCTTCATCCCTTCCTCCCCTCCCTCTCATTGAGAAGGCAAGCAATCTGATACAGGTTTTACATGTGCAGTTATGAAAAACATATTTCCATGTTAGTCATGTTGTGAAAGAAAACACAGGCCAAAAAAACAAAACAAAACCAACAACAACATCCCAAGAATAATAAAGAAAGTAAAGAAAAAGCATGCTTTGATCTGCATTCAGACTACATCATTTCTTTCTCTGGAGATGGATAGCATTTTTCTTAAGTTCTTTAGAACTGTCTTGGAGCATTGTACTGCGGAGAAGAGCTAAGTCCTTCACAGCTGATCATCACACAATGTTGCTGATACTGTATACAATGGTCTCCTGGTTCTCCTCATTTCACTTTGCATCAGTTCATGTAAGTTTTTTCAGGTTTTTCTGAGAACACCCTGTTCATCATTTCTTAAAGCACAACAGCATTTCATCATAATCATATACAGCAATTTGTTCAGCCATTCCCAAATTGACGGACACACCTTCAATTTCCAATTCTTTGCCACCTAAAAGAGCTGCTATAAATATTTTTGTACCTATAGGTCTTTTTCCTTTTTGTTTTTTGTTTTTTTTATCTCTTTAGGATACAGATCTAGAAGCGGTATTCCTAGGCCAAAGGGTATGCCTGGTTTTATAGCCCTTGGACATAGTTCCAAAGTGCCCTGCAGAATGATTGGATCAGTACACCAACAGTGCATTAGTGTCTCAGTTTTCCTATATACCCTCTAACATTTGTCATTTCCTTTCTGTCATACTAGCCAATCTGATATGTGTGAGGTGGTAGTTCAGAGTTGTTATAATTTGCATTTCTCTAATCAGCAGTGATTTGCAACATTTTTTTCATATTACTATAGAGAGCTTTGATTACTTCATCTGAAAATTGCCTATTAATGTTCTTTGACCATTTATCAATTAAGGAATGGCCCTTATTCCTATCAATTTGATTCAGTTCTCTATACATTTGAGAAATGGAGAAACTTGCTATAAAATTTTTTCACAGTTATGATTACTATCTCTGTATTTCCTTCCATCCTATATTCCCTCTCTTTATCCTATCCCCTTTCTCCTTTCACTGTCCATTCTCAAAAGTAACATACTTCTGACTTTTACCTCCCCCAACCCACCCTCCCTTCTATGAGACACCTTCCCCCCTTTTCTTATCCCCTTCCCCTCCCACTTTCCTATATGGTAAGATAGATTCCTATACCCAGCTGAGTGTGTATTTATTCCCTCTTTGAGCCAATTCCAATGAGAATAAGATTTATGCCCTCCTCCCCCTCACCTCCCCCAACTTCCCCTCCACTGTAAAGTTTTTTTTAAGCCTCTTTCTTCCACCTCTCCCTTTCCCTTTCTCCCAGTATATTCCTCTTCCTCACCCCTTCCAGAGCCAGTGCTGTTACTGATACAGTTGCCTTCAAGGCCTACTGCTAATTTGCTGGGGCACAACCTGCACTGGACTGCACTCCACTCTCACCCTGGTGCAGCAGACCTTTCCTGCCAAACTTCTAAGTTGTCTTGGGCTGGAAAATTGTTTCACCCCATCCTTTTGTGGGTTGTGCTGTTTCAGAATTTGTTTTGAGGCATTAAAGTTTTTTGGAGGGGTTTAGGGGAAAGCTCAGGTGAGTCTCAGCCTTTTCTGTGCCATGTTGTCTCCAAACAAATAGATGATTTTATATTTGATCCTAAAGGTGATAGGGGGCCATTGGAGTTTATTGAGTAAAGAAGTGACATGGTCAGACCTAAGCTTTAAGAAGATCACTGTGAAAAAAGGATACTGGACTGGATAGCATGAAAAAAAAACCAAAAAGCAAAAGAAAAAAGATCACTGTGGAAGCTTATGTCCATTATCACCATGAGGCTATTTTCATATTGCATATTTGCAGGTTTATCTTACTTCCTGAATAATGGTTTCAGATTAGTTACCCCCAGAAATATAAGTGCACTTAAAAAGTTCAATCTCATTTCATTTTGATCTGTTCATTTATGTTATTAATATGACCCTGCTGGTGTTAACCTATCTTTCCAATATAATAATCATATAAGAAATCTATCTTCTAGGTCATTAATAATGTTAAAGAAGACTGGCCTTCAAACACACCTTACCTCTAAATATTTTTGCATACCTAATACATTATCATTTATCATTACTTGTTATTTATACTCTTGGAACAATTTTTCAATCTGTGTGTCAGTAGTATTATCCGAACTAATTTGAATTAGTTTCATAAGTAATTTCATATGACAATATATCAAATAACTCACGGTGGTCCAATTATATAATATCTACTAAGTTTCCTCTTCCACTCATTTTGTAATTTTTTTCTAATATGATTCACTCTTAATAAATGCTGACTCTAACTGATCATAATTTCCTATTCATCTAAGTGCTTATAAGTTTCCCCTTAATATCTGTTATATCATTTTTACCTTGAATTGCCCTTGGTATCCAGATAGTGTTATGTTTTTGAAAGGAAAATACCCCATTTCCTTTTTGACAGTTCATTCCCATTATCCCTGTCCTATGTGAGCAATTCAGAAACCAATTTAATGTTGGTTAACCAAATCTCTCAAGGTATTTTTCTATTTATGTAGTCTAGGTGAGATTTCCTGGCCAGTTCAGTTGCTTCCTGGGAGGACCTTGTGCTGTTTTCTTCCACAAGGACAGAGAACAAGTTTTATGGTACCAGTGAAGCTTTAGTATGCTATTAGGTGATCCCTTCCAAGGTCTAATCTAATGCTGACTATGGGGAAGCTGCTGTATTCTAAGCTAGTGGTTGCCTCATCTGTTGCTATTATCCCTCAATGTAGAAACAACTCTGATATCTACAACACAGACTACCAGGATTTAATTATATATAATCAATTCTTGATAATCTATACTAATGAAGGGAAGCAATAGCACAGATAATTCAAAATGGTAGACAAATCCCAAATTATTTATTTTTCTATTTAGTTTTGGAATATGTTTTTGTACTTACATTTGAATGGAGGTATTACATTCAGGTAATTTACAGCACTTCAAATAAAATAACAAAACTACATTCAGGAACATTTGATTGAGGGGGATCTGGAAAAGTATTTAGTATTCCCGTACTGCTCCTTGTCCCCACTCTTGTGCTAAGGGTAGAAAGTATTACCTCTTAGTAGACTAAAAGTACCTCAGAAGATTCATAATCTCATCAGTCTTGGTACTTCCCTTACTGATGCAGATCATATCCTAGACATTGCCTTCTCTACCATATTTATGGGCCCCTACATCATCATCCCTTCTTTCTGGTGGAGGTCAGTACTTTATTCAAAATCTTTTGCTGCACTCAAACCTGAACTTCAAACTTGGAGACTTTACCTTACATGGAAATGTCCCCAACTCCAATGATCTGCAATATCACTCCATCTCAACCATACTTAGGGAGAATAAGGCCTTCCAACTCATGATCATCCAATAAGTGTTCCACCTCCACAATCCATACACTCTTTTGTGACAACAGTGTCCAATTCTTCCAGCTTCCCCTATTCTTTCCATTCATCATGATCTCCTGATTCTGTCTTCACTGCAACCTCCAGCCATTTCACTTTTCTCTGATTTTCTAGGCCACCATCCTTGTGCTAGCCTCAGTCAGTCAACTAGCATGTATTATGTGCTTACCAAATGTCAGACACTATACTAAATAATGGAGATACAAAAGGAAGCAAAAATGGTTCCCTGCTTCTAGGAGCTCACATTCTAATATGGTCGACAAGATACAAAATAATTGTACCTATAAAATATATACAGGGAAAATGGAAGATAATCTCAGTGGGAAGGCACTAACATTAAGGGAGACTGGGAAAGGCTTCTTTCAGAAGGTGAGATTTGAACTATCTCTAAGTAAGTCAGGGAAGCCAGAAGGTCGAGATAAGGAGAGAGAGTATTCCAAGCATGGGCAAACGACCAATAAAAATTCATGGAGGGAGAAGATGGAGTGCCATCTATGAGGAACAGAAAGCAGGCCAGGGTCACTAGATCCTAGTATATATGGAGGAGAGTAAAGTGTGAAAAGACAGGAAAGGAAGGAGTCAGGTTGTGAAGGGAACCAAAAACACAACTGTGCCTCCTGGATCTACTATGACAATTAAGTCATCTAATCTCAATTATTCTCACAGTACTGTACTCCAGTCCTTTTACTCTTTCCTGATCCACCTTCTGTCACCCTCCCTGACTTGCTCTAAGCCTTTTCTTCTCTTCATAGGCTACCTATACCACCACCTTTCCCCTACCTTTTAACAGAAGACTTTGTCTCATACTTCACTGTATAAACAATACAAGCACCTTTTCCCCAATTCTACTCTTCAAATCACCTCAGCATTATTCCCTATCCTCTCCTCCTTTGTTCCATTCGTAGAGAACGAAATTACCTTTCTTCTTGCCAATAGCAATCTCTTTATTTGTGCCTTTGGTTCAAGGAAACAACCTAGGGAGAGATGTGACCTGGTAATTTGTCTCTGCAACACTTTATCCTATACCTTCTCAGAATTCACAGCTATAGAAGATTCAGAAAAGAAAGTTCTTGTCATCAAAGTCCTCAACACTGTCAAACAGTTCAATGTCAGAAACATATTGTTCTATCAGTGAAAATGACACTAAAAATGATGCATTGCCAACTCCTTTGCAACTGTGTACTAAGGACCATGGAGTCCTTCTATCGGGCTTGCAGCTCAGTGCCCCTATATGTATTATATTCTACTAGAATATTAGTTCCTCAAAGGGTCTTTCTTGATTTGCATCCCTAGTGCTTAGCACATAGGAAACATTTTCTTCATTCATTCATTCCATCCTCTTCTTTCTCCTACAAGAACTCGTCTTTTCAGTCATTCCCTCTCTCTCCCTAATTTTCAATTTTTTCTTATCCACTGACTCTTTACTTGCTGTCTACAAATATGTCCATATATGCCTAGTCTTTTTTTAATGCTTTACTTAATCGTACCATCTCCTTAGATTATTGTTCTACAATTCAGCTAAAACCTCTAGTTGAGGATCAGTATGAGATTGAAAGAGTTTATACAGTACTCTGTGAACTTTAAATTAGTATATAAAAGTCATTATCACCATTATAATGGTTATAACTGAGACAGTTATAGCCCTTCCTTATAGGGGAGTGTCTTATTAATCATAGCACTCCCCAGAAGATAATAGAGGTGATTGAAAGAGCCAAGTAAAAAAAGATATTACCTTTCCCTGAAGAAGACAAATTTAACAACTCTGAAAAATAAGTTCCTGAAGGACCTCCGCCCCCCCCACCTCCCAGAGTGAAGTTCATCAAGGAGCAGAGGCTACAATGACTGGTGGAGAATAGGAGAAACAATTATCTGGAGGAGAGAGAACCCAGAAAGGAGCAGCACAAGGATCTCACCAGGAGATAGAGGCAACTCCATGGCATCAGAGGCATGATTTATCCCTCCAAGCATTGCCCTGGACACGGGTGTTCTCATGTGTATATCCCATGTCATTCCTATGCATATATCCACTCTTTCATTCAGGCTTTGTGAATTTGTGGGGAAGCCATCACAAGGTTTATGAGGAAATGGTCTGTCTGCATTCATACAGCTCTAGAAGGTATCTGCAGTTATAAGTTCTTAAAAGAAAATGTAATCTCTAAAAAGTGTGCTTAACTTTGTCTAGGTCACTCTCTAGCTAGTGACTGAAGTTACATGAAAAGTATCATGAAAGAATTCATCACACTGGAAAGTCTAATTTCTACCCTAATGTATTTTTACCTTCTTATACAGAAAGATACAGTTAAAGTCAAAGAACTGCACTTCACTCAAATGTAAGTGTGATATGTACACATGCATAAGACCTCTTCAAAGTACTGTAAGAAAATCAACTCTACAACAACTATAAAAATCAGTATAAAACACAGAAATAAATATGGGTGGAAAATTAGAAAAATTTAGATATTTCAGTGAAATTATGGAATATAAAAAGGGATGAAGTGAGTAAAGAGACTATAATTCCATTCAATGTTTTCCTAGATTTATTAAACTTAATAAACCCAACCACAAGTTTTCTGAATTAAAAAATTTTTTTCTTATGAGCAACTGATCAGTTTTAAATATACATTTAAAATATGAATTCTTTAAAAAAATAAGAAACAGTGAGAACAAAGTACTTGAAGGCATTTTTTCTTTCTGTCTGAGTGTGTGCTATTGACAGCACTCCAAGGTCCTGCCAGCCTGGCAAGCCAGAAGCACGGAGAAAATCACAGGTGTAGCACATGGCCAAGCTGAGTCTCATCTTCAGGCCACCAGGCCATTCTGCTAATGTGTTTTTGCATTTTGTAATTAAATAAAGATGCTGGGTAATGCTGAAATATCTATTTACTAGATGGAGTCTCCTGAGATACCCAAGGTGCATCTGAATAACATTTCACAGATATATCTAAAGTTGTGTATTGGGTTTGGAAAGTTTATTTTCCTTTATTTGAAAAGCCAATATATCCTTATTAAAAGTGTCTTTGAATGATATTTGTTACTTTAAGAGAGAATGAATATGTTAATTATATTTCTGGTCCCTTGATTTCATTGACAGTTCCCGGTGCATATACCAACATCACCAGATCATTATGACTGATGATCATTTGCGGAGTAAACAAAAAATGGTGTCCCAGGATGCACCACTTCCAGGATTTCTCCTGCCTTTGGAGTGAGTTGCCACATTGCAAATATGACAACAAATGAAATGATGATAGCATCTGCTTAATCTGGCTTTTGTCCATGTGTCACAACTGCCATGTACTGAGGTTAATTGAGACTTTTTTTATTTGCTTAAGTCTCTTTTGTTCATTTAATTTTCCCTGACATGATCTTACTTCAATCATCTTTGACTGAAACACTGTCAATTTTTAATGGAGATGTATTTCTTCATCTTTAATTTTTAAGAAAAAGGAATAACAAACATTTGTTCTGTCATGATTGATTTTGTTGAAATTGTGTTAAATACAACAAGACTATCAATGCTGTTTGGTCTTAAACCATAATTTTTATTTGATGTAACAGTCCCTAATATACAGTGTATGGTCAATAAATGTTAATTGATGATAACCGTGCTTTTTTAGCCAATAAAGTA
Organism: Petaurus breviceps papuanus; assembly: GCF_028583685.1. NCBI lineage: Eukaryota > Metazoa > Chordata > Mammalia > Diprotodontia > Petauridae > Petaurus > Petaurus breviceps. Next base: position 12,834,617 of record NW_027185799.1, read on the forward strand.
ATGACCAACAGGAAAGGCAAGAATAATCATGAAGTCAATCTGGATCCTTCTGTTCATGAAGCACCAATTGAACTTGCCTTTTTTTCTTTTCTTTTCTTTTTTTTGCCTTTGAAATGAGAATAATGGGTTTTTTAGCCCCTACGAGGATAGATATTCAGCTTAGTAAAGTATTAGACTTTGAATAAACTAGTAAATCTAACATAACCATTCTTCCTCAAGGCAACTAGGTGTTCTACTCAAAGATGTTATTCACAAATAGAAACTAGTATGCCATATAAAAGATTTCATTTTCTACAAGAAAAAAAATAGCAAATGAACCATTTTACTACAATAATATTTTTAAATTGGCCTACTAGAAAGAAATTGGATGATTAAGTGGTCTAGACCAAAATGGGGCTTGCCTGATCTCTTCTCTAAGACTGAAGATGCCAAGCTGATATGTGGTTTAGTTCTATTTATGTTTTGGTTAATTTAATTACCTTTGTGGCTACCTTTGCTATGATGCCTGCTGATCTCTCTAAACTAACCCTCACCAAAGGAGACTGGGAGTTTTCACATTGCAGATACATGCTAAATTCCATTCAAAATAAACTCTAAAGTCTCAGTGGTAATAGCTATCTAATGGTATACTCTTCCTTGGGTTATAATTTCGTTAGGCTCCTTATTTTTCTTTTCAGATTTGAATCCTCACTTCTCCATACCCCAAGGCTTAGTAAAATGCCAAGAATACAGTGGAAACTCCATAACAATTTTTAAAAGAAAGACTTGTGAGACCCTGTCATTGGGTACCACTGCTTTCCCCCTGGATAAGAATGGAGTAGCCCCAGTATGCAGTCAATATTGCCCTCTAGTGGTTTTCTCAGCTAAATGGGTTCTAATGCTAGACCTGAGATTTCTCCATTATTTATAGTAGCTGCTCATTAGTACCAGTGCCATTTTGAGGTGATTTTTATTCTCACGATTTTCTCCAAAAATTTCCATATAACAGATTTTAAGTGCCCTTAAAAAAGGTGATCTGGTTTTCTAATAGCCATGATAAATTAACAAAGTAAATAAAACTCCATAATACATAGGATGAGGAAAATTAATGAATGGGTTAAATATTTATAACATTAGACTAGTGTAATATTCTCATTTTCAAGAATTTCATTATTGTGCAGATTACAATAAAATAGAAATGGGGTGCTTCAGCAGGCATTAGATTCCTTATGGTTGCTAAAGGTCTCCCAGGAAAAGAAGGATGACCACTTGATGGGGATGTTGCGGAAGTATGGATTAGACTAGATGGCTTCTGAGGTCCTGACAAAATGATTCTATGAAACTAGTAGCAGGAAGGTTTGGGTCTGATGATGATGATGATGATGATGATGATGGTGGTGGTGATGATGATGGTGGTGGTGGTGGTGATGTTGATGATGATAGCTAACATTAGGAGAGCACTTTGAGGTTTGCAAAGCAATTTAAGGGTATTGTCTCATCTGATCCCTACAACAGCTCTGTGGGGTAGATAGAGTAAGGGAGCTTTTAAGGTTTAATGCTGATATTCAATCAATACAAAAACAATGATTAGGCTCTTATTATATGCTAGGCACTTGCCAGGCACTGTGCTAAGCACTCTAAATACCAAAAGAGGTAAACAACAGTCCTGTCCCTAAAGGAACTTACAGTCTAATGGGAGAGACTGCATGAAAGCAAATAATTGCAAAGCAAGCCATATGCAGGGTAAATAGAACATGATTAGGAGAGGGAAGGCACTGTAATTAAGAGGGCTTAGAAAAGGTTTCCTGTAGAAGGAGAGATTTTAGTTGGGACTCAAAGGAAACCAGGGGTGATAGTAGTCAGAGTGGAGGAGGAAGAACATTCCTGGCATAAAGGATAACCAGAGAAAATGTCTAGAGCCCAAGAGATGGAGTGCCTTGTTCATGGAACAGCCAGAATGCCAATGTCACTGGACTGAAGAGTATGTGTCAGACAGTAAGGTGTAAGAAGACTGGAAAGGTAGAAGGGGTATAGGTTATGAAGAGCTTGGAATGCCAAACAGAACATTTTGTACTTGATACTGGAGGCAATAGGCAATCAATGCTTATTGCTAGGCATATACCACACACACACACACACACACACACACACACACACACACACACACACATATGTAGTCATTGATGGAAAAGAAGGTTTCTTATATACCAAAATATTTATAGCAGCACTTTTGGTGACAATGAAGGACTAGAATCAAAGCAGATGCCCACCAACTGGGAAATGACTAAGCAAACTGTAGTATGGAATGGAATATGCAATGAAATGCATATTTTTGTGTTTTATTGTGCTGTAAGAAATTATGAACATGAAGAAAACAAAGAAGCATAGAAAAAAAATCATATAGACTGATACTAAATGAAACTGAGACAGAAAAATAGTATATAAAATGGTAAATTGTATATACTATATTCCTATATATTTTCTAATTGTATATGCTATATACAAGGTAAATGGAAAGAACCACAAAATGATTTAAAAAATGAATTTTGTGATACTATAAAAAAAAGTTGGCTCCAAATAAGAGGTATGAGAAGATTCCTTTCCTCAATTCTTTGCAAAGGTGGTAGTCCATAGGTGTAGAATATTGTATACAAGTCAGACTATTTTTTTCAATGTACTGATGAGTTTTGTTGGAATTTTTTTCTCTTTTTCTTAAAAAAAAATTTTTATAAGGGATAGGTTTTTGAGATGGGAGAGAGGTAGAGGAATCAAGGGGGAAATATCAGCAATACAAAAATAGAAGTTTTCAATAAAAATGTATTTTTTAAAATTTAATCTTGATACTAACATTTAGGATATGCAAATAGAGTTTAATTCAAAAAAATTTTATATGTGTAAAACCAGCTGATCCTTTTCCACTAAGAAGCTCCAGCTCTGGATTCACGTGGTTTGTTTTCAATCCTGGGGGAGCCTGGCTTCTGAAGAGAGGAGGCAGGTTTTTTACTTATTGTCTCTGGCTCATTATATTCCTATCCAAAAGTAAAGCTCTGAGGACATTCACTTCAATAAAGCTTAGGTTTGGCTCATGCCTAGAGTCTCTCCAATAGGGATTTACAGGGTCTTTTCTCAAGGTATTCAATGTGCAAAGTAGATCAAATATAGGACAGCTATTTATTTCTTCTACCACAAAAGAAATGCTTCAAGACTCAAATGTATTCATAAATACTTGTAGCATGATATAAATACTTAAAACATAAATAGGCATTTCACTTTTACTTTGGGACCTGCTGTCTGGATAATTCCCTCATATTGTCTTCTGGCCAGCCCAGCATTCATGGCTCATGTTCCTGTCCAGTGTTCAACTTTTTATCTAAAAAGCATTGTAGCAGCTACAGGGTTGCTGCAACTCTTATAAGACATCTGGCACTCCCTGAAGAACCCAAGAAGTTAGCATATGGAAAAAGAGAAGAATCAAGAGAGTATGGTCACTCATGTAAAGCCTACTGCATGAACAGTTCTTCCTTTTTCAGTGGCCAGAACTCTTTGATGTAGCTATCTATACACACACACACACACACACACACACACACACACACACAC
>NW_027185799.1:12838205-12869923 GCF_028583685.1 Petaurus breviceps papuanus
ACACACACACACACACACACACACACACACACACACACACTATCATGGGGACCAAGGGACTGATAATGGGATTGCTTCATTTTCCCAGAGCACAAATAGACAGGGACCAAGAAGAGGTTATTGTATCATCCCAAAGGGATTATCCTGAAGCATTAAACCCAATTGCATGTTACTGAGAGTGACCAGGGGAGCTCAGATCAGTTACACATGCTCCATGTGATGGCTCCCTGTAAGGGTTATGGGATTTAAAGATCTTCCATGCCCCGTTGGACTTGCTGACGTAGCAGGAAGGGGCGGAGCAAGAGGAAGCGGAAGCCAAGCTAGCGTTCCTGCGGTGGCTGGCGGTGGTGGCAACGGTGGCGGCAGCAGCAGAGGCAGTGGCAGCGCGAAGCCCTTTTTGAGTTAGGACTGCTAAGGACTTTCTGCTAAGGACTCCTGCTGAGGACTGCCAGGGGCCGGAGCTGCTGGGAGCGCGCTTCCAGGACGCTGGGTGGTTGCTGTGCGTGGGGAGAGGAGGACCTTTGCCTGAGGTAGCCTGTTCTGTTTTAAAGGCTTGAAAATGTGGGTGCTTTCTACTTTATCTACCTGTGCCAATATCATAACTACTCTGATGGCTTTCACTTTCTGGTTTTGGGACTCAGTCTTTTGGTATCTTAATAAATTTTCTAGTTTATTTCCCCATATGGCAAGCATGACGTATTTTGTAATGGATAATTATATCAGCATATTTGTAATCTCCATAGGCATTGTGAATATGGCACTGCTGATACACTCCCACAGGTTCATCCTCACATGTACTTCATGGGGTATACTCTAGCCAGAGTAAATCTAGGGAGACTTATCTTAACATTCTCATTAGATATATGGAAGATATGAAATGGGTATCCAATGTAATTTAAAAATTTATGTCACTTTCTTCCATTTCTTGTTCTCTAATCTTCTCTACCAAGGAGACTCTAAAAAGTACTTTGATTTGCACTTTTTTATTGAAATTATCATGTATCATTGTGTATTATAATGTTGTTCAGTCATTTTTCAGTCATGTCTGACTCTTTGTGACCCTATTTGGGGTCTTCTTGGCAAAGAAACTGAAGTGATTTGCCATGTCCTCCTCAAGCTCATTTTATAGCTGAGGAAACTGAGGCAAACAGGGTTAAGTGACTTGCCCAGAGACACACAGCTAGGAAGTATCTGAGGCCAGGTTTAAACTCAAGAAGAAGAGTCTTCCTGACTCCAGGCTTGGCACTCTATCCACTATGCCACCTAGCTGCCCTTTTATATGTTACATATTATAGTTATGTGATCATATTAACACTGGACTATATTAGTTCCATGAGGATAGGGATTTTGTTTTATCTAAACTTTATATGTCCACTGGATCCTAGCATTAACTCTACATTATCTTGCCTCTTTGTTTTACCACTCAATCAAACCTTTCCAACCCAAACCTTGGATTACTCCTACTATGTGCCTCCTTTTTTCCTGTTCACATACTGTTGAATGGAACTGGAAGAAATCATGTAACACTATTGAGAGGACCAAATGGTCTACCTCTAATTCATATGATCTAATCTCAATGGGTCCCTAACTGTAGCAAGACTATCTTTCTAATCCTCACTAATTGATTTGTTATCCCATGCTCATGGTGTCTATTCCAAAATCTCTTACTTCTCCTATAATCTCAAATGGTTCCCCATCCCACAATACTCTCCTCCAAGGATTTTGTTTCATGTTTCACCAGGAAAATTGTGGTTATTTGCAGAAAGCTCTCCATTCTCCCCTACTCATCTCAAATCATTCAGACATCTTCCTCTACTATTTCCTCTTTTATTTCTGTCTCTGATGAAGAGATAGCCTTTCTTCTCTCCACAGTCAACTTTTCTACCTACACCGTTGATTTCATTTCGTCTCATCTTTTCCAGCCAATTGGCCTGCTATCATCCCTACTCTCTTATCTTCAATCTTTCTCTATGTAATGGCTCCTTCTCTATTGCCTAAAAATATATCCATGTGTCATCCATCTTGAAAAAAAAACTTTCACTTGATCCCACAATTCAAGCTAGTTATTATCTGATATTTCTTCTCCTTGTGGCTAAATTCCTTGAGAAATCTATATATACTAGGTGCTTTCTTTTCATAGATTCACCCTTGTCTAAACCCTCTGTAATCTGGTTTCCAACCTGAGGCACTCTCTCATCAATTACTCTCTCCAAGGTTATCAGTGACCATTTATTTGATAAATCTAATGAGGTTTTCTCAGTCCTCATACTTCTTGATCTCTCTTGTAGCATTTGATGTTCTTCTTTGCTTTCTCTTCCTAAATATTCTCTCTTCTCTGGATTTTCTTGGCAATGGTATCTCTTGGTTCTTCCCTCTTCCTATTTATCTGACTGCTCATTCTCAGTCTTCTTTGCTATTTTTTCATCCATGTTACATTTACTGACTGAATGTTCTCCAAGTCTTTATCCTAGGATCTAGGCTCCTCAGATCTCCTTGGTTAAGTTATCATCTCTAAGAAGATGATTCAGCAACCAAGATGGCAGAGTAGAGGCAGCAACCAACCAAACTCTCCTAACATTCCCCCTCCAAAAAACTACAAAATAGTGCCTCGAATCAAATTCTGGTGAGGCAAAGCCAACAAAAGACTGAGATGAGATATTTTCCCAGCCTACGACAATTTAGGAAGTTGACAGGAGAGGCCTGTGACACTGGGGTGGAGGCTGTGATAGTAATGGCATTTAAAGATTCCCCTGTATTGGCTTGGTTTTCAAATTGATTGTGTTAAAACCCAGAGCTTGTTAATCCCACCTGTGGGATGGACTTGTTGATGTGAAAAGAAAGTCCTGAACTGGGAGGAGCTGGTGACATAGATTTGGAGAGACAGGAGAGAGGCAGAAGGACTTTTTGGAAGCAGCACCTGGTGGAGGCAGAGAGAGAGACTGAGAAGGATTGCTGAGGGCCACTTTGAATTGCCCTGGACTTTTGAGACCTGCCCCCTGAGCTGCCAAGGACTGAGGAGACATGGCTGTTTTGCTGGTACTTTGTCTGTCTGTTTTGATGTTGTTTTGCCAGATTTGTCCACTGGTGAAAGACAGTCCTTTTGTTGAAGAAGTCCTGGAACCTGGCTGTTGGCTAAGAGATCCTGAGACTGTCCTGCAGACAGAGTGAATACTGTCCACTGGTGAAGGACAGTGCTGTTGTTGCAGGGGTCTGGGAACCTTTCTGTTGGTTCAGAAGCCCTGAAGAAGGATTTTCTTGTTGTATGTTTACAGAAATCCTGGGAGAGGGTTTTGCTAATGTTTTCAGGGGTTCTAGGACTGTTCTACAGGCAGAGGATGAATTAATGAAGAGACTGGCAATGTATCTTGTGGCCTTGCTAAGCCTAGTCTCCCCAGGAACTAAGATTGCTGAGAACTTTCCTCGTGTCAAGATGAAGAAAAGACCTCCATTTGGGTATTAAGTAACTCTGGTGTAGATTCAATTGTGATCCAGGGGTGGGGAACTTTTGACCTTTTTTGTGTTCTATGGTTGAGCAAATGAATGTATTTTACTTATGTTTGGAAACTAATCTCCATTTGAGAAGAGGGGCTTTGTGGTGGACTAAATGAAGGTATAGCCTAGGGGTGGAGAAGTATTTAGACCAGGGACTTTGTAATTGATTGAATGATTGGAAGGTCCTGGGGTGGGGTAGTCCTTGGAGATTATTTAATCACATTTAGTAAATGCTGTATTTGGAATGATGTCATGTTTTGATCTTCTCTGTTCTTGGTTGGTCACTGAATAAAATGGAGAGCACCTATGCTGGTATTCTGAACCTTGGGAAGTTGCCTTTCCTTGGCATTACAGTACAGAGGCCAACCTGGAGTGCATGCTCAATACGTTTAAACTATTTACATTCCTCTATGGGAAGATGATACATGTAACTCCTAGGAACTTTTTCATTGTTAGAACAGTTAGAAAGAGTCTGTGTAGACAGAGGGTGGCATGAGTGTGAGTCAATTGTGTTGGGATGATATTTTTTAAAATGATGGGGTGAGAAAAAGAAAGGAACTAGAAGAAGAAGGAAGGAAGAGGGGAAAATAAGTTAATGTAAAAAAAAGTACACAAAAGGAAGGAACATCTTTGGTAGTAGAGGGAAAAATGAAGGGAGTGGCAGACAGTGCTTGAACCTCACTCTCATCAGAATTGGTTCAAAGAAAGAAGAATATATATGTATATGTATATGTACACACACACGGAGGTTGGGTATAGAAATAGATCTTACAAGAGAAGTAGGAGAAGAAGGGAATAAGAGAAAGCAAGAGATGATAAAAGGGAGGGCAGATTAAGGGAGGTAGTGGTCAGAAGCAAAACAGACTTTTGAGGAGGGACAGGGTAAAAAGAGAGAAAGAGAGAGGGATAAACAGAAGAAAACAGGATAGAAAGAAATACACAGTTAATAATTATAACTGTGAATGCGAATGGAATGAACTCACTCATAAATTGGAAGTAGATAGCAGAGTAGATTAGAAATCAGAATCCAACAATATGTTATTTATAAGAGGCATACTTACAAGGGGCAGCTAGGTGGCACAGTGAATAGAGCACTGGCTCTGGAGTCAGGAGGACCTGAGTTCAAATTCGGCCTCAGATACTTAACACCAAAAAAAAAAAAAAAAAACCTAGCCGTGTGACCTTGGACAAGTCACTTAACCCCAATTTCCCTCCCCAAAACAAAACAAAAAAAAAAGATGTACTTGAAACAGGAAGACATATACACAGAGTTTTTTAAATGGGTCTGGAACAGAACCTTTTATACTTCATAGTTGAAGTAAAAAGGCAGGTATAGCAGTCATCATTTCAGGCAAAGCAAAAGCAAAATTAGACCTAATTAAAAGAGATAAACAGGGAAATGACATTTTACTAAAGGTACCATAGACAGTGAAATAGTAAAAAATGTTAAAGGAAATTTCTCTGATAAAAGCCTCATTTCTCAAATATATAGGGAACTGAGTCAAATTTATTTTTAAAATGTTTCCCCAATTGATAAATGGTCAAAGGATATGAATAAGTTTTTTTTTTCAGAAGAATAAATCAAAGCTATCTGTAGTACTATGGGGAAAAATGCTCTAAATAATTACTGATTAAAGAAATGCAAATTAAAACAATTCTGAGGTACCACCTCACACCTATCAAATTGGCTAACATGACAGAAAAGAAAAATGATGAATGCTGGAGGGGATATTGAAAAATAGGTACACTAATGCACTGTTGGTGAAGTTGTAAACTAATCCAACCATTCTCAAGAACAGCTTGGAACTATGCCCAAAGAGCTATAAAACTGCATATCCTTTGATCCCACAATACCATTATTAGGTCGGTATTCCAAAGCAATAAAAGAATAAGGAAAAGGACCTATATGTACAAAAACATTTATAGTGGCTCTTTTGTGGTGGCAAAAAAAATTGGAAATTGAGGGAATTCTCATCAACTGATATTCTATTTATATTCTATTAGAATGTAGTTTTCTTTATATAGAATATAATTTTCTCACTTTCTTTTTCCTGCTTTTTATTTGCACTATGGCTAATAAGAAATATATTTTGTGTGATTTCCATGTGTATAATTGATATATGTTTCTCACCTTCTCAATGGGTGAGGGATGGGCTAGAAGGAGAGAGAATTTAGAACTCAAAATCTTTTTTTAATGTTAAAAAACAAGCAAATTATAATTTTTTTTAAAAAAGGAGATAATTCCCAAATCTATCTATTCAGCCCTCCTTTCCTTAGCTACAGAGTCAAATCATAAGCTTTAAACTCAATGCCCCAAAGGCATCTCAAATCCTACAAATCCAAAACAGAATCATGTATCTTTTCCCCAAAACTCTTCTCCTTTCCAAACTTCCCTATTACCGTTCAGAACACTGTCATTTTAGTTACTTATGCTCACAACCTCAGCGACATTCTTGACTCTTCACTAGTGCTTACCTCATATATCTAATCTGTTGTCAAATCTTGAGCTCAGGAAAAGAAACATAAAGCAGAAGGAGGCCTTGAGAGTCCATTCCAGGCTTATCCAGGTCAGCACATGTGCTTACTGCCATATTCAGCAATAAGTATAACTTCTGGAGGAGATGGAAAAAAGAAACCCCCTCTCACACAACCTCTCAGAGGAAATTTCAGGAGAGCTGTTGAAGTCCCAAGCCACACTTTCAGAGAAGAGAGCAGAATAAGTTGTCTCTTCCTTTAAAATTTACTATGTAGCTCCTGCTGCCCAATGGGCAATGCTCTTTGATTCAATTCACTTATCATAGGATGGTGAGTGGGGAGAAGTGGTACATGGGAACCAGTCAGAAGCTTCTAATTGAGTTAGAGGCCAAAGCAAGTACCTAGGACATAGTTTCAATTCAACTTATACTCCATGGGACCGCAGGCCCATCCCCAAGCATTCTCTAACCTTACCACTACACATAGATAACCAGTTCTTCCCAGGCCTGTGTGAGTTGAGGTAATATAGAGCAACAGACAGAACATTTTATTTGGCATCCCTAGAAGGCTAGGGTTCAAAATTCATACCTGCCACTTCCTACCTGTTATTTTGGGCAAGTCATTTCTCTCTCTTAGCTTCAATTTTCTCATGTGTAAAATAAAGTAGTTGAACTTGATGATCTCTAAGGTTCCTACCAATCCTAAATTTATCATCCTATAATTATACCCAAAAGCAAGAGAGAGAATCTGACTTCATGCATTTAAAATTAATGGTGCTTTCTGAACTTGGTTAGTTTGGAATCCTCAGTCACTTAGAACTTCAAACATGACAGAAAAGGCAAAATTCATCCCATTCAAGAAATATTTATTAAGTGCATTGTGCAAGGTGTGGTGATGGGACTGAGGCATATTTAAAAAAGAAAGAGAGAAAGAAACCAGATAGCCCCTTTCCTTGAAGAGCTATTGGCAGTAATATAACAAAGAGAGTGTACGTGTGCCTGATGCACAGTGCCGTTAACTACATTGGCAAGAATTTGGCTTGGAGATATTTTCCTGGCAACTCTTTGGAAGATTTTTGTGCTCTACAGCTGCACTGAGGCATAACTCAGAAGAATCTAATTTACATTACTCAGCACTAGACCTGGAAAACCCTAACTCATCCATCAATGGTCCAGACATGAAGAGTATTTGAAGCATAATTTAATACGGATGGACTCCTGCTAGCTGCAAGAAACACTCACATCTCTGTGGCGCCTTAAGGTTTACAGAGCACTTTTCCCAAAACATCCTGGGGAAGTAGATGGTATAAGTATTAATTTCCCCATTTTACAGATGAGAAAAATGAGGGAAAGAAAAGTGAAATGACTTAATAAGAGTCTCATACTTGAGGTCAAAGTAAGGATTCCAGTCCAAATCTCTCTTAATCCAAGGTCCAGGGATCTTTTTTTCTGCCTGATACTGCCTCTCCAAGTACAGGGATGTTTTCTTCCCTATACAAACATCTCTACACTTGTTTATTTCAGACAAGGCTCCAAAGAGATCGAGGTTTTCTGTGGTTCTACTCAGTCCTTCCTGTCAGTGGTACCAGTCTTTATCACCCTAATTCACTACCTCTCAAGATGCCCAGTCCCTGATGCTGCCCTCATACTGCCTATAGGAAACAATGCCAATGATGGAAATAAAAGAGACTAAAGTTACCAAGTGGGGTAAAATATTTGAAACATTTTATTTCTTTTAAAATCAATTCATTAAATCTATTTTAAGCACCTACTGTATGCAATTCTAGGCTCAGGTTGCTAAGATAAAAATGGCACAAACTTTATATTCTAAGAACTTGCATTCTAATAGGGGTGATAAGAAAGGCTTGCACATTATCCATGCAGTCATCCATGAAAACCCCAATGGTTTTATAACTTTGGAGTCAACCTTGACTTTCCCTCTCCCTCAACTCCTATATCAAATCAGTTGTCAAATTGTATAGCTTCTGCCTCCACAATATTTCTTGCATCTTTTCCCCTGCTCTCCACTAGTTCAGGTCCTTACCACCTCTCATTTGGAATATTACAATGGCTTTCTAATTTGTCTCCCTGCTTCCTGTCTCTACTCCCTATAATTTATCCTTTAGAATAGTTGCCAAACTGATAGTAATAAAATACACATCTAACTATATCACACCCTCTCCCCACACACCATAAAAAAATCTTCAATGGCTCTCCATTGTCTCTAGCAGAATTCATTGAAATTTAAGGCCCTCCTCAATCTGGTTTACATACCCTTCCAGGTTTATTTTATATGACTTCCCTTCCTATGCTCTCTTTTCTAAACTGGTCTATTACTTGTTCTTTATACATCTGTTCCTTGGCACAAATGTTCCCCTATTTCTGAAATGCATTCTCCTTCTCAACTCTGTCCCTTGGAATTCTTAGCTTCCCTTAAGACACTGTTCAGATGCCGCCTCCCCATGAGGCTTCTCTTGGTCCTCCCACAGTTATTCCTTCCACATTATAACTTTCCATTGGTTGGCATAATAAATTTAATGGGAATTTGAGGGAGTTTTATGGAAGACACAGATGACATGTGAAGGCCAGCAGATGACAAAGAAAAAGTTTAGAAACTCAGAAATACGTAATACATACACACATTACATATGTGTATGTGTATAATATCAATTCTAATTTTACAATAAGGTAAACACCTCATAAAAGAAAAAGAAAAAATTCAGACTTATTTTCAGGTAGGAAGGGAGGGCCAAAAATTTTTACATGGATTTTCCAGATTGCAGGGGTGCTGTACCCCATGGTCCCCATGATGTAGAAGGGATATCTATAGTTGCTAGAGGGTACCTTCCCTTCACTTCCAACTCTCCCCATCCCCCATGAAATTCCTTTTTGTTGACTTTGAACATATTTTGTATTGATTCTTCTGTATACATGTTGTTTTTCCTCAAAAGAATGTAGGCTCCTTGAGGGTAGATATTATCTTGTTTTAGTTTTTGTATACCTTATGCCTGGCACAATAATTTTTTTTTAAAGCAATTGGGGTTAAGTAACTTGCTCAAGGTTACACGGCCAGGTGTTTCTGGGTGAGTGATAAGTGTCTGAGGCTGAATTCGATCCCCAGCTCATCCCGACACTGGGGCCGGTGCTCTTACTCGCTGTGCTACCTGGACACTCCAACAATAATTCTTAATAAATGCTTATTGAAGAGAAGGAATCAGGGGAGAAAGGATTTTCTTGATTGTGCAAACTATTCACCTAGAATAATTTGTGAGTCAAGCGTCACAAGGGATGATTTGGTTTGGTCATTTGCTTATTTAGAGGTTTTACTGGATCATAGATTTGGAGTTGGAAGAGATCTTAGAAGTCATTTAGCTTAATTCTCTATTTTATAGATGAGAAAACAGAAGCCTAGGGATGGTGAATGACTAAGGTTGCAAAGGTTAGAGTCAAAGATCTTGTACAAAACAACAGTTCCTGTTTCTGTTGTAGAATGATGACCTTGACTTTAATCCCCTGTCCAAACAATGAGAAGAATTGCTTTTGAGGAAGTAAAAGATATTAGATAAAAACTACTGAGGACTTCCTTGTGAAAGATCATTTTAAACTAGTTTTTGCAGCTGTTTGGGGGAGATATATCTTAGATTCAAAAATGAACAGCTAATCCCATCTGGTGATTGGTGACTTGTCAATGGAACTTATGTAAATGATGAATGAAAGTGACAGGTAAAGAACAAAGCCACTGGACCAGTGTGATAATGATTAGGGAGATTATTAATCTTCACACCTGCTCAAATTGAACCTCTTCCAGTCAGATGAACATACTGCCTTGTCTTTAACATCTTTATTTGCATGCCATGTTGACAAAGAATTATGAAGGGCGAACAATTTTGGGCTAAATGGTGCAACTCATTTGGAAACCCCTGATTCCTCTATAAACTGCCTGAGTGAAAAGTTGAATTGTACCACAAAACTTTTGTCCTGAAATGGTTACCTAATCAAATGGCTACCTATCAAAATGTCCTCTTCTCCATGTTGCCTCTCTCTTTAACCCAGTCCCCTTTCTTATGCAATCTAATTATACTTCTGTCAATCACTGCCTTTCCTCCACTCAGAGAGCCACTCCACCTTCCAAATGCAGGCTTTTTTCAGCCTCTTTCAGTCTTTCATAGCCTGGACCATAGGAATAGCTACTTAGTCTCCTCGTATCTAGTCTCTCCCCTCAATAATATCGTCCACACAGCTGCCCAAATCACATCTTCTTAAGGCACAAGTTTGACTACATCACTCCTCTGCTTGGGAAACCATCAGTAACTTTCTATTGTCTATTAGGGGTATGGATGGTCAAATTTTCACTGTAAACATTTATGTCTTGTAAATTGGTAGACAAATACTACAAATGACTTCATTTATTGTTCTGTTGATGTCGAGAGACTTAAACAATGAAGAAAAAGGTTAATAATACAGATTCTAAGATATATTCTTTTTTTCTCGAGTTAGTTGTTAAATCTTTATCAAAACACCAATGCTTATGACACAATACAAGCCCTTAGCATTGCATTTTAGACTTTTCACAATCTAGTTTTCACTTACTTTTCCAGCCTTAATTCATACTATGCCTTTTCACAAACTCTCAATTCCAGTCAAATCAGACTTATTATGTTGTAATTTGATAAATATTTGTTAATCACTTCTATGTACCTATGTGCTAGTTACTATGCTAAGTTCTAGAGATACAAGTTTTAGAAAAGAAAGACAGTCCCCTCCTTCAAGAAGCTTACAATCTGATGGGGGAAGATAATTCACAATAGGAAACTCAAAAGAGAGGTGGGGAGGAGATGGACAAATGGTATCCTGGGTGCAAGATGATGGTGGCATAGTCAAAATCAAGCAAAGCAGCTCATAGCAAATGGTGAGATGACTGGGAATTTAAGTGCTCTCTAAAGGGAGGCTATGGAGAGGTGTTGTCTTTGTTCTACCCCCCAATACTCCAATAAGAAGGGTCAAAGCAACTGAGGATATAAATGAGTTGTGAGCACCAAAACTGAAGCAATTTCCATGATGATGAGCTTCCCACAGATAAACTTATTCTCAGTGGCAGGTGGTGGGGAGGGAGGTGTTAGGGGCTTGAGGGAAAGATGAGTTTCTTGATGAGGAACTTGAACCATTTATTTCTATGAATTCACACAAGCTATTTTCCATGCTTATATTGCACTCTTTCCTCATTTCCTCTTAGAATCCAAGGTTCAACTCAAGGTGCCATCTTTCCTATGAAGCTTTTTCCTCATCCTCATAGTTATTAGGTAATTATTGATTGTACAAACTATTCATATGGAATAATTTGTGAGTCAAGCTTCACAGGGGGTTACTTTGGTCATTTGCTCATTTAGAGGTTTGACTGGATCAAACATTTAGAGATGAAAGAGATCTTAGAGGTCATCTAGTTTAATCTTCCATTTTATAGATAACAGAAGCCCAGGGAGGGGGAGGGACTTAGGTCCTACCCTCTCAGTTTTCCTTATACTGCACTTATTTCTGTGCATTTTATATTGAATATAAGCTCCAAGAAGAAGAGGATTCTGGAGATTTTGCCCTCATCCTGTATGAGAGGAAATAACAGTGAGATTTGTTTTCATTTGAGAAACTCCCTGATCTATAGCACAGAGGAAAGCCTGAGAGACAGTGGGAAGGTAGAGAAATGCCCCCCTACACTGCCCCTCATCCTTGTCTACCTACAGTGAGTAGCCTGCAAAGACAAGATGCGTAGGAGAGGACTTCCACTGGAGGAAATCTTATATTTGGGATTTTGGCAGCATGCTCAAAGCAAGTCAAACCGCCACCACCACCACCGTTATGTTCCCTCAGGCTCTAACAGAGAAAGCTCAAGACCACGAACCCAAAAACCTTGAGAATATTGCTGCTTCCTGCCCACTGCCCTCAGCCATCATCCCAGGAAGCAGCTCCTATGAAGATGGAGGCTGGCATCTACAAGAGCTATAGCCAAAGCTACTAAAGACCCCAAACAGAAAGGTATGTCACATGGTTCAGAAATTTATATGATTTTATTCATGGAAATAGCATTAAAGAAGAAGTATTGCCACCTACTTTGCCATTGTACCCAAAGGACCTTGGGACCTTTCCCTCTGACTTGGAGCTGAAATCTTCTATACATATTACCTCTTCCGTTAGAATGTGAACTTCTTGAGAGCAAGAACTATCTGAACTTTTTCTTTTCATATCCTCTGCATTTATTGCAGAGCTTTGCACACTGTAAGTGTTTAATATATTCTTCATTCTCACTCATTCATCCATTGATTCATTCATTCATCAAGGGTAGTGTCTGGTTTTTATCTGTATATACAGTGTATGGAATAGTTACTTCATAAATGTTTGTTGAATTAAATTGAATTAATTTGCCCTACAGAAAAAATAGGTCTCTAGAATAACAACGACGTAGAGTGTCTTAAAAAAAAAAGAAGTAGGGGTACACAGAGATGATCATCTGGAATAGATTTCAAGTCGAGCCCCCCATGGGACAAAAGTTTCTGGGAGGCCTCTGCTGCCAAATAAAAAGAAAGAAAAAAAAAGGTATTCTGAACAAAGCCTGTTTCATGACAACATGTGGATATACAAAATAGGTTACACATGTGGTGCTTACTCTTGAACCCAGAAATTAAAGCATGGAAAGAAGAGCTGCAGAAGACATACAGGACACAGGTCCCGTATAATGAGGAAGATTTAATGTTACCGTCGCCCAGACTAAATCAATAGCTGGCATCCTAACTGGGCCAGCTATTGAGAGAACATGATTTGCTTTTCCTTCCCTCTATTTAAATGGATTTCTTTTATCATTGGATAATTCTGGGTCTACAAATTCCATTTTCAAAGTTCCCCTAGACAAAACACCCCTTTAAAAGATTATATGCGTGATGAAAAAGAGATGATAAACATGACTGAAACCTACAGAAATTATTAAGGAGAAAAGAAAAACAAAGAAGAAGGAATCTATTTCTTGCCAGTTACCTAAACCACTGTTTATTTACAAGAGTTCATTTTCTAGAATGCCTTTTATTTGAATCAGCTACACTTGACTGATATCAGTATTTCTGTGTTCAGTGTGGCTAGTCTGTTTGGAAATTAGAAAGCAGTTTCAGTGACCAGGCAGAGAATATATCAATCCATGGGATTCTAATAAAGTTAAAGGGAAAAGCTCTCTGAAATGTCTAATCTCCTTTACCCTGCTTCCCCTTCAGAACAATTCATCATAAACCTTTTCTCCCCCTTCATGACTTTCCTCACAGAGCTGTGAAGATCAAATAGCAAAGTCACATGTGAAGTGCTTTGGAAAATATTATACTTCCATGCTTCAATCAACTATTGTTTTTTTTTAATTACTTCTCATTGATTTAGGGGAACCCTCCATTAGGGAAGATCTGATAACACAACTCTATCATCTCATCTCATGTGATTTCTTTCTATAAATTTTCCACAGAGTATTTCCTCAATATGTTGGTTTTTCTCTGGTACTTTTAACATTTTGTGACTATCAGTGAAAAACTCAGGCTATACATTTTTCAGTCATGCTATAAAATCAATTCATAAATTTTTGGTCAATACACATCCTTAAGAAGTCCATTGGGTCATCATTGATAATATGCTGCAGCTTGCTTACCTCCATTAGAGTGTAAGCTCCTTGTGAATAGGGATTGTTTCATTCTTTGTATTCTTGTCCTCAGCACCTGGCACATAATAGGTAATTAATAAGTGCTTGGTAATTGATTGACCAACCCCACCTTGCATCTCCCTGTTGCCCTCTCAGTCATAAAGCCATTCTGATTTTTCTGAGATCCTGGTGTGCCACGATTTGCAGCTGTCAACATCATTATTCATTTAATGAGATCTTAAAAATTCTATAATTTCTAAATGTTAAAATCAGAGTATTTAGAAGCTTTTCCTTCTATATACCTTTTCCAGGGCTGGTCACTTTCTCCTCCTAGTCAACTGATTGAGATAATGAGTATGTTTGCCTCTTGGCACCGATCCTCCCTTCCCATTTCTTTGGAATTACCTTTCTGCATGAAGGCTCTAGAAATGCACTGGGAAATCACTGGGGCCAAATAGTCCTCTTGGAAAGCAAAGAGCCATAGAGTAATCAAAACAAGCCAATCACACGTTGACCTATTTCTGGTACATTTTCATCCTCAATATCTAAGCATCAATTTAGATATTGAGGGGAAAAAAATACATCAGCTTGGTGCATTGGCTGAAATTGCTGCTGTTGTGTAAGAGTGAATAATGGGTTTAACTTTTTGGCAAAGAGAAATGTCATTTCTCTCTCTTGTGTATTGTCAATTATAGCATAAAGAACTGACTTCAATGCACTAGGTTTTGTTTCAATCAGGATAAAACTGAGAGGGAGATAAATTTGCCTTCAAGACTTTCCCAAAATCAGTCATCTTTACCTGAACCACCATACTTTCTTCTTTCAAATCTCCTCTTTTCCCATGTGCCCAATGTCCTTAGGCCTCTCCTTCTCTAAGGTAACTCCCTCCATACACCCACAATCACTCAAAGACCTCCACCTACTACAGCACCATTCAGATCTGCTCTCCTCCATGGATAGCCCCTCTCACTTTCCTTACCTTCACCCATCTAAAGACAGAGAGGCCAGAGCAACATTATCTAATAGTAAGAGGGTTTAACCAGGATGTAGGAAACTTGGGTTCTAATCCTAAATTTTCTGCTTCCTGGTTATAGACCATAAGACTTTTCTCTTCTCAGTTTTCTCACCTGTAAAAAGAGGCTCCAAAGTGCCTTCCAACTCTGAGCATTATGATCTGAACAAGTTAATATAAAAGTCAAAAAGATGGCGTGAAGCAAAAGCCAGATCATGAAACTAACCTATGTATACTTTCACCCTCCCCTCCAATACTTTTACACAAATGTCATCAGATGGGCAGCTTGAAGGGAAAAAGGAGTCAGGAAGGTACAAAGGTGCTACTTCAAAGACTATGTGTAGAAGGTCGATCTAGTATCTTTACCTTAATGATTATGAGACGTTTATGAGTCACTTGTATGTGAACCACAGTTATTCACCAAAATTCTAACATTTTAGAGCTAGAAGACCCCATACATTACAGCTTATAGGAGTTCTTAACCTAAGGTCCATAGTCTAGAGATCCAGGCAGAGATTTCAAGTAGTCCATGACTTTGGGTGGAGGAAAAATGACTTCTTAATTTCAATATAATTGGTTTCCTTTGTAATCCAATGGATATTATTTTATTCATTTGAAAACATTATTCTTAGGAGTCCTCAGGCTTCACAAACCTGACAAAGAGGTCCATAATGGAATAAGAAAAGTTGAAGAATATCTGGTCTACCAAACTCCTCCCTGAGGAAACTGAAGCAGAATAACTTGCCCAAGATCAAATATTAAAATTTATTAAATTTTATTAAATATTATTATTAAAAATATCAAAAATTAGTGGCAGAGTCAGGATTAGAACCTGGGCCTGTTAACTCATTCCTTCAGCTAAGTAAGCCCCCTCCTGAGGAACACCAAGTGCTTCCATCAGTCATTGCCCATCTAGAAGTAATAATATATGAAAAGATGTCTGTAAAGCACTTTGTAAACCCTAAAGTCATTAGAGCCTGAGTTTTGTCATCTCTGAAATCAGGATAATGACAGCTTCACTACCTACCTTAGAGGATTTATATGAGGAGTTTAATCTTAGTTTTAAAAAGCCTGAACTAATGGAGTAATCCTGTGAACAGAGGTTGGAGACAGAAGTGGGAGAAGTTGTAGAGATAAAATCAACAAGATTTGGCAACTGTTTGGCTATAGATATGGCAGAGTCAAGATTCAACCTTGCAGTCTTTGCTCTGGTTGCTTCTCAACCTTTCTGTTCCCCACCCCCACTCCAAACCCCAATAACTTACAACATACTCATTTCTTTTTTTCCTTTCTCTTCTTTTAAATTAAAAAACACATAAACTTTTGGCTGCTACATGGCACAGTGAATAGAGCACCGGCCCTGGAGTCTGGAGGACCTGAGTTCAAATCCAGTCTCAGACACTTAACACAAAACTAGCCCTGTGACTTTGGGCAAGTCACTTAACCCCAACTGCCTTACCTCCCCCCTCCAAAAAGTAAAACAAAACAAAACAAAAAAAAGCAACATCTAAACTTTACAACCACCAGCAGACACAGGTACTCAGATAAAAACATCAAAAAGAGATTGTACATTAAATGGGAAACTTCCATTAGTTTTTTGAGTGTATATTATCTTTGACAAGATAATAATAAAATTGTCCTAGTTGTGTGCTCTTTTCTCAACTTTTTTTCCTTTTCTATGTTTTTTCCAGATTTTATTCTTGTTATTATTGATTGAACTATCTAGTCAATGTGTGTCTTGTTTGTTTGGTTCAAATTTCCTCACTCACCATTACTTCATATATCTTCTCCTATTTCTTGACAAAGCATTTATTTCACCAAACTTCCAGATTCCCTTTTTCTTTTTATCTTTTACTTTGTGTTAATTTCGGTCATGGTAACACTTTGTGCTGAATGAAAGGATGAGTGAATGAATAAAAAACAATACCAATTCAGCAGAATTCAAGTTGTTGAGTCATTCCATCATGGACCCCTTCAGCAGGTTTGTGAAGCCTAAGGATTCCTAAGAATAATGTTTTCGAATGGATAGAGTCTGACTCTTCATGAACCCATTTGGGGTTTTGTGGCAAAGATACTGTAGTGTTTTGCCATTTCCTTCTCCAGCTCATTTTACAGATGGAGAACTAAAGCAAACCGGGTTTACTGACTTACCCAAGGCCACAAAACTAGTAAGTGTCAGAGATCTGATTTGATCTACAGGAAGATGAGTTTCCTGGTTCCAAGTCCAGTGTTCTGTCCACTGCACCACCTAGCTGCCCCTAAGGTAAGAATCCAAAGACATGACTTAAAAAACATTAGTAAAATAGTCCCTCCCCTCAAGTAGCTTGCATTCTACAGTGGAAGGACTTTTCATCTTTTTTGTGTGATGGATCCCTTTGGCACTCTGGATTCCTTTAAATGATGTTATTAAATGGATAACAATAACATACATAGGACTACAAAGGAAATAAGTTATATTAGAAAAAAGATGTAATTTTTTTCCCCATCCAAATTCATGGATGCCCTGAAAACTATCCAATGCTCTCCACAAACAACTGCAATCCCTAGAGGTTAGGAAACCCTGCATGTAGAGGACACAAGTGCACAAGCATATATAAACTTGTAACCAGCAGGTGGCAAAGTGGAGGGGAAGTCTGGCTGGTTTGTATTCAGTGCTTTCTGCTCCCTCACTTCTTGGTAAGAGGAGCCAGATTCTCCCAGGCCACATCTGTCTTAACCCACTCCCTTCCACCCCCTCCCTTTTTATCTCTTGGGGTTGGGAGGAGAGGGGGGAGGAGGGAGGAAGAAGAGGCACCAGAACTGGCTCTAAAAACAATGACTGGCTTAAGCTAGAAGCCTTCATCAGCTCCATATGATGGCTACATATAAATGAAGGAGAGGAGGAATTCTCAGGGGTGGGAGTGAAGAAGGCATATATATTCTAGTCAATGAGGACACAGTGCCAGCACACAGAGGTTGGAGATGTATAAAGAACAGCTAGGCAAATTTGGCCTTATTCTAGTTTGCATGATGGAGGAAAACATCTAACAAGGCTCTCAGGGGCTTTAAATGCCAAACAGAGGAGTTTGTGTTTGATCTGTCAAGGTAATAGGGAGCCACTGAGGTTTACTGAGCAGAGAGTGACATGGTCAGACCTGTGCTTTTGAAATGTAACATTACACCAGTAAACCAAATTAAGTGGTTTATAGGGATAATTCAGGTGTGAGGTGATGACAGTTTGAAATGGGGTGGTGGTTGTGTGAAGGGAGATAAGAAGAGGCATAAAAATATGCTGTAGAAGTAGAAACAATATGATTTGACAATAGACTGGATATGTGTGAAACTGCTGGAGCTAACTCTAACCTGATAAAAATGCCTCAGCAACCAGTACAAACCAGGACTTGATTTACTTTGTTGATTGTCTAGACTGAGACAATAAAAAATAAATTCTAATAAAGAGTCAATAATGAAGACCAAACTTTAAAATGTGTATGCATTAATATTTTTCCCCCAGAGAATCTAGTTGTTAAATATTTACTATCAAACACCTGTATTCCTTTCAAAACATTCCATGAACTCAGCAGGAATGCAGGAGAAATCTCAGGGAATGATGTCATCATCAGATTGGAAAGCTAGTAATTTGTAGGCTGATAATAATGATGATGTTGTTGTTGATGATGGTGGTGATGATGATAAACACTGCCCTTTATGTAGTACTTTTTAGCTTTTGAAAAATGTTTACAGTCATCATTTTATTTGAACTTCATAATACCCCTGGATCTATGGGATGAGTGAGAGTGAGGAGCCAAGGAAATCAACCTGGGTGACTAGAAGGAAGGTAGTGAAGTGATAAGTCCCTTGTGTAAAGAAGGGAAATCAGAGGCAGTGCCCACAAATCCCAGGTGAATCACTTACTAGCTGGGGACCTGGGATGAGTCACCTAATATTGCTAACCCTCAGTTTCCTCATCTGTAAAATAAGTATCAAAACATTAGCACTAGTTATCTCACAAGGAAGTTGGTAGCAAAGTAGTTCATTTGTAAGTTATAATATAATAACTCTAAGTTATTAGAATCATGCATTTTCTTACCTTTATTTCTTCTCCCTTGACCTCTGATTTCCTGATTTGCCAAAGTCACCTCAAGAATATCTCAAAATCATTCACTAAAAGAGACCTACTTTCATGTCATCAGCAAGAAGTTACTAACTTATTCTTTACCTTTTTCATCTCCAAGCCATTAGCAAGGATCATAAATTGCCTGGGGACTCTCAGTGACCTGTGGAATATGCCACTAGTTGTCTCCATTCAGAGAAATAGCCACTTTCTAAGCCTATTTTTACAAGAACAAGACATTACCCTTTGCTCTATGAGTACTTATTTTTCTTAATAACATCTTTCAAGGGACATTATCTAAAGCTACATAAACTCCCAAGTAAATTAAGTTCAGCGTTGGTAACCTTTCTTCACTTGATTTTTTGCTTTTCAAAGGATTCAGACAAATTGGGAAACCAACATTTCTCCTTAAAAGAGCTAATTGTTTTGACCCTGTCAGGAAAGACTGGTCCATAATTTTTTATTATATAGCTAATTCTCAGTTATTTAAACTAATGGAGAGACTCCTTGACATGTATTAGCCCAAACCGCAGATAATCATCACAATACTGTAAAAATTCAGACTAGACATCAGTGGAGATGCATTCATTAATATGGTACTGAAACTGCTACTTAAACTAGATTTTTCTTTAAAAATTCAAGTCTATAAACTAATTAGTGTGGGAGAACTCCCTGTGTAAAAACTCCCTCAACTAGTATAGATCTTCGACTTCTCTGTAATTCATGGATTTCTCACGGACAGTTTAGGTGACTTGCACAGGGTCACATTGCTAATATTGGTCAAAGGTGAGACTTGAATCCAGGTCTTCCAGTTCTAAGCCTGGCTTCCTATCTTCTATACTCAGAGGTATGCTGGTAATTATTTAACAATCAGGTCTCTGAGGGGAAAAATTGTACCCATGGCATAGTATTAAGTTTAATCTGCATTTTTAACATTTTCTCCATCACTTTCTTGAATCTAGACAATCAACAAACATAAATCAAGTTGGGTTTTTTTGTCTAATTTCCAAGGTGTAAATGCTCATATTAAAAACTGAGCAATTGGTTCTCTCAAGCTTGTAGGCCTTGGCTCCAACACATCCCTGATGCCACCTTGCCTTTTCTGTATATACTTACCAATATAGCAATCAACACATTTAAATTATTCTTAGAAAACTGACAGTGCTCTTGCTTTGTAATATACACCCATGGGTTTTCCAGTTGCTTGAAGGAAATTAGCTCTGCCTTTAGTTGTGAGACAGATGTAAGATTTGAAAATCCACACTTGGAAAGTTTTGGCTCTTCTTTTTGCTCACAGGGTGAGAGAGCTGCTGTGGCCCAAAGGCAGGAGGGCAGGAATAAAGGAAGAAATGAGGGAAAAGTGGATAAACTATCTTGGAACAATTGAAAGTCAATTTTATCCTCTGTTATTCCAATAGATGAAGTTCCTACAGCCTGGATGTTAACACATCCCATAACACTCCTTTGGAAATAAAAAAGTCTGTACCATCTAAATGGAGCTTTTGTTTTTGGTTTGCTTTGAGAACCATCCATTGACCGTGAGGGCTGGGTGATTTAGTACATATAGACTTTTCTTTTTTTTTCTCTTTTTTATTTTTTAGTTTACATCATTCATTTCCATAAGATTTTGATTTACAAATTTTCTCCCCATTTTTCCCCTACCCCCCACCCCAAAACAGTGATCCCACTGAATATCCCCTCCCCCAATCTGCTCTTCCCCATATCCTTCCCCACACCCCCTTTGACTTTCCAGTAGGGCACGGTGTATCTCTATGCCCCAGTGCCTGTTTATCTTATTTCCCAGGTACATGTAAAATAATAATAATTATATATATATAGTTTTAAACATTTGATTTTAAAACTTTGAACTCCAGATTCTTTCCCTTCCTCCCTCATCACCCACCCTTACTGGGAAGATAAGCAATTCAACATAGCTTGTACATGTGTAACTATGCAAAACATTTCCATAGTGGATATATTGTGAAAGACTTGACTATATTTCCCTCCATCCTATTCCACCCCCCACTTGTTCTATTCCCTATTTTGATCCTGTCCCTTTTAAAAAGTGGGTGCTTCCAACTTCCCTCCACCCTCCCTTTATCATTATTAGGGATTTAAGAGAATACTTTCCTAATTAGGTGACATCTTGGGCTTAGGAAAACCCAATTGGGACAGCCTTGGTTTCTCTGCAACTGTTCATACTTGCCAATGAACTTGAAGCACCTTCAAAACTAAGTTCCAGTTGCAAGAATTGTGTCTTATCTAAACTTTGTATCTTCCTTCCAAAGGCTCCATTTAAAGAGGGTTCAAAAGACCAAGCTCTTCATTTCCAACCAACAACACTTCTTGGATCTGATTCTACTATTACCATACCTCTTAATTGGGTATCCTCTTCATCTCCCCCTACCCTTTTTCAGCTTCCTTTAGTGTATTGTCTTCACCCATTAGCTTTTAAGCAATTTGAGAGCAGGGACTATTTTTCTTTTTCTTCTTTGTATCCCTGGGGAATAGCACTTTGGCACTGTGTCTTGTAAGTGGCTAATAGTATAGTAAGTGGTTAATAAATGTTTGTTGTATTGTAGTAGATTGCAGCAATCTGTACATATGAAGCACGTGATAAATTTTGTTTTTGTAGGCAAAGTAGATAAAAGTTAAAATGTTACAAAACAGTTTAACTTGAAGGACAGTGAGAAAACTACTGATCCTGCCCCTTGATTCCCCCCAAACCCAATTATCTCTTATCTGTAATGTCACAAAGTTATGCTTATTGCTTCCCTGTGGTATGAAAGTAATCTTGGCTCCTAAAAGTGGCACCTGTAGAGCTCAAAATCTGGATGCCTCTTCTGTTCAGGAAGCCCTCAAGGATAGTCCTGACTAGGAAAACAAGGATTCAAGTCTCACCACAGCACTGTGAGGTAGGTACTAAGTGTAGTATTATTATTCCCATTTTACAAATGAGGAAACTGAGGCTTAGTGAAGAGATTTGTTTGTGGGTCACACAAGTAATTTTTGGAGTGGAGACTCAAAACAAGTTCTCTTCTTTCCAGAGATCTTTCCATTCGTGTTGTCTATGCTCTTTTGAGAGGAATCCAAAGAAGCAGCCATGACTGGTTACCCACCAAGAAATTCCTGCCATGTCATTTAGTTCTCTCACAAGGCAGGTAGACATTCTCTTTCATGCTGCATAAACCTACCATGTGGATTTGTTGTTGTTGTTGACTGAGGTGTAGAACAGAGCTTGTACAATTGTTTGCATGCTGTCTCCCCCATTAGACTATGTGTTCCTTGAGAGCAGGGTCTGTCAGGGTTTTGGTTTTTGTATTTCCTTTCTTTGTATCTCCAGCACTTAGCTCATTGCCTGGCATATGGTAATAAACGTTTATTGTCTATTTTCCTGTTGTGAAGCTGGGATCTGACTGCCTCTCCCTCCACTTTCCCTTTTCTTTTTCTATCTCCCTGCTCTCTGCAAATCAGAGCATTGGACAGGGTGTTTTTTCAAAGCAGTTTTCACTGCCTTACTTTCCTGTTCTAAAAATGAGAGCATTGGACTAGATATCTGCTTTCTAATATTCCTTCCAGCTCTAACATTCTATTAGTCTAATTGACACAAGGCAACCATCTGTACATTTTGTAATTGCCAATGAGTCGTTTTAAGCAGCTCTAAACTTGTATTTCCCATTTATTTTTCCATGCTTCAAGGAAATTCTGGTGCCAATAAACATGGCCCCCAATCTAGGTTTATTTCTGAGCCCTTGTCTGTAGTTTTGTGTGCAAATTTGTACATGGTTTGGGCTACTTTACAAAATCAGGAAATTGCAAAAAAAAAAAAGTTGTGCTTGGCAGATAATATTGCTGGATATGTTACTTGTTGAGTTGACTTCAGAGCTGTAATCTGGAAGTTTGTCTAATTGGACTGATTGGTTTTGGTCTTGTGGTCATGAGAGAAACCAAGGATGAAGTCTGAAATGTCAGAAACATTCATCAGCCAAGAGAGGGAGGTGATGACGGTTTCCTTTTTATGTATCTCCAAATCGTTGTGGCATGTTTGGCTCAAACTCTCTTGATTTGTCTTTTAATTTTTACATGTCTAAGAAGGGAAGTACTATGGTTTGGGAGAGTTAGCTTTTTCTCTCCAAAGGCACTTAAAGGATACCCTTAGAATCCCTCTAGTTCTGAAATGCAAAGATGCAATGAATGGGCACAGATAAGGAGGACTTAAAGGTTGCCAGGAAAGAATTAATCTGTTTTTATTTTTTGTTCAAGATGGGAATGGGGTGAATGCAAAAGAATAGAGGTGAAAATCTACTCATCATCTTTGACCTTTCATCCAGATCACTTGATAGGACCCCAGTCACCTTTATTCACATGATAGTTCATTCTTGAGATACCATCATCATTTTTTTTTTTTGCTTTTTGGAGGGGGGAGGGCAGGGCAATTGAGGTTAAGTGACTTGCCCAAGGTCACACAGCTAGTAAGTGTTAAGTGTCTGAGGCCAGATTTAAACTCAGGTCCTTCTGACTCCAGGGCTGGTGCTCTATTCACTGTGCCACCTAGTCACCCCCACCATCATCATTTTTTAAGGACATGGGTGCTACAAAGGTAGTCTCCTTTAGGCCCTGAAAGAACTTTGGGGTCCACTATAGACATAGCCAGTAAACAGTGCTGTCCTGGAAGGTACTCCTATAGCTCCTACCTTCCCCAATACTATAGAAAAGGAGTGTCAAACACTGGACACACAACACTCTTGAGCACAGTCTTAACCAGATTAAAATGTAATTAGGAAATATTTAACAAAATAGAGATAACATCATATTTTAAGACTAAGTTATTGTACTGCCTTTACGGATTCAATCCATCCTCCAACCAGCCAAAGTGATTTTCCGAAAGTGCAGGTCAGACTAGGTCCCTATTCCAGTAGCCCCTTATCACTTTTCCCTGATTTCCTTTAAATCCCAACTAAAATCCCATCTTCTAAAAGGAGACTTTCCCAATCCCTATGAATCCTAGTGCCTTCCTTTATTAATTATTTCCTATTTATCCTGTATTTAGCTTGTTTGGACATTTTGTTTGTTTATTGTCTACCCCAATAGACAGGGAGTTCCTCGAAGGATGGGAATTCTCCTCCTTTTGTATCCCTAATGCTTAGCATAGTGCCTGGCATATGGTAGGTACTCAGTAAATGTTTATTGAGTATTTGTTGGACAATTCTTCTCATCCTCTTTTAAAAAATTTATATGTGGTAGAGTTATATGAATAATATAATATGCTATAAGAAAATGAAAAAGAGGGAGATATTCTGGTAGTGTGATCCACTGCTGAGAGTTGTCCCAAAGAGGAGATGTGCTGATCCTAGAACCAAAAGATAAGAGTTCAAATCCTGCCTCCATAGCTTATTAGTTATGTGACCCTGTACAAATCAGATATCCTACTCTGCGTCCCAGTTTCCTCATCTGTAAAACAGAGACAAAAGAATATTTCTACTACCTAACTCATAAGTGCTGTTTTAAGAAAAATTCTTGGTAAACCTTATGATGCTATATGAATGTCTTTAGCAGAATACTATGAATACAGTATCTAGACATCTACATGTTTTGGGCAAAGGAACAAACACAAAGAATTGGAAAACAGTCACAGAAGCATAGATTTAGAACTATAAAGGACCTTAGAAATTACCCAATCCAGTGGTTCTCAGATATTTTGGTCTCAGCACACCTTTACATTCTTCCTTTTTTCCCTGCTTTTTTTTTTGAGGGGGAAGGTAGGGCAATTGGGGTTAAGTGACTTGCCCAAGGTCACATGGCTAGTATTTTTGTGTTCAGTTTCTGATGCTGGATTTGAACTCAGGTCCTCCTGATTCCAGGGCTGGTGCTCTGCACCATCTAGCCACCCCCACCTTTACCCTCTTAAAAGTTACTGAAGACCACCCCCAAGAGCTTCTGTTTATGTGTACTATGTCTATTGTTATTTATCATATTAGAAATTAAAATATCTTAGCATTATTATGAAACTGGTTTTGACCTTGCAGATCCCCTGAAAGGATCTCAGAGATGCCCCCCCTACACACACACACACACACACTTATTGAACTAGTTCGAAGCCCTCATTTTGGAGAAAAGAAACTTGAAAATGAGAAAGGTGAACTTTTATATGATATCTCCTCCTCTAAAATATAAGGTCCCTGAGGGCAGAGGCTGTTTCTTTTTTATCCTTTGTTGATTAATTGATTGCCCACACTCACATAGGTCACAAGACCAAGGCAGGATTTAAAGCAGGTCCTCTCGTGGTAAATTAATGCTCTTCTTCTTATATCATGCTGCCTTTCTTTTATCTGGAATAGAGTGAAGAGATTCTTGAAGTCTTTCTTTTATTCATTCACATTGTTATTAGAACTCACATGTGGTACCCTTACATACCTAGCAGAATGATTGGTTTATTCATTCTTAGTTCTGTGTCAGTTTGCTGTTTCAATCAATCAATAAGTATTTACCAAGTACCTACTATGTGTGGTGTGTGGGGTGTTCAGGAGGACTTGCACCTCTGATATGAGGGTTTGCTGAGCCTTTTTCAGGGCTACCCATCCACCTTTGGTGTCCACTTGTTGCTCAATTATCACCTGGGGTTCCAAGAAGCTGTGGCATACTCTGTGGCCACACCCCAGTAAACCCATCTTATCAGATCAGCTAAACCAAGTTAAGGGTAACCTACAGGCTTCAAACCTGTTGGTGAGTTAGGCAGATGTCTATTCCAAGCATGCAAAGACTTTCCCTAGTCAAATGGGCAGAGGAGAACAATTTGTTCCAATGGCCATGAAGGTGGCTGAAGAAGGCATCGTAGAACACTTAGAGCTTACTCAGACCCTGAAGACACCAGGCATCCACTGCATTCTGGGCCATTGCCAGTCATCTTGACTTTTGTCTTACCACTGGACTTTGATGACTCTGGAAGAGAGTGAGGCTGACTGCTTTCTGCCTCACTTAAATCCAGTTTACATGTAAGTCAAAACATCACTCTTGGATGTCATTGGTCCCCTTTGAAAACAAAGTATGAACAACAACAACAACCATGTGACAAGTACTGTGCTAAGCACTGGAAATACCAAAAGACATTAAAAAAATCCCTACCCTCAAGGAGCTTACAATCTAACAGGAAGTTTTAAGTATAGGGAAATAGTCACTGTTGAAGGCACCATGGAAAGACAGACACACTAATTAATTGTTGGTGGATGTATGAATTGATTTAACCATACTGGAAAACAACTTGGAGTTTTAAAAAAATGACTAAGTTGACCCTCCCACATAGACTCCACCTTCACTCAGTAATCCCAACACAGGGTATATAGCTTAAAGAGGTCAAAGTCAAAAATAGTTTCCCTGTATACCAAAAATATGGAGTGCTACTTCTTATATCATCCAAAGTATCTGTGTTGTGGGGTTGAGGGGGGGGAGAGAAAGAGGTCATTAATTGATTAGAAAGTGGTTGAACAAATTGTGATTATATGAATGCAATGGAATATTATTGCATCATAAGAACCAATTGATTATAAGGAATTCAGAGAATCCTAGAAAGTCCTAAAAGAATGAATGAATGAAAAAAACATTCATTAATCTCTTTCTATATACCAAACATTTCACTAAGTCCTAGAGATATAAATAGAAAAGCAGACAGTCCCTGCCTTTGAGGAATCTACAATCTAATGAGGAAGACAGAACACCAGTAAGTGGTGGTCAGGAAGGGAAACATGAGTTTTGAGAAATGGTGAGAACATCACAACCAGGAAAAATAGGAGAGTTGATTTGATCATGGTCCCCAAACTGGAGGCAGGGAGTGAGGAGGTACAATGAAAACACATAATTTGGGAGGAAAGGGAGCTAGCTTGAGGGCAACACGATTGGGTGATTGAAGAGTAGGGGGTGAAGTGAAGGACAACCAGGAGAACAGTGTGTACATTGACTACAGTAATGAGAATAAAAACAAGACTGAAAGTCAGACAAACTTTGATTCATTCTAGTGACTAAGTTTGGCCTTTGGAGAATAGATAATGAAGCAGGGGAGACAACGAATGTGGTTTGTTGCATACTCTGTCAAGCAGCTTCTATGTTGATTGCTTTTGCTTAACCCTTTCCCATGTTATGAGGGAGGGTTCAATGGCAGGGGGTGAGGAAAATATATTAGGAAATGACTGGTGAAAAAATCAAAGATAGACAAAGGAGTGAGGGGCGTATGTTGGAAAATCAATGATGAAAAACATAAGACATCAATAAAAGGAGAAGGAAGAGGGAGAGAAGGAGGGGGAAAGAGAGATGGGGGGAGGTTGAGAGAGGTGGGGAGGGAAGAGGGGAGGGGGGGAGAGAGAGAGAGAGAGAGAGAGAGAGAGAGAGAGAGCACTAAGAGCTCATTCCTAGTCTACTAACGCCACCAACTTTTGGTGAGATGACCACTTTTGGGTCAATACCACCACAGTGACTTCAGTGGGCGGTGTCTCTGGCCTGAGTCCCCTGGTTGTCCTCACTGCCTGCTGTATTTATTAGTCTATTCTGCAAGAGACTTTTAGTCTCTAAGAAACCAGATGAGACAAATAACTTCACTGAGCCAAAATTAAGGCATTTTCACCAGAGAAGAATGAAACACAGCAGTTACAGTTTACCAGAAGTCTGGCAAAACTGTTCATGGATTTTATCCCCCACCATTCTGATTTTTGGCAACCAATGAAACTAAGTGCAAAATTCCAATTATTTTCTCATTTTGACCTAAACCCGACATTTTCTTTCCTCAGGCACCCAGGGATGTTAAAGGGGGTTCCCCCTACATGTTTGCCTTCAATGAGCTCCTGAGGATCTGGTTCAAGTTTCAGGATTTCCAAATAACACTGTGGCTTTCTGTTAAACTTCAATTCCTCTATAACTTCTGAAGGCAATGGTTTGGCAAATTACAGCCATTTGTTTCTTTTATTCTTGTTAGTTTGAATTTTGGCCCTGGAACTTTTTCTTTACTTTGGAGAGGGTCTTCTTTGAGTCAGTAACCTTTTTTAAAGGGGCAGAGGAATTTTGACTCACTAATGATCTTTCCCTCCATCCAGATGTAATCCTATTGGGAATAAGGAGTCACTCACTGACAACTAAGAGGCAGCTTTTATGTTGGCTACAGAGAGCCTAAAAGGAAGGGAAAGGTATGATTACCATACAAAAGCAGATCCCTTCCCTATGGGCATGCAGTCGACAGCTGCAAGAATTTCCTGTCTACACTTATTCCTGCCTTCTTTTAGACCATGGGTAGGGAACCTGTGGCCTCCACATGTGGCCCTCTAGGTCCTCAAGTGGGGCCCTTTGACTGAATCCAAACTTCACGGGGATTTGTTCTGTGAAGTTTGAATTCTGTCCAAGGGCTGCACTTGAGGACCTAAAGGGCCACATTGTCTCAAGGCCACAGGTTCCCCACCCCTTTTTAGACCATACATACTTCTTTTGGAAAAGAGAGATGGTGCTGTCCTGTGTCCTCCTATCATTAGAAAAGAAGTAGAAGGAAATGAGGAGTGGAAAGACGACTGAATCTGAAGTCAAAGAACCTATCTGAATTTAGACCAGTCAATTAAATCTCTTTGTATCTCAGTTCCCTCATCTGTAAAAGGACAGAGGTGGACTTTATTGTCACCTAGTGCTAAATTTTGTGATTTGTGTTCCCCTAACAAAAATCAGCTAATGATATCCAGATAAGTAGATAGAGACAGAGATGGAAAGAGGGCTAAGGCAACGTGTGTGCACGTATAATGTACGTATTATGTATGTGTGTATATTATATATAATGTGTGTGCATATGGATATACATACATACACAGGTGTGTGAGTGTGTGTGTGTGTGTGTGTGTGTGTGTGTGTGTACGTACGTACATGAAGGGAACCAAGACAGTTCCTTCCCTTCCAGGAATGAATATTTTAAATGGGAATGATAGTACCATTTTCTTTCAAAAAGGGGTCCTAGAAAGTTGGGAGGAAGACTATGGTAGAGAGACTATAAGAAGCAGTGAGGCGGTCTGGTGTCAGAGAAGCTAGGTGGCACAGTAGATAGAATGCCAAGCCTAGGAAGACTTATCCTCATGAGTTGAAATAGGACTCAGACACTTACTAGCTGTGTAAGCCTGGATAAGTCATTTAGCCCTTTTTGCCTCAGTTTCTCATCTGTCAAATGAGGTGGAGAAAGAAATAGCAAACCATCCCAGAATCTTTGCCAAGAAAACCCCAAAAGGGGTCATGAAGAGTCAGACACAACTAAAATGATTGAACAACAATAACTCCTGGTGTCTGGCTAGACAAGGCATAAAGCTCACCAGTTAGAAAATGGAGTGGAGTCCTCATCTCTGGTGGAATATGGATGGATGAGGATGGAAGCCAAATAAAGTGGACTACAAGGAATATGTAGAACAAAAACTCTTCCATGTCATTAGAAAATAATAGCTAATATTCTTTACAGATGCACATACTACTCTCTCTTCTGTTCTTAGTTTTTGAAATGTTCATATTTGCTGATAAGTATATGTTTTTTAGAAAAATTAATTTAAAAATAGTTCATATCCCATGTAGGAAGGAGCTAAATGTAGACTAAGACTGTACTTGGGTGAAATGAGTGAGGCATGGCTTTCTAGCCATCTTGTATTGACATGGATTATTTTGAAAGTGATTCAATTTTTGACAAAAGTGATGTTTGTGAAGGTGACTCAAGTGGATATATCAGTCATATTGGGATCTGAATTATTCATCATGTACAGAATTGGTGGTAAAGAGCCAGTATAGGGCAAAAAATAGTGATGTGTGCAGCCCCTTTGTTCTATGGGTCATAGACACCTTAGGACTCTACCCAAGTGCCCCATAATCACAGAGGCTGATCTGATCATCCACTAACATCCCTGTTTAAGCATTCTGTCACCTGGCACCTTGGTATCATATTCTTTGTGGCTACCCACTCTTCCTGGCAGCCAGGATTACCTACCAGTGTTTGCAACCTGACCTAAAATGGAGCCTCTATATAAAAACAGCTAGGTGAAGCAGTAGATAGAGTGCTAGTCCTAGAGTCAGGAAGACCTGAGTTCAAATCCAACCTCAGATACTTACTGGCTTTGTGACCCTGCTCAAGTCACTGAACTGTTTGCCTCAGTTTCTTTTCCTCTTCTGTTAAATGAGCAGGAGAAGGAAATGGCAAACTACTTCAGTATCTTTGCCAGGGAAACTCCAAATGGGGTCACGAAGAGTCAGACACAACTGAGCAACAAACAATAACGATAAAAATAAAAGGCATCAATAAAATTAAAGGAAAATGATTTAGAATTAAAGACACCTGGAAGCACCGTGTGTTAGCATTAGACTGAATGGGGAAGGACGAGCTTTAACATTACTAACTGTGATCGTGGGAAAGTCTCTCTGAGCCTACATTTTTGCATGTGAAAAACGGAATGATAGGATCTCTAGCACCAACGTTATGGTTATTGTGAGGTTTAAATTATGTGTGTATATGTATACAAATATTTATATGTGCATGTATATATATAAAGGGCTTTGCGAACTTCTAAAGCACTATACAAATGTCAGTAAATAGTGGCTAGGCAAAAGGCCAACAGTCCTCTACTCACTGGGAAGCAAACCTTTTAGTCCCTCACCATAGTACATTAGGTAAATTCATTAATTTCATTGCACAGGTGACTATCATGCCTTCTTACTCATAGGGAAATCTTGTACCCTACATTGCTGATCCCTTCTGGAATTGTCCCATCTAATGCAAACTAAATGTGATCTTTCCCTTTCTGTGCCATGCCCTCTCGTACATGCCTAGTAATCAAACCTCTTTGTTCATTTGCAAAAGAAAGCAGGTTGCTACTGATAGTCATCTTGGTAAGTTTTCCCTCGGATAGCATCAATCTGATTCTCAGACCTATTGCCTATGCCTGCACTGTCCAGAGAGAGGTCTCTGTGTGGAATTCTTCTT
Organism: Petaurus breviceps papuanus; assembly: GCF_028583685.1. NCBI lineage: Eukaryota > Metazoa > Chordata > Mammalia > Diprotodontia > Petauridae > Petaurus > Petaurus breviceps. The sequence continues at coordinate 12,868,908 of NW_027185799.1, forward strand.
TCCTTGTTCATGGGAACAGAGCAGTTCTTTGCAGGGCATCTCCATGCCTGCTTCCCCTGTAGAGGCGTGACATGGAGACATGCCCAAAAGGAGGTTTGGCAGTTGTCTGACTGGGGGCGAGTCCTCAAAGGGAGAGTGACTGTACTTACCAGGAGCTGTACCCAGAAAAGGGGCCATTTTGAAATGGACATGTTCACTTCCTCTTACCACATCCACCCCTGTCAATTGACTTTGTCTATACTGTGAAGGAGACAAGAAGGGTAGGCTCTCAGGCATATATGCACGCTCAAACTGACCTCTCTGCCCCTTCTTCAGAGAAATATTGGGGTACCTGCCTCATTCCCACATCCTGATAATACAACCCCTGATAATTCTAATAGAACTAGGGAAGGCTGCAACGCTGTATAATCTACTACAGACTTAGGAGAAATAGGAGCACAGATGGAAAAGGTAGTCACTAGTATCTGGCAAGCCAAACTTATTATAATGCTCAGACATTTTGTCAGCCCCCACTTTCAAAAAAAAAAGAGATGTTAATTTAGCACTCCTCCCATATTATTTTAAGTGCTAAATAACACTTTATTACATAAATATGGCCTGCCAGTTCTAATTGCTATGTACAAAATTTGCTAAATCCCAATGTAATGGTACATATGAAGTTGCTTATAGAAAATTGCAAAGTATTTAAGTGACAGAGAGAGAATGTTATGATTGGCAAGGATATCCATTTACTCTACCTAAAATTGAGGAGCCTATGTAAACAAAGTCAAGTTTCCATACACAAATGATTTTTCCTCCAATTGTACCAGTAACATCAAAAATAAAAAGGAGAACCATGAAAAATGATCCCTGTGAGACAATGCACGACATAGACATAATGTTACTTATGTATATCAGAGATTTTTTTTCTTGTTCTGCTTTCTTTCTTTCTACCTTCTTATTTCCTTCCTTCCTTTCTTTCTTTTTCCTTCTCTCTCTCTCTCTCTCTCTCTCTCTCTCTCTCTCTCTCTCTCTCT
>NW_027185799.1:12869933-12962093 GCF_028583685.1 Petaurus breviceps papuanus
CTCTCTCTCTCTCTCTCTCTCTCTCTCTCTCTCTCTCTCTCTCTCTCAACCTCCCTCTCTCCCTCCTTCCCTCCCTCCCTCCCTCCCTTCCTTCCTTCCTTTCTTCCTTCCTTATTTTCTCTTTTTTGGTCATACCACACAGAAAAACAGACGTAAAAGGATTTGGCTTTGACCTTGATACCTCATTTACCAAAGTGAGTTTTGCACTGAGTTTTATTAACACTGAGTAAATCATGGAAATAATTAAGCTGGAAACTGCTACCATTACTCCTTGTCAAGGGGCTATGTTCTCCTTTCTAATACTTGAAAAAAATCTAGTTTTTTTAAGATGTATAGAGATGCTTAAGCCCCAAAGCCATGGCACTGGACCAATACTGCCAGTAGCCCATTTTGAGAGTGCTATAGACATGAAACTTTTCTGGAAGCAGTGGTATGTATTTGAGAAAGGACCAAAGCATTCTTTCAATAATGACATCAATGGTTTTATTGTACCATTTCAAAATTTAACCTGAATTTTTTACTCTCTGAATCCCTTTTTTTCAGGGGGGGGAGGGTGCTAAAAGATTTCTTTTCCTTCCTTCCAGCCTCATAAATTTATTTGCAGTTGGGCTACTTTCAGCTCTGTGGAGGGATCCTGATTCTGCTGGGATTTAAGGAAGTAAAGGGACATAAATTAGCACATATCCCCCATAAACTACAATTTCCAGGTTTCAGTTCTGCCAAATATATCTCAGTCATTGAAAAACCACTACTGCCTAGTCTGTACTTGTCAGGAAAACAATCCATCCCTAAGGACTTCCTTGAAAGCGTTGCTCCTTCATAGGAGGGCAATTAAGTGCACATGACTTCCAAAATATAACTTTTTCTATGTCTGGGACAATTGCTTTTTTAGTAGCAGTAGACCAATTTGGAGGGATTTTTGTGGACTAATTTTCCCACCCAAGACTTGGATTGGCAACACTGGGATCTCTGTCAGCATTTCCTTCTACTCATGGCAGAAGGAGTTCACAGTTAGCTCTCTATGATTGGCAGGGTAGATACTTGTGATTTATAAGGAGTTAGCAAACAATATTTGCCTTTTGAGTTCATTACTTAGCAATAATGGGGTGAAATATAATAGGTGTAGGCTTTCATCCTGGACCTCAGGAACCCCTTAAACAGCCTAATAACTAAAATTTGCCCCTTTTGTCATCACAGACTTGTGAGAGAGGGAATGCAAATCTTATTATCTTCATCTTATACACAAGGGAAATGAGGCTGTGAAGCAGTAGTAAGTGACTAGCACAAGGTCATACAACTAGGAAATCTGAGACTGACCTTGGATATTTTATTTATCTTCTTCGGGTCTGTTTCCTCATCTACGAAATGAGAATGTTGAACTAGGTGGTCTCCAAAGTCCATGAGGACGAGGATAAGGAAGATTCTATGACACACACATATATATCATAGAGTAAGTTAACTGCTGGTCTCAAGATATAAGGTTCCCAAATCATTTGGAGTGACTGTTTCAAAAGTCAAATCCACACTTAAAGGATGAAGGATGAAGATAATATCCATTACTAAGGATATTCAGAAGAATAAGCCTCAGGTTCTTAAAAGTCATAAACAAAGAGGTATTCTAAAAATATTTTGATCAATGGCAGTATTGTTAGAAGAAGATTCCCAAAGTGACAATTTCGAAAAAGATAGTATTCATTTAAAAAAATAAATGTTTATTGCTATCTTTTGTTTTTATATCATCTATATTACAGTTCTCAATCCTCCTCCCAGAGAGCCATCCCTTGTAATAAATATTATGGAGAATGGAAGGTACTTAATTGGGATATACCCAGAAGTATACTAGTAAATGCTTAACAACTGCCTCTCCAGAAAAGAAATAAAAAACACAAAAATTATGCATGATATACTTTTAAATTTAATCTGCATAATTAACATTTTTGCCATTATTTTCCTAAACCTAGACAATAAACAAAATAATATATAAATAATATTACATGAAAAATAACAAATCAAGCCCTGACAGTACAAGTACAGTTTGCTGATTCCTGAGGTTTATATGCTCTCAATGAAAATTTAACAATCAGCTCTGGTAAGCCTTTTCAAACTGACTCCAGTCAACCCCATGGAAAACTGAGCTTTCTCCACTTCTACTTCATGGGATGTACTTTAATCCAACCCCTACTACACAAAGAACAGAACAGAGAAAGACAAATTTAGCAAAACTAACCAATACATTGAAAAATCTTTAAAACCAAAAACTCTTGTAAGGGTCTAAAATTCCAAGATATGTTAACAACTAATTGAAATAGTCCAAGACCATTCTCTGATAGGTAAGTAGTAAAAGGATATGAACAAATAATTCTGAAAGGAAAAAAATAATTCTGCAAACTATCAACAGCCACATGAAAGAATGTTCCAAACTGTTGAGTAAGAGAAATACAAATCAAAACAACTCTGAAATTTTATTTTATTATGCAGCAAATTGATTTTTTTTAATGGCCGATTAGGGAAAGATAGGCACAAAAATACATAATTGGTGGAGCTGTGAATTATTCTAATCACTCTGGTAAGCAATTTGGAAATAGGCTAAGAAACTGACTAGAATGTCTCATTCATTTAATTTGTATGATCTGATATTTGCCCATTAGTTGTAAGCATACATTCTATAGTCAGCTCTTATCTCATGTAGTCAAATGACTCTCATTGCTTTAAAATCCTTGTTCACAGTGACACTCCATGTTAGGCCTTTATTGAGAGGACTTCTCTACCTTCTTTACCTTCCTCAAGTTCTTAGAATTCTTTTATTTTCTCCAAAAATCTTTAAGTGAATAAGAGTGAGCTGTATGCACACATGTGTAAATGTGCAAATCATTATTTTATTTAATATTTTAAGGGAGTGTTTTTGTTTCATTAAAATTTTTAATTGTAAAATTAACCTTCAACAAAAGCAAATATTCAAATGCACAAACAAAAACCAAGGAAAAAAGTATTTAAAAAAAAGATTACAAATGAAACCATCGATTTCCAGCTAAACTCTCACCTTCTACAGGAAATCTTTCCTGATTGCTCTTAATTTTAAGGCCTTCCTTCTTTCTGTTATTTCCTATTTATCCTGTATGCAGCTATTTGCATATAGTTGTTTGCATATTGCAACCTCCACTTGGCCATCAGCTCCTTGAGGTCAAGGATTGTCTTTGACCCTTCTTTGTATCCCCAGTGCTTAGCATGGTACCTGCCACAGAGGAGGCACCCAGACTGGACCGACTTCAAACTGTGCAATGTTAGCAAAGTAGTAGTGAAATCTCTTCATCCTTGTATCCTCAGGCAGAATTTGCAGGGTTTATGTTGGCAAAAGCACAGGCTGTCAGGTCTACCAAGGTGGGAAAGTTTTGAACTTGGGAATTATTTGTTCATGTATCATACATATGTACATACATGTATCATCAGAAGAACCTTCTTAATTTGAGAAGTTCATTACCTACAAGCTACAAGTTGATGAACTTTTTGGCCAAAGAAAATCCCTAAGATTGCCTCCTACCCACATCACAGGGGGCTGAAAATCTCTCTGTGAAAGGAGTTTCTCTATTCACAAAATCACAGAACCTTGAAACAGCAAAGTATAATCTATTACTTTAGCACAATCTAGTTTTTCTGTTCTAATCTATTCCACTCTGCTATGGCATTTGAGCTAGTTTGAAGATTTGTATTTGGAAGAATATTAAAATGATGAATTGCTAACTCCTTATTAAGTACATGACACGTTGTTGGGTACTTGGGAGAATAGAGAGATTGAGTGGTCAGTGACTTTGTATCATCTGAGTCATTTGTAAAGAGATCTTTATACAAATGTAATTATAAAAATATTTCTAAATATGATGCAAACTCTGATAAACTAGAATGCTTAAAGAAAGAGTTAACTAAACTTTCTAGTCCCTTAAAAAAAAAAACTTTCTGAAAATCATTTTGAAACGCTTCAGTACACATTCCTGCTGTAGTAAGGACAACGTAGTCAACATAATTCAATCTTTTTTTGATGATTCGAGATCTCAGCCATAATTACTAACATAATTTCTTGTATGGTACTGTAGATGTAAAAGATGCAGGAATTTGGTCTGAATATATACTGACCCTAGGTGATACCCTAGAAGTTATTTGTTTGCTTTTTTAAAATGTAATAAATCTCTGTTTTGCTATTTTCCTTTTTCTCCTAGAAATTGAATATCTCCTAATCCAACCCCTCAAAAAAATATCCGAATTAGGGATCCTGATCAATCAATTTATTTTTTAATTAATTATTTTTAGGACAACACTGTTCTCATTGAAATTTTTATGAAAATTGAGAATTATCCAAAATCCATATGAGTTTTGGATCATAAATATAAAAAAAAAAAGAACCTCAGCAACCATCCAGGACAGCCTCTTCCTTTTAGAGATGAGGAAGATGAAGCAGAGATGTATTAAGTGACTTGCTCAAGGTAATAAGGTCTGGCATTTGAACCCTGGCCCCAAATCCAAGTCCAGCTAGGTGGTACAATGGATAGAGTGCAAAGTCAGGGAGATCTGAGTTCAAACTTGGCCTCAGATACTTTCTGGCTATGTGACCCTGGGCAAATCACTTAATACTTCTCTGTCTCAGTGTCCTCATCTGCAAAATGGGAGTAATCATAATACCTACTTCCCAGCCTTGTCATTAGGATAAAATGAGATAATAGAGGTGGCTAGGTGGGGCAGTGAATAGAGCACCGGCCCTGGAGTCAGGAGGACCTGAGTTCAAATCCGGCCTCAGACACTTAACACAAAACTAGCCATGTGACCTTGGGCAAGTCATTTAACCCCAATTGCCCTACCTTACCGCTTCCAAAAAGCAAAAAAAAAAAAAAGAGAGATAATATTTGTAAAGAGCTTTGTGAACCTTAAAGTGCTCTATAAAGAAAGCTATTTCTGACTTAGCTTGTAAAACAGCATTTAGGCGCTCTCTTATGCAATGTGCTAAGCAAGAAGCCCATGGCATCACTAGCTGCCAAAACCCTATAAATATATTGACTCTAGCCGCCCATCTCTCTGTTAGGAGTTCAGTAGCATTGTAACCCTCCCCATCCCCCTTTCCCCATCTGCTCTCTGGAGCTGTGTCTGTTCTTGCACTAATCAAAGTTCTGAAGTCTTTCAAAATCATTTTTCTTTACAGTATTATTACTGCATGCCTATTCGTACAAGTCTTCCCAGGATTCTCTGAGACCTACTTTTTCTCCATTTCTTTTGGCAGAATAATATTGCGCCAATTCCGATGCCATCATTTGTTCAGCCATTCCCCAGTTGATAGGCATCCTCTATTTCCAGCTCTTTTTCTTATTACAACAAAAATCTTTGCTATATTTTTGTTCAGATGGATAATTTTCCTTTTTCTTTGATCTCTTTAGGTCATAGGACTAGTAGTGGTATCCCTGAGTCAAATGGCATGCATGGTGTAGTGACTCTGGGGGCATTGGTCCAAAGTGCTTTCCAGAACATTGCCAAGCAATACTTGCTTAGCATCTCCTGCATTCAGTTCCTTCTCTCCAATCCCACAGAACATAGACCATGCCCTTATTATCTCTTGCTTGTACTAGTCTAAAAGCTTTCAAAGTGTTCTCCCTGCCTCCGGTCATTCCTATCTCCAGTCCATCCTTCTCAACAGTCGCCAGGTACAGATCTGACCATGTAATTGGCCTGATTAAAAATCTCCAGCAGCTCCCCATTGCCTCTAACATAAAATACAAGTTCTCACCATGCACTTATGGTTCTCTATTGCCTGGCTTCTACCTACTTTAAGACATGGCGTTGGAGTCTAGAACTATGATTTCATTGCTTTAGGGAATTTATGATGATGAAATTACATCTAGCAATGCAGGTTATGACTACTCTACAATATATTGCTGGGGGAGGGGGATGGGCACTAAGAGATTAAGTGACTTGCCTAGGGTTAGTTACCTATTCAGTATGTTTCAGAGTCTTGGCTTGGACTCAGTCTTTTCCAAGGGCAGTTTTCTGTCTGCTACACAGCACTGCCTCTTATTCTTGGCTACTTTTCCAGCCCTCTTTCATATTGCTCCCTTTCACAAATTCTAAATTCTATTTCAACTGAACTACTTGCTACTCTCCAAACTCAACACTCCATCACCTCAGTCCTGTTTTGTCTTTGCCTTTGTATGCCCAGTACCTAGTTCAGTCAGTATCTTGCAAATAGTAGGTGTTTAATAAATGTCCTAATTGAATTGAAAATTACATTTGTATAGTCCTTTAAAGGTTGCAAAGTGCTTTATTCCCAGTAATCCATTCCCATTTTACAGATAAGGGAACTGAGGCTTATTTTCTCAGAACCACGGTTCAAACTAAAATCTCTTTATCCAGCCTCAGACACTTAACCCAAAAACTAGCTGTGTGACCTTGGGCAAGTCACTTATCCCCAATTGCTCTCCAAAAAAAAAAGGCAAACTAAAATCTCTTATAATTCCAGAGCTAATGTTCACATTATATCATGCCACAGGCAATTCTAAAAATAACTTTGATTTTCTGATTATTAACATCAAATAAGTAATCAAGTATTCATCAAATATGTTTGCAGGCTTGTGGATGTAATGGAAAAAAGGCTTTCCTATAGACATGTAGTTCTTCTGGTGACTCTCATATGAATGATTGCATCAAGCCCCAGGAACTTCTCATCAGTCATTTGGGTCAGTCAACAAACAATTATTAAGATTTACCATAGGTTGTGCTAAATTCCAGGAACACAACTATAAGTGAAAAGAAAGACAGCCCCTACCCTCAAGGAGATATTATTCTAATGGGGAAGGCAACATGTAAAAAGAAGGAAGGTGAAAAGGGAAGGGGAATGATGGAGAAATCTAGAGAACAGCCCATTGGGAAATGAAGAGATATTTGACTTGGGCTCCCTCCTTAAATTAAGATGCTGGGAAGAACATTCCACCTTCCAATCAGAAAGAGAGAGAGGCCCAAGGAGCAATGCTAGCTTTTTTTCTAAAATGAGATTTTTTTGTAGGTGATTTTTTTGCATACATTTGTGATCTGTCCCTCTTATTGCCTGTGGCCCTCCTACAATTTGAAGCTGTTAAATATTTTTCCTTTTCATATACTTTACTCTCATATAAATGTTTTTCCTAGCAACATTTTTGCATCATGTCAGAAAAAAATTCGCAGTTTAAGTGAATCTCCTTTCCTTTATTTTGTTTGGGGGCATTGTTTAGCTAAGTCTAGATTCTTCTGAGGAACTTCAACTGTTTGATGGGCAAGGTGTCAGGAAATAATGAAGAGAAATTGTGATGTGAGTTCCTTATCTAAGCTGTTATGATTACTCTTTATCAGGAATGAGGGTTAATGTTAGATAACATGTATGTCTGCCTTCCTGAAACATAAAGCTTTAAATCTCTGTTCTGAATAATAGGAGGGCATTAAAAAAATAACCATTTCCATGATTGAGATCTTGAGCATAGTCATGATGATGGATAGCTAATGAAACCTTCTCTTGTGCGGAAATATCAAGCTCTCCTTTACCATCATGACCTATCAAACAAATAAAGGAAACCCTTTCCCTCTTTCTCTCAACTCTGGGATATAATTTCCGTTATTTTAGGGGAGGGGGGGCAAATCCACATGTTTTCTTTCAAACATAAGAAGGAAGAAATGAGATGGTGCCCATATTTGGACCCAAACCGTATGTGCAATTGGCCATTTTGACTACTCAATTATCTAGTCTTTAGAACAATCAAAATAACTAGATGTACTCAGCTGTACTTTGAATATTTAAGTCATACTGACAGCCATATTCTTCCTCTCATACATGGGTAAATGATTATTATTCTCATTTATATATAATAGCAATAATTTTTAAGGGTCCTGGAAATCATATGACCAAGAAAATGATAGAGTAGTGCAGCTAGGTGGCACAGTGAGTAGAGTGCCAGCCCCAGAGTCGGGAGGACCCTAGTTCGGTTCCAGTCGCAGACATTTAACACACACACACACACACACACACACACACACAAAAACTAGCCGTGTAACCTTGGGCAAGTTACTTAACCCCAATTGCCCTCCAAAAAGGCAACAAAAAAAAAAATGATAGAGTAGTTATTTTCTGTGAATTTCTCTAAAACCTCAAAAGAAAGAAATTATGTACCAGGTATGGAATAATTACAGCTGAATCTCTAAGGGAAGAAGACAGAGTCCCTACACCAGGACAAAACCTCATGAATAAATCCCAGAGAACCTTAATACTTTGAGTGTTCATTCAGCATCCTTACACTCAGATGATTCAATGGCAACCATAGTGAACACAAGTTTGTCACTTAGGATACAGCAATAGTACGCCCCCATGTAAATAACCCTGCTCTCTTCATTCTTCAACCTCAAAAGAGGAGGCAGACACTTGTTCTGCATAGCCACATGAAGGAAATATAGAAAGTTATTTGAGGAGATGGGGTACTCAAACAAGGTAGGTGACATGCACAGTGCTTAGAACCACATATTGGATCTGAGGGAGAGGAAAGTAAAAACCTAGCTGAGGTCAGTTCTGTCTTCCAGGAAATTACTCAGGATAGGCACTTGGCCCATTTAACACCTAACAGGAGGAAGATGAGGTTGACCAGCAACCCAGACTTGGGGGTCTATGTAAACAGTAGAAAGGGCAGAGGCCAAAAAGTGAGGAAGGAATTTGGAGAGAAAGATGAAAAAAAAATACCTCAGCTTACAAGAAGATAAACTAATAGAAAGAATCATAGAACTAAAAGGAAAAATTAGAGAAGTACTTGAAAGTATTAGAAGTACTTAAGTGAAAAGTACTTAAAAATATTGTTGTTTGTCCTTTGTTTTCAAAGAAGACCAATGACATCATGATGTTAGGGTGAAATTGTGGATGATGGATAATGTCTTGACTTGTGAATGAATTGGACTTAAGTGAGATAGAGTTGAGAAAAGTCATCAGCCTCACTCTCTCTTTCAGAGTCGTCAAAGTCCAGCGACAGGACAAAAGTCAAGACAGCTGGCAATGTGTGGTCCAGGATGTAGTGGATGACCTTGGCATCTTCAATGTCTGACCAAACTGTAAGAGCTCCACAGTGTCTGCTTCAGCCACCTTCATGGCTTTTGGAAGAAACTGTTCTCATCTGCCCATTCCACCAGGGAAAGTCTTCATATGCTTGGGATAAAAATCCCCCTAACTGACCAATGGGTTTGAGGCCTGTTGGTTACCCTTAACCTGGTTTAGCCCATTTGCCAAGACAGTCTTGCTAAGGTGTGACCACTGCACATGCTATAACTTATTAAAATATTACAATAAGAAGGAAAATGAGCCAATATTATCAGATGAGAGGGAGAATCCCAGAGATCATTGAACAATAACAATAAATTCCAAAATACTTAAACAAGATAAATGAAATTCTTTTAAGAAAAAATTAGGAATGAATTTAGTTCAGAAATCAGAGCTCTTGATGCAGAATTAAAAAACACAAACCTCAGAATAGGAAAACTTGAATACAAGATAGAGAAACTTTTCAAAGAAATAGAAACTCCAAGAGAAAAAAATTATAGATGTGCAACATAAGCACTGAAATGGAGAAAAATGCAGTAAGAGTGGGAAAAGTCAACAATGTTGCAAGAACTGAAATAACTGAGCCATAAAGATAAAATGAATAGAAATAAATTAGGGATAGTAATTTCCCTAGGATATGTGCATGAAAAATTAAAAAAGAAAAAAACAACTTGTATATGACAATTCAGGAAACTTTTATATATGTGCATATATGTATACATACATATATGTGGTGTGTATTTTTGTGTGTGTAAAAATAATCCCCCAGAATTTCTGAATATAGATAATAAAGCAGTGATCAAGAGAAGTCATGCACTGCTGTCAGAAAACATGCAAGCCAACAAACATGCTCAAGGAATGTGTTGTTTCAATTTCACAATTTCAATAACAAAGCAACATATTTTGCAAGCAGTTAGGAGACAGATCTTCAGGAGGAATGATGCTTGCATTCAGATTTATCTCATATTCCTAAGATCATAAGAAAAAGTAGAACAATATGATCCCAAAAAGCAAAGGAGCTTAAAATTGCTACCCAAAATGATGTCCTTCAACATGAAACTGAGCAACATGAATGAAGATGATAATGATGATGATGATAATGAGGATGATGATAAATAAAGATTATCTCCTCTGGGTGTTTTTACTTGTTTGTGAAATTAAAATGTCCAAAAGTGAATCAGGATCACTCAGGGATATGACTATTTTGAGTATGTAGATGGGGCTACCTATGACACCATGTATTTCCTACAACTTTTATGTTGAATAATCATCTGAGATAAAGATGTATGATGTACTTTCAACTGTTGTATTGAGCCTATTTTTCAAGTTGAATTTACCATAATAGGATAATATCTTCCTTAGAAATGCACTGCAGAGTAAAGTTGCTTATTTATATCATCAATTTGTAGCTCCTGCAATTTATGACTTTCAAAAATTACACTAGTCCCCCAGACCACAATATATTCCTATGTTGCTAATGTATTAAATGTATTCAGCTTACAATGAATTTTCTTTAATTTTTTTTTATTTTAAGTGTAATAACTGGCAACAAACATACATATCCAAACACATAACTAAACACCAAAAGATGATTTTACATGGAACTGAAAATTCCACTATTTATAGTTTTTTAAATATGTATATTATCTCTAACAAGGTAGTAACAAAATTGCCCTGTTTGTTTTCATATTCCTTTCTGAACATTTTTTCTTGGTCTTTATATTTTACTGGATTTTGTTGCTGCTACTATAGTAAATATGAATTTTGTTCTTTTGGTTCCGCTTTCTTTCTCTTTATCATCCCAATATTTATTTAGATTCTTCATAATTGTGAATTATGCGTTACATTGCACCATTTGTTGTAGAATTTGTTCAGCCTTTGCCCAATTACTGGACACACACAGTTTATTGATTGATTGATCCCTCTGTCACATGAATGGTCATCTAGCTTTTATTGTATAGTTCCATATAGTTCCATATTTTCTTTTTTGAGTTCATTATTTTTGTTTTTCAAGTGACAAGTTTGTTCATTTTTATTAATCTGTCCATTCCACTACTTCCCTGACTCCCAGAGTAAACCTGGAGGGAAAAATCCAATACATATTTATATAGTCTGGCAAAACAAATCTCCATATAAGGCATGTATGAAAATATGTGTCTTTTTTTGCATTTTAACTTTATCACCTCTCCATCATGAGGTAAGTAGAGTGTTTTCAGTTTTTTGGACTTATCATTGTGTTGATCAGAGATCTAAAAGTCTTTCAAAGTTGCTTTTCTGTATTATGTTGTTAGCAGCATATAAAATCCTGCAATTGTGATTACTTTACTCTGCATCAATTCATAAAGGTCTTCCCTGTTTCCTCTGAAATTGTCCATTTCATTGTTTTGGCACCACAATATTCTATTACCTTCATACACCTCAATTTGTTTAGCAATTCCTCAACAGGATACTCCCTTAGTTTCTAATTTTTGGCTACAATGAAAAGAGCTGCTACAAGTGTTTTTATACATAGATCCTATTTTTCTCTTTCTTTGGTTTCTTTGAAAGTAGTAATGATTTAACTGGGTCAAAGAGTTTGCATTGTTTGATAACTTTCTGGATGCGGCTCCAAATTGCTTTCCCAAATTGCTGGACCAAATACACACCTCCATGAGTTCCTTTAATTTGTAAATCTCTAAAGAGTCATACCTTTTCTCATGCAATTATTGATCATTTCTATATCTTCTTTTAAGAGCTTCCTTTATGTTGTGTTTTCCACAGTATAAACTAATCTTTCAAAAATGCTTGATGAAATTGGTTCAGGGATGCAGGTGGTGATTCTCTTTAATATAGTGAGTGCTTAGTACTCTCCTTTGAGATACATAGCTTTGAGTCATAGAATGTAAGACTTGGAAGAAACTTCAGAGGTCATCTGGTCCAAGTCCTATTTGTAGGGAGGTGTAAAGAATCCTTTCTACAACATCCCTGTTGAGTGGTCTTGTCTTCTCTGCTTAAAACCCTCCAATAATGAAGAACTTATGAAGAACTAGAAATAACCCAATACACTTCTGAGCAGCTCTGATTTTTAGGATAGTTTTACTTATATTGAACTAAAACATACTGCTCTAGAATTTATGTCTATTAGTCCCAAAAAATCTCAGAACTGGAAGGAACCCATGGGGGCAATCTATACTTGAGGTATGATACATGTGGAGATGGAAGGGAACATTGAAGTTTAGTCTATCCCCCTCATTGGAGGTAATTGAAGTCCAGAGAAATTGTGACTTGCCCACAGAGTTGGAAATGGGCAGGGGGTGAGATTCCCTAACAGTTTCTGTAGTAGATGGGAAATACCTGAGTGCTCAGTTTTTGTGGCCTGTTAAAGCATGAAAGCTAGTAGGGGAGGGTTTCTGAATGTGTACACAACGGATTGACATTCTCCAGGATCATTTCATAAGATGCCTACCTTTCTAGGATTGGTGCTTTCTTATTCGGTGCATTCAGCTATAATAGCTCCCCCTTTGGTGCAAAATTCCTTTTTTGGAAAGTTTTTGAGCATTAGAGGGGAACTGGAGAAACTATCTAGTCTGCCATCTCATTGTTCGAATACAATCCCAATTTATCAATGGTCAACAGACTTGTTAAACTATTACAAGCTTACTTCTATGGATCCTCCTCAGACTCCACCTTGTTCTAGGGTAACCCAGGGTAAACTGTGAAAGTCAGAGGCCTGAAAAGGTCTTGAATAAGGATGGAGTTGATCCATTTCCTCTATGTCGCAAATCTAGAAGGGCAAGAAGACCCCACAGCTGAAGAGATATTTAAGTTTAAGGATAAAAGGGCTAAAAGACGTTTCAACAGTGGATGAATCCCTCTATTTTCAGGATATTAGTGAATCAGAAGAAGGTGATGGATTGGCCCTTGTTTCTGCTGAGCATACCATGGGAGGAATAAGAGGAAAAGAAAGGCAATACTACAAATTAACTGAATTGTCACAGCAGACAAATATAATGTGTGTTGGCACAGGGAATAGCATTTGAAAAGAAAACATTGAGATATACAGTGTAGGATATCAGTTGTAGAGAGCAATCGAAACTGGATAAATATGAGAATCCACAAACTGTGCTGGGTTGCAGATTGATGGTTGAGTACAGCAGCTGGGTGTGTGTAATGGGCTCATCAGAATGGGTATAGGATGTTTACACCCAGTCTATTCTTCCAAGAATATATAGATACCCACTATTACCTCACCACCCTCACTGTATTTCCCCCTCAACTATGGAGTTTGTGGAATAATTAGAGGTCTTTAGAAAAGGGTCTGGTGGCAAAGAAGTCAGGGCATCTGAGCAGAAGGAACCGAAATGGAATAGCTGCAGAAAATAGCCCTAAGAGCATACCATACTATGCTGGCCTGCAGTCTGTATTTGGGAGCAGAGAGGAGTAAGGACTTTGTTTTTAGTGATGACTAAACTAGTCCTTGTAACACTCCTTTTACAAAGATAAATAATGCTTTGAGAGAATGGGAATAAATGGGGTAGGTTCTGTCACAATGTTGAAGAAAGGTTGGGGTAGAGAGGAACGAAGTGTTCTTTGGTGTTTTTTCCTTCTGCTTTGTGTCTGTTGGTGTGTTTTCGATGTTTTTTGTGGATCCCCTTGGTGGGTGTCTCATGCATCTTGCCATGCTTCTGAGCTTCTAAGTTCCAGGCATGCATTATACTCCTGGAAAGTCATCTGTCATAAATTCATGATGTAGGAACTGTCCTTAATTCCTACTATTTGAGGTTACTTCTTTTTTCCTATAAGACATATTTGAGAAGGAAAACTTAGAAGCTTGATCACCCACCTTATTAATAAGAATTCACTCTGAATAGTTTTTGGATATTTTCCCAAAATCCAATCCACCCTCAAAGGACAAAGACATGCCCCCACTGAGAATGTTAAAAATAAAAATGTGCCTGAGGCTTTAAAGGCAATTTCCGGATTGGAAGTTCCAAAAATGCTTTGGGCAATGACAAGATCACTTCTGTAAGTGTATTGCCTCTAAGAGAGCTCCTTCAAAGGGGACAAAACACATTTGGATGTATTATTTCTGGTAAGTTTGTTTTTTGGGTGAAAAAAACTGCCTATCAAATTATACTAATAAAAATAAAAATAATTCCTTGATTATAACTCCATTTTTAGAATTTTTCTAAGAAGTGATGATTTCAGAAGCAAGGCCTCATTGCTAATAGTGCCTCTTTTCTGCTGTCCAGACTATTTGTTTTAGTCCTTGATTCACTTACTTGGGTTCCTGACCTTTCCCTCTCTTAGCCTTCCTATAGTGCCCATACAAGTTCCTGACCCCTTGTTTTGACCTATCCTCTGACTCCTAGGGATTTCCTGGTTCCTTACTGCCTGCTTAGTCTTTGACTTATCTGCCCTCTGGAAATTTTAAATTCCTGTTACTGAATTCCTTCTCTGGGCTTTGATCTACACTTATTTCTGCCTAGGGTGTGTGTGTGTGGGGGGGGGATGCATGTGTGTGCGTATGCGTGTGTGTGGGTGTGTGTGTGGGTGTGTGTGTATGTATATGCACGCCCCTGTCTATCTGTCTGTCTGTCTCCACCTAGTTTCTAACTACCATAGCAGTCTGGTCACTGCTTCATTTTCCTCTTAAGATTTTCCTTCCCCCCCCCATCCCAAATGAGAGTGACCTCTCATATTCCTTACAGAACTTGATTTACCTTCCTCCTTTGTCACATTCTACTTTGGATCATGTCTCACCCTCCCCAGTATAATCTATGTGCCTTGTGGGCAGAAACTGTTAGTTTTCATCCCCATAACTTTCTAATGCTGAGCACAGTACCTTTGTACTTATATTTCAATACTTAAATTGATCTGTGATCTCATTAATGTGGATAGTCCCTCCACAGGTATAGATCACGATCCATCCACATCTTATCTTCTATAATTCTTGTCCATGGTCTTCCATACTTCTGTAGAAGCCTTCTTCCACATCAATTTGTGATTATATTGGTCACCCATCTCTTGTCTCTGGCTGTCATATCTGAATGACTGCCTGACTTTCTTTTCTGGTCATACATTTCCTTGATGAAACCTTTCTTTACACTAATTCTTAGACATGACATCTTTGATAATATGTTGCAACATATTTGTGCCCACTTTGCATTTCTCCATTATTCTTTGGGTAATCTAAAACTTTGATTCTTCAGAAGTCACTCACAGGATTCCAAAATTTGCAATGATACATCAGTGGGAGAACGTTTGCCTTTAAATAGATATAGATGCCAGGAAACATCTTGTGATTATTGGAAGCACTGCACAATTTTGCCCCAAACAATCCAACCTGCTACTACTCTTTGGATTCTGATTCATTGTCTGTCTACTGTAACTATCCTATATATGTTTACTGAGGTATTAATTTAATGAATTGACCATTCAACTACATTGTCTAGACAACAGGCCTTTTTCATTCTTCTAACCTTTCCTGTATAAATCATGAGGTTGATGTCTTCTGAGTAATCATGGCCCTTACTGAAGAAGTCCTGCAATATCGGGGATTTATGGATCAGCATCCACAGATGGATATGAAGGATCTCACCATATATAGGGGACAAGAAGTTCTTCATGTCAGTGGTAAATAAATACCTTTGGTGAGCATATATCTCCCTATTTTATTTCTCACTAGATGTTAATAATCAAAAAGTTATTAAATAGAATTATCTCTGTGGTTGCCTTTATCAAGGAATCTTATCTAATCTTAGCATATGGATAAGAAGTTTCATGTTGGAAGAGAACTTGGGGCGGCTAGGTGGTGCAGTGAATAGAGCACTGACCCTTAAGTCAGGAGGACCTGGGTTCAAATCCAACCTCAAATACTTAACACTTAGTAGCCATGTGACCTCGGGCAAGTCATTTAACCTCAATTGCCCTGCCTTTCCCCTCCAAAAAAGCAAAAACAAAAAAAGTGATAAGCTTATTTTTTTACTTTTATGGAATCAAATAGTTTTTAGGGAGAGTGGTAGTGGTGAGAAGTAATTAGCAAATAATAAACAGCAGTATCTTGTCTTCCTTTCACCTTACAGCCAATTGTGTGATTGGGAAGAGCTGGTCAACTATAGAAAATCATTTGCAAGTGCTTGCTTATTCTCTTATATTTTTATCTGGAAAGCCCTCTAATATAAACATAGATCCATTTCATAAAGATTTTATTAAAATGATTAAGTAGGTACATGGATCTCAAGTTTGTACGTGTTTTCTCAATTTTCCTTTTAAAAAATAATAGATGCTACAGATGTTTTCTGAACTCGGTTTTCAATCTACTGCCTCCAAATCGATCTGACTTACAGTTGCAATTTGTCCCCACCCCTGTCCTCACTCTAGGCTACTTGTATGGCTCCTGAGCCTAGGTTCTGATTTTATTTCTGGCCTTTGGGTCCTATATGGGTACAACTCTCTCATTTCTGATCTCTCTTCTGCCTTTTATAACACCAATGAGATATTCACAATATCCAAGGCAGCTATGAATATGCTGGTGTAGTTGTGAAGCACAAAATGTAACCGGCTCTCCACATGGAGGACAGAATCCATAATTTATTAAAATACCAGAAAGCCGAATCCCAAAACCAGAAAGCCAAATTCATCATAGTGACAACGAAGTTGGTACACAAAACCAATGCAGCAAACACCCACATTCCCAAGCCTTCCCTCCATCAGACCTTCAAAACCAAACAGGCTCCCTTAAGCAAGAATGCCCCTCTCTCATTAACACTAGCTGCTCAGCCTCTTTGCTGCTTGCTCTCAGAAGTTACGGCTGTCACTCAGCTTGTGCTCAGCTTTTTATCTGGTCATTAGCTCCTCCCTGCTCCTGTCTTTGGTAAGTCCCTCCCCTTGTGGGTTTCACAAGTTCTGTTGCTTAACAAAGACTTGAGATAATCATGGGCAAGGCTCAACCCACACAAAGGGCTAAGTACTTGTTTGCTTGCCATTACAAGGGGCAGGGAAGATCTTCAAATCCCCATTACCATTACACCTTTGTAGCTTTGCCTAAACATTTTCTGGTCTAGGCCCTTTGCTTCATCCCTGAAGCCAACCATAATCTCTGATCCCAGTATGGAGAGTTTAATTTTCTTTCTATTTCTAATAATTCTCAATCTCCAGGAAAGTACAAGACAAATTTTTTTTTTTAATATATTAGGAAAATGGTCCTTGTTTTCTAATACCTGTTGCCACTTTCTGAACTCACTGGACTCAACTTTTCCCTTAAGTGTTTGCATGAAACTTCTCTTGTAGTTGGAGTTGGGGGGCATAAATTTGTGCATCAAATCAAAACTAAACTATATACAAAACAATTTTTTTCTGGTGCATTGACACATTTTCTTTAGGCTATACTTGATTTATTTATGTAATCACAATCAGGAAAAGAGGTTAATTGATGTATGGGGAGGGAGGCAGCAGCTATTGCCAATAACCCTAATGAGGGCACCACCTTCTCTCCCACTCTGAGGCTGCCTGTAGCCAGCTATAAGAATAAAATTAGCCCATCCTGAGTCAGCATTTCCTAAATTGATCCTTATACTACAGAGCTGATGGTATCCATAGGATGTAGAGCAAGAGAGCCAGGTGAGACTTCTCTGTGGCAAAACAGTGTAGCTTTAGAGAAGTGTACTGGGTGGATTTCTCTATGTTTGTGTTTCAATGTATTGTTTGTACTCAGGAAGAGTCTTCTGTAGTTGACTGTACTGATGAAAATCTTAAGGTTTGACATATTCCAAAGGCTTGGACACTGACCATGGGATCACAACTCTAGAATTGGAAGGGACCTCAGGAGCCAAATAATTTGGCCCCCTTACCCCCTCATTTTACTGTTGAGAAAGCTGGATTCTATGGAGATTAAAGTAATTTGTTCAAAGTCACACAGTTAGTAAACCTCAGGGGCAGAACTTCCAAGTTTACAAGATAATGCCATTCCAAAGGTCACCAATCTTTGACACTACCCTTTGTACCCTTTCCTATTTTCTCAAGGTTGTCTATACCAGATAGTCTTAGGACCTTGATATTTTCTGGCCTAGGTATTTATTTAACTCTTCTTCCTTCTTCAGAAGCAATTGGAATTAAGTGACTTGCCTAGGGTCACACAGCTAGCTAAGTGTCTGAGACTAGATTTGAACTCAGGTTCTCCTGACTCCAGGGCCAGTACTCTATCCATTGTGTCACCTATCTGCCCACCCCACTTTTTTAGAGTAAATTGGGGTTACTTAACTCTTTTTAAGACATTTACCCTAGTTTAGATTTGTAGGTTAAATATTCTTAATAGTATTTCCTATGCTTGCCCTATTGTCCGCATTCAAAATCCAGTTATGCCCTATACTTCTCATCATACATCTGTATAGCTCTCAAATCTTTTTTCTACATAAGGTAGGAAAGAAAGGTTAGCTCAAGGGATCTCAAAGGATGGGAAAGAAGTGACACTACTCCGTTGTCAGTCTGTTTATCTGGATCTGGCCATTTTGATTCCCCTCCAGCTCTGCTTTGTGGTCTGAATGCTATACTCCCCATGTCCTCGCTATAATAGAACCAATGCTTTGGAAGTCAGTTCAATTTAACTCAACAAACATTAATTGAGCAATTATCACATGCAATGCATACTGTGAGGTTCTGGCAACAAAAAGGACAAAAAATAAAACTAACTAAAGGGGGATACAATATACACACAAATTTTTCATTTTTGTTTGTCACCAGGTACTTTGCTTTGTTTCACCTCCACCATCATCATCATGCCCCGGTACCATGTATCCTCTGGCACCCCCTTCTCCCCTTTCCAGTTTTCTTAAGGTAAGTAAGAGCTCTAACAATTATGGGAACAGGAAACACTTTATGGAGGAGGTGGTTACTGTGCTGAGCCTTGAAGGAAGACAAGGATGCTAAAAGAAAAACATAAAGAATGGGAGGGCATTTCAGGCCTTTGGGGGGGCTTGTGTGAATGACTAGAGATAGGAGATAGAATGCTGAGTTTGGGGAATTAGCCATTAGTCTAGTTTGTCTGGAATATATTGTGTGTGAAGGAGTTCAACCATGTAATTTCACACATGGTATTTACCATCCCCAAAGTGCCCAAGATTCAAGGGTCCAGAAAGGTGCTCAGTCAAATGAATCCAGGAGTTTCTGGGACAGCCCCATCAGAAGGGGTAGTGAGTCTAGGTCAATAAATTGTCAGCATTTTCTATTGTCCTCAGGGCTCCTAATACATTCCAACCAAAGCTCCATACTGGTCACAACAAAGGCGGCATGGAATTATGAGTATTTTTATCACACGTCACCAATCATAACCACCCCCATACGGTGGTCTGGTCCATTACTAGGCCAAAATATGTGTTCTGTAGCGATGAGTTGGCAACCACATGCCTTGAGCCTGAATGCACCGTATGTCTCTATTCCCTCAACTAGTTATTTTACTATACAACAATCGGCATATTTCTGTGATGGTTCTTTTCTGGGCTCTGTACCCCTATTCATTCACTAGCACATTTTAAGCTTTCTCTCCCTAATGAATGTCAGATACTAGTTAAAGAGAAGAAAAAGGATTGCTTTGTGAAAGAACAGTTACCTCTAAGTGATAAAAGATGTGAATTCACTTTCCCAAGTTTCTCCTAATGTACTTGCCTCCTAATTGTTCCGCTTCTTAGAGACTTATTTGACTGTTAAGAATCAAGCCAACTCTAGAAACATTCAAAACCTCATGTTTCCTTTTGGTGGGGACAGAATTCCTGGCCAACCTACAGCCATGTATTATAGAATTCAGACTTAACAGATAGCACTTTTTCTAGAGAACTACATTCTGCATAATGCCAACAAACTGTTGGGTGTTACTTTCAAGGGGATGTAGATTTCTCTATCTATGTATTTTTGACCTGTGTGTGAGAGGAATAAGGTCTCTTCCCAAGAAAACATCACAATTGCAGGAAACAATATTAAAAGGGGAAGAATATTAAAGTCTTTGGAATGATTTTGGCATTTTACTCCCAAGTTTCATGTTTACAGAATACAAGTGTGTGTGTATGTGTGCATTACATATATATCTATAACATGTATACACACATGTGCAATAAACACATCTGCCCATTTAAAGTTCTGCCAAATGTGGTAATAACTTCCCACACTTTATAAAATCTAGGACTAAACATGGAACACATTTATACAAGAATGGAAGCAAATCAAACACAAATCTTGGTTAGATATTTTTTTTAATGAGTAACTTTTTATAGTTTTGACGTCCTTGTTTGGGGTGGGATGGGAAATAGAATTACAGAAAATCAGGTTTTTCCATTAGATTGTGAGAACTGCTTTATGGATCTTTGGACTTTCAGGCTATGACATGCAGGGAATCTTGAAACTACATTAGGGCAGATTCCAGGATATTCATGTGTGTGTGTGCATGCATATGTGTGTATGTGTGCGTGTGTGTATGTATGTATGTATTAGAGGCAGCTGGTGGCACAGTGAATAAAGCACCAGGTCTAGAAGGAAGATCTGAGTTGTGAGGATCAAATGATATAATATTTATAAAAAAGCTCTTAGCACACACAGTGCCTAACACATAAGAGGCACCATATAAATGGTTATTCCCTGCTTCATATACTACTACTGTGACCACTAATCAGAGTCTTCTGTTACAAGCTCCTTCATAACCCTTTCTCCATAGCTCAAAACATCTCAATTTCTTCACCTATTCTTTTTTATTTTATTTTGCTTTTTTATTGTATAATTTATTACTATTATATATGTAGTAGTATATTTATTCTACATTCAATGTCTCCATTTCCTCATCACCTGACATTCTGGCTTTTATTCACAGCACTAAATTGAAACTGTTGTCTTCACCAGTGGTCCTTCAGTTGCCAAATCCATTGGACATTTTTCAATACTCATTCTTCTTGACTTTTCTTCACTATGTGATACTCCTGACCACTCCCTTGTTCTTCATATTTTCTGGTCCTTTGTCTTCATTGACATGACTCCCAGTTCTTTTTCTACCTATTTAACCACTCCTGCTGTATCTTCTTTGGCTATCTTCCTCCTTTTGACCTTCTAACTGTGGGTCTTTTGTTCTTTAAATCTCTTTTTTTCTTGGTGATGTTACATATTTCCATGCCTCCAGTGATCACTTTTATGCAGATGACTTCCAAATCTTTATATCTAGCCTGGTTTCTAATAATGGCCTGCTGGACATCTCCATCAGTATAACCCCTCAAACTAAATGTGCCCAAATAGGAATTTATCATCTCCTCCCCGCAAAAACCTCTCAACTTCTTTTTAATGGCATTACCATTCTGCCAGTCATGTAGGTTTGCTTTTTTATTTTTGGAGGGGGGAAGGCAGGGCAGTTGGGGTTAAGTGACTTGCCCAAGGTCACACGACTAGTTTTTTTTGTGTTAAGTGTTTGAGACGGAATTTGAACTCAGGTCCTCTTGACTCTGGGGCCGTTGCTCTATTCACTGTACCACCTAGCTGTCCCCCAGTCATGTAGGTTTGAAGACTCTGAGTCAGCCTAGACTCACCTCTTCTTTTTTTTTTTTTAAAAGCAATTGGGTTTAAGTAACTTGCTCAAGGTTACACAGCCAGTTATTTCTGGGAGTGGTGCTAAGTATCTGGGCCCAGATTTGATCCCCAGGTCATCCCAACACTGGGGCCAGTGCTCTTACTTGCTGAGCCACCTGGCTGCTCCTAAGCAATTGGGGTTAAGTAACAAGGTTACATGGCCAGGTGTTTCTGGGTGGGTGCTAAGTGTCTGAGCCCGGATTCAATCCCCAGGTTATCCCGACACTGGAGCCGGTGCTCTTACTCGCTGTGCTACCTGGCCGCCCCCACTCACCTCTTTCTCATTCCCATATATGTTTAGTTGCAAAAAGTTCTGCTTCTGAAATATCTCTCATGCCTTTTCCTCTCTATTTCAATTTCTAAGCCTCAAGTAGGCCCTCTAAACTTCTTTAGCCTGGACTATTACAATAGCCTGCTCTCTGATCTCTCTACCTACAGCTCCTCCCCTTTCCAAACCATTCTACACATGCAATCCATCAGTTTTCTGATATAGGACTTAAAATCTTATAACGCCACTCTCCTGCTCATAACCCTTCAGTATCCTCCCATTGCCTAAAATATAAAATATGAATCAGAGTGCCAGAAATTTAAGCCTTTGCACATTCTGGCTGTGACATACCTCTGTAGACTTAAATCACCAGATTTAGGTTCAAGCACCCTACTCCTGGGTCAAATTAGTACAAAATTATCTATCCTGCCATCCTCTTCTCCCTTTGTGCAGGCCAGCCCTGACACCTACAGAGAATACTCTCTTCACATTTACCTCTCTCATTGCTTTTTTTTTCAAGGCCTAGCTCAGGTGCCACCTCTCAAAAAAAGCGTTTCTTGATCCTTCCAGCTAAAAGTGACTATTTCTTAGAGCTCTTTTCCTGAAACTCTCCTTTGTCCTTATCACATTCTACCTTGTATCATGCTTATTTGTGTGGTATGCTCTACCATCCCTTCCCTGTCCCCAACCCCTGGGCCCTTAGGTTGTAGCACCATATATTCAAAATGTGAAGGGAGATCATTTAATTCAATCCCTTCATTTAAAATATTTTTAATTAATATCTTTGGTTTTGATGTCACGTTTCCCAATATATTCCTTTTCTCTCTTCCCCTAGAGAGTCATCCCTTTTAACAAAGAATTAAAAAGAGGAAAAAAACAAATATCTTAGCCAAACTAACTAACAGATCAAAAACATCCTACGTTATTTACAATATTCCACACCTCTGCAAGAAAAAGGTAGTGGTATCTTCTCAGACTCATTCTTCAGGGCCAAGCTTGGCTATTATAATTTCACAATATTCATTTTCAAAGACTTTGTTATTTTTGTCTTTCCATTTACATCACTGTAGTCATAGTATATGTTTATTTTTCTGTCAATCCCTTAAGAGATAGATGAAGAAACTCTGACAGTTTAAAGTCTCTTGGCCACAGAGGTATTAAGAAGCAGAGCTAGGAGTCAAACCCAAATCTCCTGCTACCTTCATGTCCAGAGTTAAGAGTAAAAGAGAGGGGCGACTAAGTGGCACAGTGAATAGATTACTGGCCCTGGAGTCAGGAGGACCAGAGTTCAAATATGGCATCAGACACTCAACACTTACTAGTCATATGACCTTGGGCAAGTCACTTAACCCCAATTGCCCTGTCCTTCCAAAAAGCAAAAAAAAAAAAGGAGAGCAGCATCAGTTTTCAAAGTTCTCTATTTATGTACAGTTTGAAGAACTAGTCTATTGATCAAAAGTAGCCCATTAGTCTCCTAAAAGTAATGTTGTTTTCCCATAACTTCCCATTCTGTAATAGCCGCACATAGACTAGAGGCACTGCAGAGAACTAGCTGGCTTCTTGGGGACTAGTGAAGTTTTGTTATTGTTCAGTTATGTCTGACTGTGACCCTATGGGGGGTTTTCCTGGCAAAGATACTGGAGTGGTTATTTCCTTCTCCATGTCATTTTACAGATGAGGAAACTAAGGCAAAAAACCCTTGTTAATGACTTGTCCAGGGTCACACAGCTAGTAAGTGTCTGGGGTCAGATTTGAACTCAGGAAGATGAGTTTCCCTGAATTCAAACCCAGCACTCTGTATCCACTGTCTCACTTTGCCCACTAACTGAAGTTTACCTGAATATTAAACCACCTTTTTTTTTTTTGCTTTTTGGAGGGCAGTTGGGGTTAAGTGACTTGCCCAAGGTCATACAGCTAGTTTTTGTGTTAAGTGTCTGAGACGGGATTTGAACTCAGGTCCTCCTGACTCCAGGGCTGGTGCTCTTCACTGTGCCACCTAGCTGCCCCTAAACCACCTTCTGGGTGGGGTGGGGTAGACTATATATTGTATTAAATCTTTTCAACTTCAACACTGATTACATCTGACACATCATGGATGACAAATGTTTGTTGAATTGAATTGAATAATAAAGCATCTCCAAATCTGTAGTTGGATGGTGCTTAAAGAAAGGAATATGTAACAGGCACATAGACTGCCAAGTCCCAAGGCTCAGTGTTTGACCAACAATTGCAAAGAAGGAAAAAATGTAGGTCCTGGAGGATGTAAGTTCCTTGAGGGCAGGGACTGGTTTTTTGTCTTGTCTTGTTTTCCTTTGGTCTCTGTATCTCCAGGACAGTATCTTGTTTGGCAGATCAGACTGGCTCTCCTTCCTCCTCTTATAGATCTGCTAGATGACCAGGGTAAGTGGAGTAGTTAATGAAACAGTTTCTCATTTAGTATGACAGCAGCAAACCCTGAGTGGTCCCTTGGTCCTCCCACCACCCTGTGCTGGCAGTAGAGCTTTCTCAGTGACGGTTTCTCACTGAGTCAGTTTGAGAAGAAGGGACAAGCTTCTTTCTAGTCCTTTCTCCCATACTGACTCTTCCTTGTGGCAAGTGATGTTCTCTGTGATGAGGTTACCGTGAAAAGGTGGGGTGTTCTTCCCACCACCACCCTTTGGTCACACCTTAGGGGATCTTGTACCTGGGCCCCTGGCTGCCTTTTCTACTTTGTTTCCTTTCCTGAGCACGTCCCCAAACCTCATTCTTGAGATGGACCATGTCAGAGCTTGAAGGCAACCTTGCCTTGGGTTTTTTTTATCTGAGTTGACTAGTAAGGAGCAGTCCCTGACCATTCCTCAGTACTTGACTCTACTGAGGTCTTAATGTTTCTCCCTTTTAAAACCAAAATCCTCCTGTCCAAGTCTCAGCTGCTGTAGCCCTGCCAAACTCAGAGCTCAAAAGAATCTCTAGTCCCTCCCAGGATAGGAAGAAACAACCCTGCACTGTGTTTCCCAGAAGTCTACACATCTGAGTTCCTGAAGACTTCCTCTGTGTAATTACACAGACCTGTCTCCAGAAGCCTACTCACCAGTCCGATTATGCTCCTCTGGACATACTCTGACTCCAGACTTTCCTTCCTAAAATAATGATGTTGAAACTGAATGTAAATACATGTGATGGGGTCTAACCAGAACAGAATACAGCAAAGCTACCTCTTTCTCATTCTAGACACTCATTTGACATCCATGGAAGTCTTCTAGTCTGCTTTGGGCCTTGCTGGCTCTCATTTCTAAAGTATGCATCCTCTTACCTGCCATGAATAACAAAAACAAGAACCCCTAAGTTCCTCAGGTTGAAAGAGAAATACTGAGCTTTTATTTCCTTTCTCCTTTCTTTGTGACTGGACTCGAGATACTCTAGTCACTTGCCATTCTTATAATGCTGGGCAATTACAAAGACGTTTATCACTTGGAAAATACGATGTGCCCCCTGCTGCCTACTTGATTTAATTGGATGTTATTAAGGGATGGGTACATGCTGCATGGCATGCTTTGATGTAGTGTGCTGGAAAAGCAATAAATAATGGAATTAGAGAAAATATTGGACCTGTTTCAGCAATGATAATTATTTGTCATTTCAACCTCCCCCTGGGTGCTCACAGTCTCTCTAGAATGGGAAATCTGATATGACTTTACCATGTCTGTTGAAAGCTAGTCCCATTTTCAGTGATGCTTTAAAATCCAGCAGTAGAATTAGACTCAGTATTTTATACTACTAATAATAATTATAATAACTGTCATAAATTGTACCATTTAGATAGTGTTTTGCCTACATTCTCTTATCAACCCTGTGAGCTACAGATATCATTGTCCTCATTTTACAGGTGAAGAAATCAAGGCTCAAAAAAGCAACTCACCTAAGGTCACAGCCCGAAAGTAATAGAGGGAAGTTTGCATCCAAATCTTCCCAGCCCCCCGGCTCAGTACTCAGTCACTGTGCCATGTTATATCTCAAATTAGGGTTTTGAAAAGACGCCTGTCATTCTGTACAAATTAGCATCCTTCTCAGTTTTTCCTATATGAAAGACCTGAAAGTATTTTTAACATACTGTTTATATACAAGGTGTCCCAAACATCTCGGTGCAACTTTTGGGACACCTGTTCTTTGTCTTTCCTTCTTTCTTTTTTCAAATAAAGAAGTCATGACTATCTAGAAAAGATTTAGACAGAATCTGACCATCTCCATAGATCATGGTAAGCAAATCATCATGATGCCAGGCTATTAAGACACTGAGTAGAGTTTTGTGGAGTGACACATCCCAATTACCTTCTCTTTCAGCTTGGAAAAAAAAAAGGTTGAAAATTCATATTTTTCAATGAAGCAAATGTGCTCATGTCTTATGGAAAAGTCTGATGCCACAGAAAGACCCAACAATCATAATTAAGGTTTTTAATGTACATAGGGCCAGGTGACATCATGGAAAAAGCACTGGATTTGGTTCACAACTCAAATCTGCACCATACTATCTGTGTGACCTTAAATAAGTCACTGTAGCTCTCTTGTCCTCACTTTATTTATAAAATAATATTAGACTAGCTCATTTTTCGATTCCTTTGCTGCTCTGAATTTTATGATCTTCCAGGAAACAAATCACTTCTTATTATAAGGTGATATTTGTGTATTATATTCAGTAAATACTTAGTACACATATACCTCCAGTGTTCAGGGCACTGTGCCAGGTGCTAGGGGAGATAGAAGACTGACATAATATACTACTACAAGTCCAACAGGATTCACAGTCTAGTGTGAGGGGAGACATAGACAAATAACTAATGTACAGTGACAACTGATAAGTGCATATAAGAAATATAAACAAAAGGTTGTGTTAGATTGGGAAAGGGGGAAATAATCATTATTGGTTAAGGTATCTTACATGACTTTTGGAAGAGATGGCATTTAGATTGATCTCAAAAGATCTGTAAAAATTCAGCAAGTATGGGGACCAGGAAGGACAAGGTGTAAGTGAAGGCACGGTCAGGAAAGTATGTCTGGAAGATGACATGTAATCAAGTTGAATCATAAGAGTATGTGGACAGTAGGACTTAGGCATATTTTTAGATAGTAGTAAATGTTTGAGGAATATAATTATCTTAATAGTCAGATTCATGTATTCCCTGAATTCCCAGAAAGTGCAAAAGATCAAGGAATTGGTCAGTTATGTTGTCTGACAGAGACAAATTTGGGTGATGGGAAGCTCACATGAAGGACATTAGAGGAACTGACCAATCTACAGCAAGAAAATGTGGGCAGTGCCCACTCTAATAGTCTTCATTGATAGAGCTATTTTCATGCTCAGAGAGTTTTTACAAACATTAACTGACTAATCTTCACAACAACCCTGGAGGAGGTAAATATTATTAATGGCCTCATTTTACAGATGGGGAATCTGAGTCAAGGAGAGATTAAGTGACAAGCCCAATACCACAAAAGAACTAAGTGTTAGTAATAGGATTAGAGTACAAGAGAATCTGGCTTTCAGTCTTCATTACCCTAGGGATGGATTCCTAATCAATCACAAAAGGAAGATGACAGAAATGGTAACTAACAGATTTTGGAGAATTAGGAATCGGGTAAATTTAGAGCTTTTGGCATGAACAATTTTACTTTTGGAATTGCCGATGTCAAATGCATATTTTAAATACTTATCTTATAAATTGCCTTCATTTGTATGCAACAGATAAGGAAGTCTCCTAGTGACTAACTACTTTGAACAAACAAAATAATTCATCATGTGTGTGCAGCCTGCCCTATAGCAACTATCTTGAAGTAACTTCTTAGGGAAACTACTTCAGGAAATCACAAAAATTTTAGAAGGCCAGATATAAGAGATTTTCCCATAGCATTTTTTTTTTTTGTGGGAGGAGGGAGAATAGTATTTGTTTCAACTGGTGACATTTTGTCATATATGCATATGATGCTTAATGCATTTTGTCTTTGACTTTTTAAAAGCCTTCATTTTCATTCAACAAACACTTATCAAACACTTTGTGACATTTTTTTGGGTGCTAGGCATACAAAGCTAAAAAAACACAATAATCCCTGCACTAAAGGAACACACAGGCTACTATGGGGATAGTAGTGGTAGTTGCTAGAATTTATATAGCCCTTTTCAAGTTTGCAAGATGCTTTCTTATCTCATTTCATCTTCACAATAACCCTGAGAGGTAAATGCTATTATTATTATTGTTATCCCCTATTTACAGAGGGGGAAACTGAGGCAGACAAATGATAAGTAATTTGCCAAGACGTACACAGCTTGTAAGTGTGTGAGGGAGATTTGAACTCAGGTCTTCCTGCTTCCATATTCATTGCTTTATCCACAGTGCCATCTAGGTGCCCTGTGCCCCTCCCCCTCCTCCAAAGTTGTCTGAGGAGGAAAAGATCATGAGGAACTAAGTATTGTGAGTGAGATCCTGTTTGGGGCTTTGTATCCCCAGGGCTTAACCCAGCACATAGCAGGTGCCTAATGAATGCTTCGTGAAAGGGAAATCAAGGTAATTGTAGAACTAGGATCACCCTGTCTGAAACTTGAAGAAAGAAAGTATGAAGGACCCAAGGTGTGAAGGGAATGAATTCCAGGCATAGGTCGAGTTTGTACAAATGCATTGAGAGAAGAAATGGAAAAATGAATGGGAGAGATACCTAGCAGCTCAGGCTGACTGAAATGTAGAATACAAGAAAGAAAGCACTAGAATGTTGCTGGGAAAATAGATTGAGACCAAATTGTGAAGGGCCTAAGATGCCAATCTGAAAAGACGGCTTTTTTATCTTAGCAGTGATAGGCAGTCACTAAAGCTCCATAGTGAGTAGGGAGGTGACCAGATAGATCTTCAGAAGATGACATTAAGAGGCAAGGGATTCAAATCGGGAAGACCCTGTAGAAAGCCATTACAAAGGTCCAGGTGAAAGGTAATGAAGGTCTAGTCAGGTTAGGGATCACGTGACCACTCGCAGAGGGGACTGATATTGGGGAGGTAGAATTGAGGGCGACTTGGCAACCAATGAGATATGGATGTGATTTTTAAATCAACTTGTTGAGAGTAGGGTTACAACTTTAATTCATGCTATTATAACTTGCTTATGCTATCAGTATGAGTTAAGGAAGGTCTGTCCCTGTTCAATTTGAATTTATTAGCATTTTGTTGCTTTAAATCAGACCCTTCGCATTACTTAAACATTGTTTTTTAAATTTAATATTCAGAATGATAGAACTTTGCAGTGAGCCATAGATAGAGACATAATTCATCTTGATATGAAGCATACCTTATAACACTTAAGTGGTTTATTAAACTTGTCTGATCTGATATCGGATAAATTCTAACCCTGATGGCAAGATGTACATTTCCTGCATTTATCACATGTAGGATTACTCTAAATCATACAGGCTATTTCAAGTGGATATTTTAAGAGCTTTTCTTAGAGTTGAAATCCATGAAGTATCTAAGTGTTTCTTTTAGCTCTGAGTTAGACCCAAACTGCTACACAGCCGTAGCTTCGTGGTCTCATGTCAGTCCCTGGTGGACAATTGTAAAGCATGAAATCCACCACACATATTTTGGCACCATGTAGAACAACTGGCAGTCTCCGATCAGGAGGGGCCTTAGTAATGAGCCCAGGGAGACTGCATGACCTCGTATTATAAGAAGCATTGCCTAGGAGGAAAAAAAGACTGAGGTTCCCAGCGACAGGGAGGTTCACCCTGCAGCTGTTTTCTCCTTTTTTTTTTTTAAGGGAAATTGGAAAGTCTTGAGGCTGGGCTGCCCACCCAACTTCATCAGCTGAGAATCCTTGTTACAAAAAAAAAAAAAAAACAATGAACAGTCCTTCTGTCAATAAGTTGTGTGTACTATAAAAGGAGCTCAGCACTTGGGGAGAAGATGAACTTTAAGGAAAGGATTTAAATTCCATTCAACTAACATTGAGACTGTATTCACAAGAGAGGAACTTTGATATAGTGGATAGAGTGCCAAGTCTGGGGTCAAGAAGACTTACCTTCCTGAATTCAAATCTGGTCTCAGACATTTACTGGCTGTGTGATCTTGGGCAAGTCACTTAACACTCTTTGCCTCAGTTTCCTCATTTGTAAAATAATCTGGAGAAGGAAATGACAAACCACTCCAGTATCTTCACCAAGAAAATGCCAAACGGGGTCACAACTGAAAATGACTGGACGATAACAAAACAATTCTAGTGACTGAAAAGTGCATTTGAACTTGAGGAAAACCATAGATGAATGAAAACTCTGCTTGGGAATATGTTTCTGAATCATATTTTCTTCTCACTCCTAGTCATGTTCTCCTTTCCCCATGAAGGAGCACCATCAGGTTGGATGAAAATGCTATTGAAAAAGAGACCAGGGCTGGGGCTGGGTCTGTATCTGCCCCTGAATCAGTCAGATCTCATTTAGGAGACATTGTAAGGACAAATTTCTGCCGACGTTTTCAGATTGATCATGCGGCTGATCTGAGGTGACATGAACACATTTAGCTTTCTTCCTTAAGACACAGAAAGGAAATCATCCCTCAGAAAGAGGGAGAAATTGTCTTACCTTGAACCATTTGCACCCAGGGTAAAAAACAGGGAGGCATCCACATCCTTCAGTCATTTTCATATGCACATGTCCCTAAGATCTTGCAGAGTCATTAAGGATTTTATGACATCAAGTTATTGGCTTTGTTTGTGGCAAAGGTACTGTGAAATATGATAAGAATCAGTGGCCTGCACATCCTGTCTCCCATCCATTAAAAATAAAGCCTGATTCAACCATCAGTTGGTTAATATTTCACTACAATTCACTAGTTCTGAATCATGCCAAAATATGCCTTTTTGCAACAGCTGGAAAATTATACTGCAACTAAAATTACATTTTTCAGCTTCCCATGGAATGTTTTTGCTCTGGGAGCTCAGGGAGAGCCTAACTAGTGATTAAAAAAAAATCTATGCCCATAACCCAACCATAAATGTCACCAGTTTTTATTATAGGACAAAATACATTTTGTAATGCTACTTTTCTTTAGCTTTCACTGACAGGGCATTTCTTACTCCAATATATTGCTAAAATAAAGTTTAAAAAAAAAAGATACCAATGTGGTTATCTGTGGCATAGTATGTGTAGTGATGAATGTCATTTTTTTCTCGGTTCCTTATATTTTAAAATACTGATTTATACCATATAGATATAGATTCATATATAATTCTATGTTGTCTTATGGACAAATAAGTGACAATATATTTATATATGTGTGTGTACACATATCCATAAATCCAGAAGCATCTGTTAAGCTATTAAGAACCTGCTATATGTCAGATATTGTGCTAGGCACTGGGGATTCAGAGACAAAAAAAATGAAATAGTCCCTTCCCCCTCCCTAATCTCACTGATCTGCAAACTTATGGGAAAATGTAGATAAGAGGAGCATGGGATTTGCAGGTGTGGATGGGTTGCTATCTGTATTATTGGAAGGAACATCCATATCAAGAGGGTGAGGTTCATTTGAATATACTCAGAATTAGAGTCCTCAGAATACAGCTAGATGAGAATGCAAGGCACTTTCAGATAATCCAGGCCCTGCGACATGTAACACAAAGACACTGAATTCAGGCAAAATAAGGTCCATTTAAATTGAGTGAAACTTTACCAACAGCAAGCAGCGTCCTGTGTATACGTTCTACCTCATTTTGTTTAATCAGGAGGCACCTTGCGTTCATAGAGCCACCGAATAGGCAGAATTGGAGTTTTTATTCTCCCAAGTAACATAATATAGCTGGGTTGAGTTCCAACTTTCCTGCCTCACCCCAGTACCCATATTAGAAAGGGGCTCTTAGGATCATAATTGCAAGGTGCCTAGCACATAGTAGACACTTAATAAATGTTTATTGATCAATTTATTGATTGGTATCCAGTGGCCGCTTCTCTTAGACCTCATCCTGCTTCATTCATCTGCTTCATTTGACATCGTCAACCACATCCTTCTCCTTAACAGCACTTCCTCCTTTGATTTCAGTAACTCATCTTCTCCTATCACTCCGATCACTCTCTTGGTCTCCTTCATTCCTCTTGCCCCCCATTGTCTATGTGTGAATAGCCCCCAAGGTAGCATAGTAAAGTGAAGAGAAATGGGTTTGAATCCCAGTTCTCCCACTTATTATCTGTGTAACCTCAAGCAAGTTATTTAATGTCTTAATTTCAGTTTCCTCATTTGTAAAATGAGGGGGGTTGTCCTAGATCAGAAGTGTTCTGATGTCCCCCGTGTCTGAAATGGACCCTCCCATCCCCATTTCTCCCAGATGTTCAAATCCTGCCTCAGGCATTCACTAGCTGTGTGATCCTATGTACATTTCTCACCCCTTACCTTTCTCATCTGAAAGATGGGAATAATAATAACTCTACTGATCTCACACGTGCTGATGTCAGGATCAAATCAAATGAGAAATATATTTAAAGTGCTTTACAAACCTTTAAGCACCATTTAAATGCTACCAGCCTTAGAGGATGGAAGGCACCTGTACATGAAGCTATGTGGCAGATAAAGGACTACCCAGGAAGGTCTTGTCCATGCTCTCAGAATTTTCCATCCTGGAGCAAAGACCCCCCCAAAGCTCTGCTTTAGTTACAACTCTACTGCTAAAATCTTGAAACCCATAAAACATGTCTAAGCCTTCACTACTGTCAGGAGTCTGCACAGTCTGAAAATGGTAAATCACAACACACCCACAGTAGCAGCCTTGGTTGAATTATAAAGTACATGAAATTAGTGTTCAGTAACCCCAGGCGGAGAGTTCTATGATGCTGTTATCTCCTCTTTGTAGTGGCTCTCTCCCCACTTAGATGCTCAGCTACTTTCCTAAGTCAAAATTATTTTCAAGTAAGATTGGTAACTCATTCACAGCAAATTAGAAATGAGAGATAATGTTTTGAAGTATTATTTCTCCTAGGAGGATTTGTTTTTAACAAGCAAGGATCAAAACTTAGCAGTCAGATCAAACTATATATGTGAGTTGGGGGCACTGGGATAAAGTGGAAAAAACACCAGATTTGGTTTCAGGAGACCTGGGTTCTAGTCTTGGTTCTACAACTTACTACCTGTGGTATAATAAGAAGGTCCCTGAACTTGAAATCAAAAGAGATCTGGGCTCATCTCCTGACTCTGACATTTTATAGCTAACGGAGCAAACCGCATAATTCCTGAGTCTCACTTTCCTTATCTGTAGAATGAGAACAATAATATTTAGATTGTCTCTCAAGATTGCTTGGAGGAAAGTGGTTTGTAATTATTAAAATGCTAGATGAATGTTAATTATTCTTATAACCTCACTTCTCTGGATTTTTTCAGAGGTATAAAACATGGAGGTAGGCCTGTATGAACTCTAAGGTCTAGATTTAGGTCTAGAGCTTGTCATTCATTAAAATTGTAAGCTTTGTGATGGTAAGGATGTATTTCCCCTAGTATTTGATTTACCGCTCTGCATGTTATAGGAGCTTAGTAAGTAGATGATGAATGAATGAGTAAATGAATAGAATGAACAAAAAGCCCCATCATGGCCCTCTACAAGTTTACAAAATGCAAAAGAGATTCCACTGAGTATAAACACTGTCAATGAATAGTGTCACCTTACAGAGAATCATGAGAATTTAGAGCTACAAGGAGACTGAGAAGTCAGCTAGGCTGACACTCTCATTTTACAGATGAGAAAACAAAGGTTCAATGAGGGGAGGTTACTAACTGTTCAAGGCCTTATATTTGACTAAGTGGCCCTCAAGAGCTTCTAACCCAGTCTTTAACTCCAAACCCAGTAGTCTTTCTACTATGTTATACCGGTAAAGACATACCAGTGAGTCTTCCATTAACCTACCAAGTAAGGGAAAACTGTTTAGGGACCACTGATCAGTCTCATGTATAAATGTCTTGCTTGGATGAGATTTCAGGATCATATTACTAATGCCTTGAAATACCTAACCCAGGATATTTCAATCCTAACATTTTTACATGGGTCTGTAGGTAAAGACAAGGATTATTACTGAAGAAAAAAGTTGGCTCAAACTAGGTCCAGCTAGTCCAGAACACAGTTAGGTGTCTAGTGAATTCAAGCTGCATAGACCGCCAGCCCAGATACCATAAGGGCCACTGCCAAGCTGCCTGATCCACTGCCAGCATTCCATGAACTCAACTGATGCTCAGTAGGCCTGGCCTTGGTGCTAATACCTAGGCAATAAAAATTCTAATTACAAGTTTGACTCGTCTACTTGTTATGATACTAGTCTTTTATTAAAACTAGATTTTACTCAACCATGGTCCTAGCTATAAAATAGAGTTCTTTTACTTTCCTCCAATTCTATTGGTACTCCTTTTTAATTCAAATACTGCTCTGGGATCAACAATGCAATAAGAGATAATTATGTTTTAAGATCCATGAATTGGTTGTGAAAATGCAGGTATTTTCTCTCCAGGTATTTCACTCTAGGAAATACACAGAGATGCATATTTCTATCTTGATGTATGGGGATTTACATAGGAACGCAGCCCTTAGAGAGAGAAGCAGTATTTTGTAGGAGAGCAGGAACAAATACCACCCATCACCACTTTATTATGCTCACAATGTACTCCATTATCATCAGTATGTGAATATAAATCCTCATAAGAAACCTCCCAGTATTAAAAACCATAATTATAACATGTATTTATTCCAAACATATGTACTGCTGTTTCAAACTACCCACCAGCTGAATATATTTTGCAGCTTTCAAAATTTGACTGGTGCGAAGATGGCTTTTATAAATGTGATTTATGACAATTTAGGTGCCGAAAACCAGCGTAATTACAAGAATTGTAAATGTTTTCTCTCTGCTTAAGTATCCTCTGCTGAGGAGGACAGCCTCATTTCCTGTGGGCTGGGCTTTTCTACTGAAGACTTCTCTGCAGCCAACAGGCTGCTCGGTTCCATTCTGGGTTCACTAGTGAAAGATTAACAGAAACTTTTCAGCGCCAGGCTTTCTTTTCCCCAAGGAGCTATCCATTTTCCCATCTCTAAAGAGGGCAGCCTCTCCTAACATATGTTGGAAATTGTTGTTCAACTTCACAGAATATACAAACACAAGACTTTGCTCCATTCATGGTACGAGAACAGGCGTTTCAATGGAATATTTCATTGTCATGGGGAGAGCATCTGCCAGAAGAGAGGTTTTCGAATGAAATTCATGGACTTTTTCACCACGTATGCTCTCATGTTACTGTAAAACACAAGAGACTTGACTCTTGGTATAAAGATTTTAAACTTTTAACCTACAGTGTGCAGCCTCTATTTGAATTGGATAATAAACGGCCAATTAATCGCTCTTTTGCCAGATGTTAAATAATCCTTATGAGATGCCAAAAAATGGAGCAATCACAATGTCACAGTGACACTTTGCCTGATCCTAGCCCCCTTTCCCTCATTATTTTAAAGGACAACCTAGTTTCTTTCCTAGTTCACAGCTAGAGAAGCTGCAGTAGCAAAGGTTAACTGCCTTGTCCAAGGCTCTATGACAGGTCAATAGCAGAACCCAGGATTCCCTATTCCCAGTTTAATGCTCTAGTTTAAAGAGCCCTGAGACAATACTATTGTAAATTATACTGTCATCAGCACTCCCCTAACTCTTCTTTGTTTTCAGTCATGTATAACTCACTGGGTTAAACATTGGCTTTGGGACAAAATTTTGCCAGTAAAGTTTGTGGTCCGTTATTTCTAAAAGCAATTTAAAATTCTGTAGTTAGCTACCTTGGTGGTATGAGCTCACCCTAATCCAAAACTGATCTCTCCTTGAGCTATGCCCTTGAGTTGAAAAGAAAAGTGAAATTTTCCACTAAGATAATCAACATTTCACTGAGTTTTGATTTTATTCCTGAAACAACAACCAAAAAGGGATGGGGAAAAGGTTCTTATTTTATATAAGAAATGCAGGGGCAGTTATAAATTCATCCAGAAAGTTTCAGCTTTACTTATAAGTTGCCATTACAAACCAATATCAGAGAATTGTGTTGTTAACTTATGTCTCAGCTGTCCCCCTGAGAGAGTGTGCTGTATACCACCGTGTTTATGGGGACGTGATATTTCCCTGGATCTGCTATATCGGAAGGTTACATATTATTATGGGGTTGTGCTGAACACGAGTTATTTTTTCATTTCTTAGCTTTTTAAAGAACCTTTGCTCGGAAGGAGTCAATGTACTAAATGAGAAAACTATAAAAGTATTAAGAATAAGCACCCCATCAAACATTACATTTGACAAAATCAGTGGAGGAGCAGGAACAAAAGACAAGTATATTAAAATGGAGAAAAAAAGCAGGAAAGTAAAATAGACCCAAAGATACGAGGCAGCTGTAGGGGGGGGGGGAGGGGAGGGGACTCTTCCAGAGGCTGAACTCTGTTTCCAGTTCTAGTGCTGTTACTAACTTGCTGTTTGACCTTGGGAAAGTAATCTAACTTCCATGAAGCTTAACTTTCTCATCTGAAAAGTTAGGACATTGGATACCATTAGCTCAAAAGTCCCTTTTAGCTCTAATAGTTTGTGAATTAATATTCTCAAACAAAAACTAAAAAAAAAAATGTGGTAAAACAACCCCAAATTTATAATCGAGACTTAAGTGGAGTGCTGCCCTGAGTGATCCAGAAAAGTCTCAAATTATCATTTCCCTTTGGCTTTGTTTGCCACAAAGTGGCAAAGTCAAGGGCTGCCAACATTAGATGGTTTCAGACCAATAGGTTTGCATTTTATTCATGTTTTCTCCTTAAGGAGCAGTATCATTTAATTATATACCTTTTAAGTAAGCCAAGTAGCTAGAATTGGGAACAAATTATACGTACTCATTAATGGACAGCTCTGGTTCTTGAAGTTTTTTCCCCCTTTTATTGAGCTGAAATCTTCCTTTATGTGATTTCCATTCATTTCTCCTAGTGTTATGCTCTAGGACCAAGAAGATCTAGTTGAAACCCTCTTGACACAGCAGCCTTTCAAATTCTTGGACACGGCTACCATATTCTCCCTTGAGTCTTTTCTTCTCCAGGCTAAATATCCTGTTCCTTTAATCCAAAGGTATCAAACACAGAGTAGTATAACCAGATTATCATGTAACTGGGAAATATTTGACAAAAAAATAAAAATACCATAAAACATAAATAATACTACATTTTAAACCAAGTCAATATGCAGCCCCCACAAGGATTCTTAGATACAGATTAGTGACCCCTTTTCTGTTGGAGTTTGACACTACTGCTTTAATTAATCATCACATGGCACGATTTCTAGTCCCTTCACCAACCTTGTGATCTTCTCTCAGTTTGTTAAAACTTCCCATCCATACCTTTTCATCCTGCGTGTTTCTTGTTCAGCTCCTCTAAAAAATCTTGTAGGGAGACTCTATTCAGCCTATTAGAGGTCTCCTTGAAAGTATTTACAATATCATGAATTCCAGGGCAGCCCTCAGACTATTCATCTTATCTCTCATTCCTACTCCATAATCAACATACTTTCTTTTCTAGTCTTGTATTTGTTTCTTTGGTGACATATTTTACATCTTTTCTTGTATATAAGTCATTGTTGAGAATAAGCTATGGCCTACTAACATGTTCTCTGCATCTCTCCATTGTCCTTTGGGTAAACCAGAAATGAATTCATATTTCAGATACGAACCAACCAGGGCAAAATAGAACATAACTATTATCTCTCTTTAGGCACCAGAACAGCATTAGCTTTTTTAGCAACCATTGATTTGTATTAAGCTTCAAGTCCAAGAAAACTTCCGATATTTTTTCATAGTAACTGGAACCTTTTCAGCCACATCACAGCATCCTGTGTTTGT
Source organism: Petaurus breviceps papuanus (assembly GCF_028583685.1). Lineage (NCBI taxonomy): Eukaryota > Metazoa > Chordata > Mammalia > Diprotodontia > Petauridae > Petaurus > Petaurus breviceps. The sequence continues at coordinate 12,907,735 of NW_027185799.1, forward strand.
GTATTAGTGTGTCTTTCTTCAAACCCTCTAACAAACTACTTCTGTCTTTTATCATCTTTACCAATTTGTTGTATATATGGTATATATATATATATGTTTTAATTTTTGTTCTTGTTATTCTACTGTGGAGTAGGGAAAAGGGGCTGACTAAAGAGATGGATATGAATACCTAGAGTATTCAATGATGAACTCAGATTTTTAAAAATGCATGTGGAACAATATTTCATATAGTTGTTAATAGTTTGAATTTCTTCTCTTGAAAAAAATTTCTCTTTCTTTTGACTGCTTACCTATTGGCAAACAATTTTATACATATTTTTAAAATCTGAGTTCATCAGGGAGTTCTCTTTGTATTCACATTAGTCTCTTTAGGTAATTCACTTTTTTTTCTCTCATAGTTTCTCCTGGAGTCTTCAGAATTTCATTATGGAGAGCTTCCTTCCTCTTAAACCAACTTCCCAAGCCAAATATTATGCCATCAAGTTCTACCAATCCTTTCTTTGAGCCCTTTAAAATATGTTCTCCCCAAATCAAAGGTATATTATGTCAGAACACATCTGACTTTCCTCTCTCTATTATCAGGTGGTCACTTGCCCCTAAGTTTCCTATCATTTCTAATACAGCAATCAGTTTCCTTAGAATGAAGACCAACTTGCTCTGTGTACAGACATACCTGTACACAGGCCTATAAAGAAAAACAGTGATTGTGTGTGTGTGTGTGCATGAACATGCCTACATGTGTGTAGGTCTGCCTAAATGCTGTGGCAAACTTTCTATTTCTGAGATGCAAAACACAAATGTACTGTAATTCATCCATCGAGTTTCACCTTGCTGATGACTTCTAGCTACTTGCCTCTGCTCCCTTGAATCTTAGGCTCTCTGTTTTCACTTTGGAAAGGTTGAGTATCAAGGATGGTAAGACTTTGTTTATTTAGCAGTTTAAATGTTGCCAGAAATTCTGGTAAATCACTAATGTTCAACAACAATTTGAACTGCTGAGCTCAAACAAAACAAAACAAAACTGTAATGAGAACACTAGTTATTCTTTAATGAAACAAATAATGATGATGGCTCACATTTGTACAAAGAGCTCTCCTATAACAACTCTATGAAGTTTTCAGTGCAAGTATTATTATCCCCGTTTTACAGCTGCAGAAACTGAGGATCAAAAGTTATTAAATGACTAAACCATGATTCCGCAATCAATAAGTATCAGTACCAGGATTTCATCGGTATGGAACATATTTGAATATTTAACATGTCCCTTTACTTGTTCTAAGCTCCAGGAGAGCAGAGACCATGTCATACCTTAAAATTTGTATATTTCTAGTTATCTAACATAATTTAAAATTTACTCATAGATACTTTCTGAAGATGAACTTAAAGAATGTTTATTATAGGCAAAACCTACACATTTGCTGATAATTATTAGATGTTAATTGATTGTGTTCCTAAAGTGACTCTGAAGTTCTTCTTGGCCTGGGTCATCAGGTGAAACGGGGTGGCTAGAACTAGACCATCTAGTTCATTCCATTTCTTTTACAAAGGAGTAAACTGTCTTCAATGGAATGGACCACATAGTTGTCATTTGCCAAAAATCTCATAGCTTGTTAGTAACACAGTCAGAACTAAAATTTCAATCTAGGCTGTTATTCTTGCTACCTCATGACCTCCACTTGCCTCTCTGATAATATTAGTAGTGTACAGGCATTACTTGGGGAACATGTTTGAAAAGAGGCCACTAAATTCAGGCTATGGGAAAAAAGTACAAAAAAAGGAAAACATTTTTTGGATATGAAGTTAAAAAGCAGTTAGGTCATGTGGGACTGGTAAAACACTTTGCCAAATTGCTAAACTTTGGGAATTGCTCTCTCTGTAGCTGTGAACATGATGTGAGGTAGGCCAAAGCAGACAGTCACAATGCCAAGAACTTCAGGTACTAGCATTTTCATTTTCGTTTTTTATTCTATGACTGGTCTGCAGTTAATACTAAAAATATTGTTACTATTTTGAGCATGGCTATTAATTTCCTATCAGAATTGTTTTCTTTAAATAGGTGATTTTTTAAAGGCTTACTTCATTCTTAAATGTGATTTTACTATGTACTGATGCCAAGCATTTTTCCAGTAGAGCACATCTCCAATTTTCTTTTGGAAACCAATAGGAAAATTGGATTTCCCCAGAAGAAATTCAACTTTATAGCAAATGTTGCTGGAATACATCTGTTACATTGAGTGGTGGATACTGGAAAAAAAAAAAAACAGTTCTAATGGCCAATGAGAGGCAATATGGCATAGTGGATAGATGGCTAGCCTTGAAGCCAGGAAAATCTGATTTAGAGTTCTGCCTCTAATATACACTAGCTATGGCACCTGGGGCAAGTCACTTAAACTCTCAGTGTCTCAAGTAGTGCTCTCATGTTATGTTACAGAGGAGCAACTGATGATATCAATGGATTAGTTTCCACAGTGGGATGTACCCTCACTGATAAAATCACAGGTCCATACTACCCTTCCCGCAGCTACTCCCCAAAAGCTAATATTGATACAGTGCTTTATACTTTGCAAAATTATTTACATACATTCTCATTTAATCACCATAGCAATTCTCTAACTAGGTAAAAATCATAGCTGAATGTGAGTAGAGCCTTACATGGAGAAACTAGCTTTATTTGACGGATGGAAAAACTGAGGCTTAGAGAACTAAAATTATATGTGAACATGCAACTAGTTAAGGATTAGAAACAGGCTTTAAACCCAGGTCACTCCTGACTTTAAGACCAACATTCCTTTCACTATAAAAGGTGATGGGGTCTTAGGATAAGGTTGATGTTTTTATATTTTCTGGCATCAAGACCTCAAAATAGCATCTCTACAATTAATGATATACAATCTAGGGCTAGTTAAGACCTCTGACAAGTAATACAGTCAATTCTCTGCTCCCCTCAGGCAGGACTTATACTCCACCATACATGTACCAGAACAATAAGTAGCCTGTCCATTCTTATAAATATCCAGGTAAGAAGAATCCACCTTCCCCTGATAACATATTCTAATATTTTACAGCCATTATAGGTTGTTCTTATTGATTAATCCAAATCCTCCTGTTGCAATGTAAACCCCTCCTCAGAGGGCCCTTTTTAACCAACCAATTATATGTATCTATGTTTTCTGAGCAGTACAATGATTTTAGATAAGAAAACTATGTTTCGGTAGCTTGATAATCGGTGCTACAAGTTGTCTTGATTTTATTTTTAATCACTTTTATCCACACTTTTGGGGAAGTTTTCAAAACTAATGATTAAAAGAAAACTCAATAAGGAAGGAACAAATGCACCAGTGAATCCGTAGACAGAGCAACCGACTCAGGCCATGTGGAAAAATTAAAAGAGCATGACATTTGGGCACAGAAGACCCAAGTTCCAAACCCAGCTCTGCTTTTTGCTAGCTTTACAGCCTTAGGCAAAGCACTTGCTTGCTCAGGGCCTCAGTTTCCTCTGATATAAAATTATAGTTAGATAGTATGCTATCTCAAAAGACATATCCAGCAACATAGTCTAGTGGAAAAGATATTGGATTTAGAATTAGAAGACCTGAACTTGAGTTTTGGCTCAGTTCCTGGGCCTATTTGAAACTGTGTTTTCTCATCTGTAAAAAGAAAGGGATTGGGGCGGTGAGTAGAGCGCCGGCCCCAGAGTCAGAAGGACCTGAGTTCAGATCTAGTCTCAGTTCAACACAAAAAAACTAGCCATGTGACCTTGGGCAAGTTACTTAACCCCAATTGCCCTCCAAAAAGCAAAAAAAAAAAAAAAAGAAAGAAAGAAAGGGATTAGGGGTGGCTAGGTGGCACAGTGAGTAGAGTGCCCACCCCGGAGTCAGGACTACCTGAGTTCTGATCAGGCCCCAGATACTGAAACACACAAAAAACTAGCTATGTGACCTTGGGCAAGTCACTTAACCCCAATAGCCCTCCAAAAAGTAAAAAAAAAAAAAGGTATTAGACTCAATGGCCTCTGTACCATCTTTCATTCCTCTCATCTCATCCATCCATTCATTCATCTCTGAATCTGTATTCTTAAATCCTATAGGATACATTAGCACAGATTAGTTTAGACATACATTCAGAATAATGAAGTAAAAATGGCAAGAATTGCAGTTTCATAATCTAAATGGGGGGAGGGAACATAAAAGGAAAGAAAGAAAGAAGTATTTATTAAGTTCCTACTGTGTTCTGGGTTCTTTACAAATATCTCATTTGGGGGGATGCAGGGGAGAAATAGGTAGTGAATGACTACACCAAGAGTAAGTAAAGCTATTTCCTCCTGTGTCTCCACTGCAACCATTCTAGTATAGACTCTCATTATTATATGCCAGAACTATTGCCATAGCTCCCTACTAGATCTTCCTCCCTCCATTTTCTCCCCCACCCCCCACCAATCCATTATCTATACAACTGCTAGAATAGTATTACTTGTTCTTAGATCTGACAGTAGCATTACTATGCTAAGAACTTTCCAGTGGATTCTAGTTTTGACTATGATTTGGAATTGGAAGGAAACTTAGAGATGCTTCAAATTTGTGAAAGCAAAGTTCATGCTGCATTGGTTGGCATTCAAGGTTGTTCATAATCAGGAGCCATCATACTTGGTTGTGATCATAATATAGGACAGAAGTTCCCAAACCTATTTGACCTACCACCCACTTTTCAAAAAGAAGAATTATTCAGCACCCCCCTGGAAATCTACTTTCTTTAACCCTTTAACTTTTTTTTAAATTATTTTTTAAAAAACTGTAATTTTTTAAAAATGATAGATCTTTAATAATTTATTGTAAATTTGTTGAGTTTTTCTTGCATCGAAATTTTGATGACACAATATTGCAACAAGCAACCACATAGTAAACAAATCATTACACGCACATATTCCTGTCAATGCATGCTGACTTTCCAACAGTGCATGACAAGTTGTCCTGCCAACACTTGCTTGTTAAGACCTGTCAGTGGTAGACTTGACCACTTATCAGTTATGACTTACACTTTGTGTGTTTATTTGGGAAATAATGTAACCAATAATGTGACTTTAACTCAGTTACACAACAGATGAAACATGTACGAATGGTTTTTCAAAATTTTCTTCTCTTTTCTTCTTTCCTTATGCTTCCACTGCCCCCTTATTTTTATTTAATATACCCCAGTTGCACTCAAGGCTGCTACCACCCCCCTGAATTGTTCTAGTGCCTCCCAGGGGGCAGTATTGGTTCACTTTGGGAACCTATGATAGGACTGAAGTAGAAGAATTTATTTCACCATCAAGGCCTAAGTAATCTACAGGAACCTAGCAAATAGGACTTGTTTTAGGAAAAGCAGTTGAGAATAAGACAGAGAGTAAAAGAACTTCCAGGGATCCAGATAATGGAGATCTCTAGATAAGGGCAAAAGAAGAACAAGTCCTGAAACCCCAGCTGGGAAGTGCATTGCTTTCTACCTGTTCCCTGGTCTGAGGTTTGACAAAGACAGTGACTAGATAAGGTCTATAGTTGCTCATTTGGGTAATGGGGAAGGTGGATGGAAAGAAGATAAAAGGAGGGAAGAAGAAATGAAGTTTCCGCATAGATAGAGGGGAGGAAACATTTTATAGTAGGAACCAGGCAAAAAGGACAATGAGTTGGAAAGAACTAGTGCTGGGGAATGAGATCAGAGGCAGAAAGAGAGTCAAAATTAGGAACTGACAACACTATCTAAAAGGCAGATGGCCAAGAGTCAAGGTCCTGATCACTGGCTGTAAGATACAGTGCAAAGTGATAAATGAAGACTTGATCTACAAAATGAGCATGAATTCAGTTTGCTGCATTAAAATTTTATGCTTAATGAGTTCTTTCAACTTATATAAACTAATTCCTTCAGATTTTCTTTGCCTCCATTTAAACTACAAAGTAAGAGACAGGAAGGTGGCTTTAGGCCCCAGATAGGGATGAATCAGTCTTTATTTTCTGGTGTTGAGGGAGGGACCTCTAGGAGTCCACAGGCAATAGCCTAGGGCAGGGGCTCTTAATCTATCCTTTGGGAACTAAGTTATAGATGATAGTTAGATAGCTGGATGAGATAGAGATAACTATTTCAATATAAATGGTTTCTTTTGTAATCCAGTGCATTTTCTGCATGTAAAATACTCTGAGAAGGGGGTCCATCAGCTTCACCAAACTGCTAAGAGAGTCTGTGATATATTAAAAAAAAAATTAAGAAGCCCTGGCCTATGGTGAGCTACCCTAAGAATGACTAAAACGGAGAGATGTGCAGGCCTTAATCATTAGGATACATTTTCTGTTTCGGAAGGTTGGGAGAAAGCAGATTCAGGAAAGCAGAAAAAGAAATAGAGAAGAAACTAATAATGAACCTAATCCCTATAGTTGGATTATAGGACCAAAGGTTTAGACTAAAGCTGGAAAGAACCTTAGGGGCTATCTGCTATCCTCACCTTCTAAATGAAGCTGATGTTCTCTGATGTTAAATGACTTCACAAAGATCTCACAGGTAAGTGTTGGAGACTTGTGTGACATTTTGTAGTAAATCGAGGAAAACCTAAGAGGTTGGAGCTCTTTAAACACAGTAGGTTCTTTGCTGAATGAAGGAATGAGTATTATCTTTTACCAATAAGTGAACAAAAAGGAAAGGAAAGAGTGGATCCCTACCCCACATCAGCTCAAGGTGGTAGGAAATTCAAGAAAGGGGAGGGGAGGTGGTGATAGTGAAAATCCAGGAGATCAATGGTTTCCAAAATTTATTTCCATCCACTTTTCTTAATATAATCTATTCAAAGAATTTTATTTGCTTATATTCTATTAAAATAAAATGAAGAATCTATTCTTTATATAACAACAAACACATCTTAAGTACATATGTTATATCTAACATATATAATGTATCAAAATAACAAAAGGGTCCACATTTTAAACTGCTAGCACTGATGGAGTTTTGTTAGTAAAGACTCCAATACTATAATCACAAATTATACCATTTCATTTTCATAAAAACAATGTAATATAAATATTAATAAAAATTGGTGCAGTTTTTTATTTATAATTTGTAAAAACAACCATAATGACATTATTAATGTGGCTTATTTTCCCACATAAAGCATCTCAAAATGTGGCATTGATGATTTTCCTATCCATAATTCTTCTTTAACCACTAATTAAGATCAATATTTTTGTCTTTATGATAGTTATAGCAAGAAAAACCCTGCTTCATACAAAGAACATGTTATAAATGGCTATAAACTTTTATCATTTCATTTGGAAAACTCTTTAACTTGTATACGTCAGGTAGAAATGCTTGTTTCAACGTACTATTATAAAACAAGTCTAGATCAGATGGTGAGTTCTTTGAGGCAGAGACTGGTGGGTTTGGTGGGGTTTGAGTTTTTTTTTACTTTCTTTGGATCCCCAGTGCTTAGCACAATGCCTGTCAAACAGCAAGCACTTAACAAATTCTTATCAACTTATTAGGTCAGAGTAGGATAAAATGTATCATAATTGTCCATGGAAAATTAATAGGTTTCTAATCCATTCATATCATTAAATGTCTAGGTTTTAAAAATAAAATAAGTATTTTTTATGTGGGCTGATAAAGTGAAAAATAAGCAGGTTTTTATTTTCTTCTATTTCATTTGCATTGCAGTTATCTTTTTAATTGGGAAACAAAGCAAAATAGTAATTTTTGTAAATATATTATCCATAGCTCTGTTTTTAAAATTCAGTCACTACATCTTTCTGGATCTGAGGACCTGCACTGATATATTTAGAATATTCAGATTTTCAAATATATCTAGTATAAATAAGTCTCAGGAGGAAGTTTTTTATTATAACATCAATTTGTTTCATTTTTATGATTATCACCAAAAATGGTAATTTCTTCTTTTAAAAAGCTCAAACACCCTTAAAAGTACTTTGACACAAAAATCCAGTATATTTTATGATAATAATGCCCTATGCTCTTCCCCAATATTATAATATCAATTTTCCGATTTGTCCTTTAATAAATTTGTTTTTATAAATTAGATTACTTTTGTAACAACTTGAAAAGGTATAGGTGGCCCCTCATATTTCTCCCTATAAGGGATTATTTGTGAAGCATATGATATATCAGATAACAGATAGCTACTAATACTGATGGAGTTTTGTTAGTGAAGGCTCTAGTACTGTGGTCATACATTATGTCACTTTCATTCTTTAAAATCCATCAATTACATCGAACATTTTTCTTGATGTGGCATTGTCATCAATTGGTCTACAAAATAACAAATCAGGATTATGGAATCTAGAGCTGTAAGGCATTTCAATGGCCATTGATTCCAAAATATTCATTTTACAGGTGGGGAAACTGAAATCTAAGAAGATTAAGTAATTTGTTGGAGATCCCACGCTTACCCTAATATGACTTCAGAAACATCTGTACTATAAGCATCTTTAACTACATCTGTTGTTGCAACCACTTGTAGTTACATATTCTTTTTGGAGGGCAATTGGGGCTAAATGACTTGCCCAAGGTCACACTGCTAGTAAGTGTGTCAAGTATCTGAGGTCAGATTTGAACTCAGGTCTTCCTGACTGCAGGGCCAGTGCTCTATTCACTGTGCCACCTAGCCGCCCCTGTAGTTACATATTCTGTATCATCTCATATATGATAGAACAATTTGAATTTGCTTTGCATATGAACAGATAGTAACAATGTTCCTTTAACCAAATGAGACTTTTACACTTAGCAGTTCTATAGGCAACTTTACATGATGTAACCCAAGGGTGGGAAACAAATCCTTTTGATATCACAGACAAGATTTTTAAATAAATGTTTGGGGCTTTGGTTTGTTTTTTGAGGGGGGAAGGCAGGGCAATTGGGGTTAAGTGACTTGCCCAAGGTCACACGTCTAGTAAATGTTAAGTGTCTGAGGCCGGATTTGAACTCAGGTCCTCCTGACTCCAGGGCTGGTGCTCTATTCACTGTACCACCTAGCTGCCCCAAAATGTTTGTTTTTTTAAGATAGTATAATTTTCTTTGGAAAATTTCTTTTGTCATGCCAATATCTATATATACATTTTTAATAAGTTATTTTCATTTATTAGGGTGCATCTTCTCTGATGCTTTCTTCAAAAGAAGCAGCAGTTTTCCCTCTTCCCAGCAGTTTAAAATGGTATTTGTTAAACTCAATGTTCAATGTAGTGACTTATTTCTTTGGATTTAGGCCTTATATTTTATATTTCTGTATTTCTAGTACTTAAATTGTCTCTATTGTCTTTGCTCATACTAGTTTTCTGCAATGGATTTTAAAATTAAACTGGTTATGTATTTGTCCATTACAAAGGAATAGTATTTCAATTGTCAAATATTAAACAATAAATAATTTAAGAAAATTGGATTTAAATTTAATTATTTAAAATTTCAAAGGATTATCTATAACCATTCTTGAGTTGTTCCAATTGTATAAAGATGCTGCTTTTTTAGAAACCAGCTTATTATATTATACTTAGCAAAATGAATAATGCTAAGAAATATAACAGATAACATGGGACTTTTAACTTTCAAACAAAGATTGTTGAACTTTGAGTATATGTATTTCATATTCAAACACTGCAACTGGTATGATTTCTTATAATGATAATGGAAGATCTTCCCTGCCCCTTAATAAGCCTAAGTGAAATTCAAAGATATTCTCTGATTTGAAGATCTTCCCTGCTCCCTAATAGGGTCGAATGTAATCACGGTAGAGCCTGTAGTAGGAGGAACTTACTGAAGGATGGAGCCCACAGGAAGCTGGGAGTCAGAGCAATTAGAGCTAGAGAAAGGAGAAGATGTACCCAAGGAGATAGCTAGGCTTGTGAATGTTTGTGGGAAGGCTAAAGGATAGTGTGGCTCCCTGCTATGGTGTATTAACTTCTTTGTTGCTATGATGGATTTGGTTTCCTGGTGTTGGGATTTGGCTTTCTGGTGTTTGAATAAATGTTTTGTTTCTGTCTTCTATATGGAGAGTCTGTTATATTTTGCCATTGAGAACTGTGCTGGTACATTCATGGTCACCGTCGATGCTGTGAATATTGTGTTGGTGCTACCTTTCATCACTCATCTGAGGTCTTTAAATTAAGCTTGGAGGTCTTCAAGAGAAGCCTAGACAACCACAATAACAATTATGTTACAGTTGGATTTCTTTTCATGTATGGATTGGAATAGATGATCACTGATGTTCCATCCAACTCTCAAAACCTGTGATGCTATGAGCTTACCCCCACAGTTATAGTAATCAATCACATGCAGGTTGAAATTTAGTCCATGCTGACTCAAACTCCACCTCATTTTTGTAAACTATATTAAACACTCCCTATGTTGCATTCACTGTCACTTGGAACTAATTTCCCATGTTGGTCTTGATTCTGTTGACTGACTTAAACTTTGTTTTCATTGAAAAAAAGCAGGCAAATATAAGCAGTTGTATTAGAAAATGTTCAATAATTTTGGCCATTACTTCTAACCACCTATCATCCCAAGAGGATGTTCAGTAGTTTGGAATACTCTGCAATAGAGAATGCCAGATGGCTGGAACACAGGTTGGCTAATGCAGAAGTGAGACAGCATCATGAGATAGAGAATGGAAGAAATTAGTAGCTCCTGCTCCCCAGTCTGGGGTCTCTTGGCATCACATATTTACACAACACCAAAGGAATACTTTCACTTGCTTGTGGTATAGTGAGAGGAGCACTTGACCTTTAATACAAGTTCCGTTACTTGCTACCTGTGTAACCTTCAGCACACCTCAGTTTCCTCATTTTAGCAAAGAAAGCAAGTTCAAATAGATGATATTTTATATAGAGAGATAGATATAGATATCCTTTCCATCTCTAAATGTTCTTTCTGGGAACAGGCTCATGAAATCAAAAACTTAGAGCTAAAAAGATCTTAGAGTTTATTTCATATAACCTCCTCATCTTACAGATAAGGAAGCTGACACCATGAAGATTAAGAGATTTGTTACAAGGTCATACAGTTCTTAAGTGACAGAACAAGAATTCAAACCCAGGTCCTCTGAGGCCAAATCTAGAATCCTTCCCCCTATACCACACTGGTTCACAAACACACTAGTGTTATGGAAATGTTTTCTTGCCCCTAAGTTACTTGGAAATGTAGAATGTTAAGAATTGGAAGAGTCCCTAGAAATCATCTAATCCTTATTTCATAGAAGACCCAGAAAGGGAAAATGATTTGATGGAAGTCACACAACTGATTTGAAATTAGAACCTATCTCCCGACATTTTTATGTGTTCCTTAACTATTTTGAGTGTTCATTACCACTAAATTCCTGTGTGCAGCTACAACAGGGACTAAAAGCATGTTCAGAACACTAAACAAAACCAGTTAGAATGAAAAATACATTCAGCTTATTGCATTTTTATCATTTTATTTATATTTATTATTACTTTTAATTATTTATGATTATATTTTTTAGTTTTGTTAATAAACATGCCTTCATTTCTACATTGCTCTAAGGTTTCCATTGTTATTTCCCTCACAACAACCTTAGGGCATAACTGCTGGATTAGAGGAAGTACAGCTCAGAAGACATTTTGTTGGCACCTTCTAAATTTTGTTGCCCTAGGACAAAGTCCTGGCCACTCAACCATAGTTAAAGATCTAATAAGTCTAAAAATCCTAGACTGGTTCAATGTACCTCGGGTCAGAGTGATCAGATCGTACTTCTTCTGAACTCCTTCCAGAAAAAGGAAATGACACTTGGAAGAATGTTACAACTTAATTGCATGCAAGAAAAAAAAAGCCCAGTGCTGCAGCACCTGGAGGAGAAATCTGAGTAGAAGAAGAAAAGTGAGAAGGGGGCAAGCAACATCACATATTTAACATTCATTCGTCCACTTAACATCCATTTCTTAAGTAGTTACTCTACACAGAAGCTTCTGTTAGGCCCTGGGGATGTACAAAGTTGACAGAAGATAATCCCTGCCCTCCAAGAGTTCATAGTCTAGTAGGACCAGAAGACAAATAACTCAAACAATGTGTGAGAAGTGCATTAGAGAGGCATAAAAACAAAGTTAGACATAAGGTTGGAGAGCGAAGGGCCTTACTGGGCAAGACCTAAGGGAGGCATTGTTTCTGTAGAAGGGAACATTGATTTGAACTTTAAAGTCTGCTGAACTGGTGAAAAGTGAGAAGAGAGCACATTCCAGGCACAAGGAAAAAATGAGTGAATGCAGAGGCTGCAGGACTTGATTGTTTGTCCTTTGTTCTAGAATAGGACCATGATATCATGGAGGCGATGACAGGACATGCAAGTAAATTGGATTTAAGTGAGGGAGGGCTGTGCAGAGTCACTAATCTCACTTTCTCCTCTAGACCATCTGGGTCCAGTGATCAGATTTAAATCAGGATGACTAGAGATGACTCTGGATGCATTGGGAGACCTTGGCATTTTTAAGGTAAGGTCTTTAACAGGTCTCAGGTTGACTGAGGCAGTGCCCATTCAATCATTAAGGCTTAATTAGAAATGAGATAGAGAATGGTCTCTTTTACCTAATCTTCCCTTCCTACCCCCCAAAAAAAAATTCAGTCTTGGAGGGGAAGACCTTTGGGGTTTCAGGCCAAAACAGAAACAACTGCTGTTTACATTCATTCTGAGCCAATCAGGTCCTAAACAAAGACCAAGTAGGGCTTGGCCTGGGACCTATTATTGGCCAATGAAATGAGTCAGAGTGATTTGGGGTTGAGGCTGGTCTTTAAGAAAAATAAAAAAAGGTTTCATATCATGTGATCACCTCCCTGATGTCATGGTCCTCTTCAAGAATGAAGGACAGACGCCTCTGTGAGTAGAAAAAGTTGTCCCACTGGGAACCAAACCAAACTGGAATTGTAGAGGTTTAAGGCTTAGAGACCCACAAGACCCCAAAATACCAACAACATGCCAGGTCCTGCTGAATGCGACTCAAGTCTTCTCTCAGTCAAAGAAAAGCAAAGTTTATTAAAGATTCATCATAATGGGTAGACTCTTAAGGAGCCTTGGTATCTGTGACACGTGTACTGCACAAGCAGGCCTTCTGGCCCTTCTGTACCTCATCAGAACTGGCCAGTTGGAAAACGTGGCCTGCTTCCTTCCTTCCCTCTCCTCCCCTCTCTTCCCTCCCTCCCTCCCTTCCTTCCTTCCTTCCTTTCCCTTCCCTCTGCCCACATAGAGTATCACACCCTTACCTGCAGGTGCTCTGCCCAAAAGGAATATAAATTTAATCGCTGAAGGGCTAGAACATATTAAGGGAAACAAGTTGGTCTATTTTGACAGAAGTGTAATACAAGGTGAGCAGGATGAGTTCAGGTAAAGAAGAGTCTGGTACTGATGGTCCCATTTGTTTGAGGGGGGATGGTGAGGTACAGGCTCTGGGAACCCCCTTGAACTTTGACTGAATCCTCCCATTTGATGAGGCGTTTGCATGAGACCATAAGCGTTTCATTTTGGCTCTGCCCAAACCTTTGTTACTAGCTTGGCCCTCCATTATCCAGCTAGCCCCCACCCTTGATCCTCAACTGTTATACCCTAGAACTGGCCTAGCCACCATTGTCTGTGGTTTCCAGGTAGCCTCCAGCAACTTCACTCATTTAGTGGAGTCTGACTTCATTAATTCCTCCTGAAGACCCTCTCCAAACTCCTCCTCTAGACCACCCCTAGATTCCTCCCACAACCTTTCTTTGTATAAGACCCCATCTCACTTCCATATGTGTGAGAGTGCAATAGAATTTTCTAGCACAGACTTGCTCTGAGTCAGATGATTGTGGCCCGCTTGCCCAATGCAGGCATCAGGGATACCAAGGCTCCTTAAGAGTCTACCCATTATAGCAAACATTTAATAAACTTTGCTTTTCTATGACTGTGAGAAGACTTGAGTCTAATTCATTTGGCAGGACCTGGCTTGTTGGTATTTTGGGGTCTCGAGCACCCCTAACCCTATACCTCATCATTTTATGATGACCCTCTACGTTTTTATGGTTCCCTGATACGGGGAAACACTGCTAATCGCAAGCTCTTCTCCAGCGGGGACTGGAAGGTACATAAGCCTCTCTCTCTCCCTATTCCCTTGCTCTCCAAGGTGTTATGTTTTTTTGCGGGGGTCCAATTTGGTTATGTTGGAGAACATGGACCTGGATGCAGCTTCTGAAGAATAGAGGACAAGGACAGACACATCTGGAAGTGTAAGCTGGATTCTTTCGATTCTCTTAGTGCTAGGGAACTGGGAAAACTTCAGGTACTTTTTTGTGGGTTTTTTGTCTTGTCTTGTTTTGTTTTGTTTGTTTTTTGAGGCTTACTCCCAAACCTTCCTTTATGGAGGAAGGGACTTCCAGGCCCTACTCCTGTAGCTCCTAAAAGTTCGCCTTTGGGTTGTCTTTTACAACATTGGGAAAAATTGAGTTTCTGTGGAGAACCTAAAAAGGAAAAGTTGGTGGTTTTTTGCAACACTGTTTGGCCTCAGTATCACCTAGAGGATGATGAATTGTGGCCTGTTTTGGGGACTTTAAAAGATAATACTCTCTTGCAGTTTTATTATACTGACAGAATTATGCTGTCACAGAGAAGGAAGATAGATAGAAGTTGCCTACTTTAATGGCCTTGTTGAACTTTCTTGGCACAAGCTTCTCAGGAAAGATTGTGAGATGCTTGAAGCTAGAGCTCCTCAACAAAGGGGCAATGGGGACCGATTAAATGACCCCCTTCCTATTGCTTCAGCCCCAGCCCCTCCCCCCCCCAGCAACTCTTGCTCAGGTCCCAGTCACCAGTCTCACTGAGGCAGGTCCCCCAGCCCCTTCTGCTGTACCCCAATGTTTTTCCCCTTGGTTTCCCTTCCCTTTTCCTCTAGCCCAACACCCCTCATTTCCAGCCTCCTAAACCATCCATATCTCTTACCCTGCATCTCCCAGCATGGCCCCTCCCCACTCAAGAACCCCTGCTCAGGTCCCACTGGTCTTGCTGAAGTGCTTCCCTCTGTGGCCCCTCCCCCTGAAGCAACACCCATTCAGGCCTCAGGCCCTTCCCCTGAGGCAGTCATAGAGGTATCTCCTCTTCTGACGCCTTCCACTCCTTATGTGCTGGCTGACCTTCCCCCTTGCCAGCCAGATCCCCCAGTTTGCAGTCTGATCCAGCCAGCACCCCCCAGTCACTCTCTCACAGGAAGTGGGACTCCCAATCTCCCTTCCCAAGCCCCTGTCCCTACAGCACCTTCAGGACTTTTTCCCTTAAGGGAAGCACCTCATTCATCAGGTGGGACAACTAGAGTGCATGTCCCATTCTCCATTTCAGATCTCAATCAAGTTAAAGAAAAGTTAGGGAACTTCTCCAAAAATCCAACAAAGTTTACTGAAGGCTTTCGGGACATATCCCTACAATGTAAGCTTTCTTGGGGTGATATGAATATCCTCTTCTCTACCTGTTGTTCCACTGAGGAGAAGAGGAGAATCTAGGAACAAACCCAAAAATTTGGGGATCATTTGGCTAGCAATGACCCCAGAAAATATCCCCCAGGAACAGCTGCTGTTCCCACTAGTGATCCAGGATGGTATTACCAGAAAAGAGACCATATGGTACTTTGCCTGTTAGAAGGCCTAAGAACTGCATTTCAAAAGCAAGTAAATTATCAGAAAATTGGGGAAATTACTCAGACAGATAAAGAAAACCCTGCCCTTTTCCTAGCAAGACTGGTAGAAGCTATTAAAAAATATACAAATTTAGATCCTGACTCTATAGAAGGGGTAGCAATCCTTAACATGTATTTCATTAATCAGTCTGCCCCAGATATTAGGAGGAAACTGCCGAAATTGGCAAGGGGACCCCAAACACCTTGGGCCAAATTACTGGAGATGGCCTCTGGAGTCTTTAATAACAGAGACCTGGTTGCAGCAGAGGAGAAAGAATGCAGGAAACGAGATGGAAAACATGCTCAATTCTTGGCTGCTGCCATGGCCAGGAAAAGCCCCTCCAGGGGACCCCCTTGGAGGAAGCCCAGGCACTTGGGCAGTGGGAAAACCTGCTTTTGATGCCACAAAGGGGGTCACTGGGCCAAGGAGTGCCCCTCCAGGGCACCCCCCAGAGGGAGCCCCAGGAACCGAGGCCTCTAGAGCTGTGCCCATCTGACCAGGAGGGACATTGGAGGAAGGATTGTCCCCAAGGTTGGAAAAGTGGTAGAGCCACCTGCTAGTACCCTGTCCTCCAGTCTTCTTAAGACTTGGAGTGACAAGGAAGTGTGGGGCTTGGCAATGCTCCCACTTTCTCCATCTCTCACTGAACTCTGGGCAAGCATCAAGGCTGAAGGTAAGATTATCCACTTTATTATGGCTAAGTTCTCTGTTCTAACCAATTGGTTCTGCCCTCCCCTTGACCAGTCAGGTCAAGGGCATGGAAGGGGAAACTGAGGGATGTCTCCAGACATACCCAGTCCCCTGCCTACTTGAGGATCTGTTGTTTGAACACTCCTTCCTTATGCTCTCCTCTTATCCTGTCCCCTTGTTGGGAAGGGACCTGTTGGTGAAATTGGGAAGGCAATTTTCTCTAGCTAAGCCTCCCAGATCTCCCCATGTTCCCTCAGGAGTGTGGGAGATAGTTGAGTCAATTGTTTGGGATCAGGAAATTCCTGGGTGAGCTATTTCTGCCATCCCAGAATTTGTTTTTGACTCCTAGATCCTAAAGTGTCCCCCCATTGTGGGCTATATCCAATTAAACCCAAGGCCTGGGAGGGACTGCAACCATTAATTGCTACTCAAGGCCCTGACTCATTCTGTCTAGAGCGGGGCCCAGATCACCAGGTGAAAGCTTTTGAGGCTTTGAAAACTAATGACCATTATTCCAGCTTTACCCAATCTAGGAAAAACCTTTTACTCTCCATGATGATGGAGGGAGAAAATAGGTTTTGGGAATTATTGCCTGTTTTTGAAAACTATTAGATTCTGTGGCTGCTATTGCTTTCCATGTGCTAAATGTCCATGGAGCAATTTGGAAAGGAAAGGGATATCTGACAGCATTTTGGCCTTGCCATAGTTATCTTTAATTCCTACCAGGGAAATTGTCCTTTCTATATGTGTGTGTGTGTGTGTGTGTGTGTGTGTGTGTGTGTGTGTGAGTGTGCTTGTTTGGTCCTCATTTGCTTAACCTCCTTGCCAGGTTTGTCTCCCCCAGGATTCAAACCATCAACCTCCAGATGACCACTCAGACTATACCAGCCTCTGACTGAATCCAGGTTCTCTAGCCCACTGGACCTGGCATCAGGCATGTTCTGGAGTCTGACTCTTGAATGTGAAGTCTGACTCCCTTGAACAGGACCCAGAGAGGCAGGGACAGCTCTACACCCCTTGCCAGGATGAAGCTCTTTCAGAAGCTGAGACCTTTGCCCCTTACCCCAAAGGAATTTGGGTCCCATTTGTTTGAGGGGGGGAATGATGAGGTACAGGCTCTGGGAACCCCTTGAACTCTGATTGAATCTTCCCATTTGATGATGCATTTGCATGAGGCCCTAAGCCTTTCATTGTGGCTCTGCCCAAACCTTTGTTACTAGCTTGGCCCTCCATTATCCAGCTAGCCCCCACCCTTGATCCTCAACTGTTACACCCTTGAACTGGTCTAGCCCACCATTTCCTGTGGTCTCCAGGTAGCCTCCAGCAACTTCACTCATTTACTGGAATCTGATCTCATTAACTCCTCCTGAAGACCCTCCCCAAACTCCTTCCCTAGACCACCCCTAGATTCCTCCCACAACCTTTCTGTATATAATACCCCATCTTGCCTCCATGAAAAGAGAGAATGACATGGAGTTATCTAGCATAGATTCACTCTGTGTCAGATTATTTTGACCCGCTTGTCCAGACCAAGAATCACAGATACCGAGGCTCCTTAAGAGTCTGCCCATTAAGATGAATCCTTAATAAACTTTGCTTTTCTTTGATTGAGAGAAGACTTGAGTCGAATTCGTTCAGCAGGATCTGGTACGTTGGTATTTTGGGGTCTTGAGCACCCCTAACCCTATATCTCAACATCTTATTGCCACCTTAGACCTCCACATTTTATGGTGACCTCATCAAAATGAGATAATAATTGTAAAGCACAGCATCTGGCACATAGGAAGTGGTATATAAATCTTGGCCATTTTTACTATTACATGTGATCCAGTGACACTGGTTCCCATCATGTTCATCGCCCATGAAACTCTAACTCCAAACTGCAGAGTGTCTTCAGTGACAACCCCCATGCCTAGAACTGTCTCCCTCCTCACCTCCTTTTTACTTCGAGTCTTAGTTAAAATCCCACCTTCTGCAAGAAACCTTTCTCAGTCTCCCTCAATGCTAATGCCTTCCCTCTGCTGATTGCCTCCATTATAGATTTGTTTGTATATAGTTTTTTACATGCTGTCTCCCCCATCAGGTGATAAACTTGAGAAAAGAGGCTGTTTTCTCTTGGCTTTCTTTGTACTCCCAGCTTGCAGCACAGGGCCTAGCACATAGAAGGCAGTTATGGTTGAATGGTCAGAACTTTGCCCTAGGGCATCACATTTTTTGTTGTTGTTCAGTCACGTCTGACTCTTGGTGACCTCCTGGACCATACATAGCATGCCAGGCCCTTCTCTCCTCCACTGTCTCCTGAAGTCTGTCCAAGCTCCTACTCATTGCTTCCATGACACTATCCAGCTTGCACTCTTCTGTCCCCTTCTTTCGCCTTCAATCTTTGCCAATATCAGAGTCTTTTTCAATGAGTCTTATCTTCTGACTATGTGGCCAAAGTATTTCAGCTTCAGTATTTGACCTTCCGGTGAACAACCTGAATTACTTTCTTTAGATATTGACTGATTTGACGTCCTTGCTGTTCAAAAGTCTGCTCCACCACAGTTCAAAAACCTTGCTTCTATGGTGCTCAACTTTCTTTATAACTAACTCTCACAGTCATACATTGCTACAGGAAAAACCATAGCTTTGACTGTACAGACCTTTGTCTTAAAGGTGATGTCTCTGCTTTTTAGTATGCTCAACAAAGTTTAGAGTTTGCCAACAATACCATGTGAGTGGTAATAAATGCTAATTGACTGACTGACTCATACCCCTCAGACCAGATTCCTCTCTCACCGGACTGACAATTTTGTTGCCCTTTTGTGCAGTTTTTCAATCCCTGCCCCAGTTTGCCTCTCAGGGATATAGTAACCAAATGTTCAAAGCTCAGTAACGTGCTGCAAAAGCAGTGCATTCTTCTTGATAAGGGGGAAAACAGAGAAATTCAAGCTGCCTTCCTGGTAGCTGCAGAGGGCCTCAGTTCTTTTGAGTATTCATTTATCTTCATGGGACTTTCATTGTGTTCCAGATTGCACACTTGATATTTAGTGCCTGAACATTCCTCTTTTAAATAGCTCTAATCTATTAACAGGCTTTTATTCCATTCATTCTTCCATGTTCTGTTTATTCTATTATCAGGTTGTTAAGTGACCTTTTACAGGATGCATAGTTTTATCTGCATCATTGCTGGGCAATGATTTTAGATGACAGCTTGCATTCTGCTGAAAGCAGAGGTTTGAAAGAGATTCTGCTGAAAACCTGTGCATTTTAATCAGGGAAACCCATTATAATACCATTTGTTTTTCATATTTTTCTACTCATTTCATATTGGCAACAGTGTAACAAAATGTTTTTTTCCCCTCTCCATTCATTTCATTTTTCTAAAAAATACCATTTCTTTCATGATATTATCAACTAAAAAAAATGACCAGATCCAAGGAAGAAAAACTAGCAATTGTAATAAATCATATACACATATAAATGATCATATAGATATGATATGTGACATACATAATATAATAACATAAGTAAAATAAGTAAATATAATAATATAATATAATGAATATGCATATATTTAAACTGAATTCTTAAGTTTTGTCAAATGACTTAAAAGGACCTTAGAGATTATAGAGTCATATCTTCTTATTTTACACCTGGGGAAACTGAGGCCCATAGGAATTAAGAGATTTGCTCAGGGTCATAGAGTGATAAATAATTAGTTTTCTAGGAAACTGAAACTTTAAAATATTTAGTACAGTCAGCAGTATTGAGCCTACTTCCTTGAGTTTCAAGTCTGACCTCAGACACTCATTAGCTGTGTGATCCTGGGCAAGGTACTCTACCTCAGTTTCCTCATCTGTAAAATGGGGCTAATAGTAGTACCCATTCCTCAAGGTCGTTGTAAAGATCAAACAAGGTGATATTTGTAAAGCACTTCGCAGACCTTAAAACACCATATAAATATTATTTATCATTGTTACTAAAATGAAATGATTATAATAGATGACCTCCATGGTGTAACAACAATGCAGTATTCACAATGCCTACAGTGACTATAAGTATGCTGATATGATTATTGATCAGAAAATGTAACAGGCTCTCTACATGGGGGACATAGCTAGAACATTTATTCAAATACCAGAAAACTGAGTCCCAAAACCAGAAAGTCAAAGCCATCACAGTAGCCACAGAGTTGGCACACATAGTTAATGCAGTAAACACCCATGTTCTCAAGTCTTCAAAACAAAACAGGCTACCTCAGGCAAAGATCCTCCTCTCCTCACTCATGGTAACTGCTCAGCCTCCACACAGCTCGCTCCCAGCAGTTTTGGCCCCTGGCAGTTCCCATCCCAGCAGTCCTCAGCAGGAGTCATTAGCAGAAATTCTGGAGTTGTGCTCTGTCTGCTGGTGTTGCTGTTTCTTCCAGTCACTGTGCTGGCTCCAGCCCAGCTCCTACTGGGCTCCAACTCTCTCCTGCCCCAACCCTTCCTGCTATATCAGCAAATTCAAGGGGCATGGAAGATCTTCAAATCCCATTACCATTACACATGGTCCTTTCCAGTTCTCGATCCTGTGGCTTTAATGTACACACAGACTGACCTTTTTGCTATTCTTTGCACATGACATTGGATCTCCCTTTTCAATGACTATGTTTTTCATGCTTGGAATGCACTCTCTCCTCACTCCTGCCTCTTAGAACCCTTGGCTTCTTTCAAAACTCTGCTTAAACACCATTGGCCAGTACCCTCTCCACAAAAAACAAAAACAACTTGCATTTATCTTAAAACATTTTGTATAATTTGTTTTTAGATATGCTGACTCCTCCAATAAAGCGTAAGCTTGATGAAAGTAGGGAATATTTACATTTTGTCTTTGTACCTTGAGTACCTACCTTATTGCCTGGAAAATAGTAGAAGCTTGAATAAATGCTTATTGGTTGATTGGTCGATTGATGACAGCAGATTGGGCTGAACAATGTCCTCTGTTGCTTCATAGGTATCAAAAACCCTGAACCAGATTAAAATGCAGTTGTGAAATATTTAACAAAATAGAGGCAGATAGGTCACATAGTAAATAAAGCTCTGGATCTGGAATTAGGAAGTCCTTACAAGATGTGTGACCTGGAGTAAGTCACTCTATTTGTCTCAGTTTCCTGAATCACAAAATAGGGATCATACTAGTACCTACCTCCCAGGGTTGTTGTGAGAATCAAACGAGATGCTATTTATAAAGTACATAGTAGGTACTATATAAATGCTAGCTACATATCAAAATCCTTATCTTCTTAAGGTATGTGGTGAGGGGAGAGAGAGGAGGAAATTTGTAACTCAAAAATTATGGAAACAAAAGAAAGTTAAAAATTGCTTTTACATGTAACTAAGAAAAAATCAAATAAAAACATTCTTATATATATTATTAATAAATAAATATTTATTATACTTTTATTTATTTTAATGATTATAAAATATTATCATTAAAATAAATAAAATACAAAAAAATGTAGACGTTATTTTGTGGTTTCCTAAGTCAAAATGCTACCCAAAAAGATCATTATGTATTGCTTAGCAGCCCTGTTTCTACTTGAGTTTGACATCACTGTTCTACTTGTTTATGTGTCAGACTCTATAGTTACTGACAGTAAAATGAAAAACTCAGTACTAGATGGTGTGAGAAGCAGCCTAGTGGACAAACAGTTAGTTGTGGAGTCCAAAAGACTGGAGTGACGTCTGGCCTTTGATACATCCTGCCTGTTTGGCTGTAAAACCCTCTAAGACCATAAACTGAAGGATGAATGTTGATATGCATCAGTAGAGGGAGCTTCCTCACCGGGAGTTGCCTATGAAGTTGAAAGATTAGAGCGACTCTTTGCCTCTGGGGGAAAAAAAATAAGAATGGCTTAGCTGGTTGGTTGGTTATAAGGGACTGATTGAGTTAATGAATGATAAAGTATGCCTAGACAAAAGCAGTCCTAAGTAGAGAAACCCAAAAGAGCAAGATGTGGGGTATGTATTGATTGACAGTAACCTGTGCCATGTTGCTTATTGTTGATAAGCTCCACAGTTCAGACCCCTTCTCCCACCACCTCCACCAAAAAAAATTATAGGGTACAGGATATTCTTAATCCAGCACTCAAAGATTTGTAAAAGTCTTATGTGAGGTTAGGAAAGGACTCTCCCACGGGAACACATCTCCCAGAAGGAATTGGGGTCAAAGGATGAATGAGTCTCACTATCTTCTTACCAGCCTCCTTCATGCTAGTTGCCTTGCCTGGATCCAGAGATATTATCCTGGAGGACTAAATCCATTCAGTTGCAGAATTCCTGTCCTAAATTCACCTTCTGTCTTGATTGGTGGGTGACCCTATCCAGGTCAGCTTCAGCCATGCTTTCCTCTACTCCCCAACCATCCTCTTGCTACCTCTATTGCTACCACATGTATATCACCTCCCCATCTTCCTTTCTAGCTCTAGAACCAAAATCAAATCAATACTGCAATTAGTACCAGCAAGGAAATGTCCTCTCTCCAGGAGGTAGCTCCCTTTGCCGTCTCTATAACTTAGGACATCAGAATATCCCTCTTTGGCTATCACTCTTCTGTAGGTTTCTTCTTGTTGTTTTGTACATTAGTCACGTCTAGTTCTTCATGATCCCATGGGAGAGGGGGGGAGTGGTTCTTGCCAAAGATACTAGAGTGATTTGCCATTTCCTCTTCTGGTTCCTTTTACAGATTAGGAAACTGAGACAAACAGAGATAAGTGATTTGCCCAGAGTCACACAGCGAGTAAGTGTCTGAGGCCAAATTTAAACTGAGGTCCTTCTGACTCCAGGGCCAGCACTCTGGCCACTGCTCCGCCTAGCTGTCCCCATGTGTGTCTGTCAGAATGTAAGTTCCTTGAGGACAAGGATTGTCTTTGTTTTTGTATTTGTATATTTAGTGCTTAGCACATAGTGAACATATAACACATTTTTTTTTCATTTGTAAAAGTGACCTCCAAGGGGCTGGTGTTTGAGGTTTATACACAAATAATTAGATATGCAAAGTTTGATGTTAAAGGACAGAGACAGAGCTTAAAGGTAAAGTGCAGAGTAATGGTAGCATTGGGGAAAGTTTCTCTCCTTTCCTAACTCTTCCACAAGTCTGCAAAGATGAGCCAGATCCTAAGATAGACCATGGAGCTGAGACCATTACCTGGTCTGAAAGAGAAAGCATTTGGAGGTGTAATTGGTGCCAGCATCGTGGTCTACCTTGTCCAGCATGAGCAAAAGGGGACTTGAAGATGAGTTAATTCACTCTTCAGCTTGTGTGGAAATGGGGGGGGTGGGGGGCGGGGGGCGGTGTTGTTGAGTGATTGAACTTCCTAATTGCCTGTTGCTCTCTCAAAGTTTGGGAGACTGAAGAGAATTAACTTCAGTATATTAGATAGGGTTGCCTTTGGGAGGATGGAGGTAGAAAGTGTTTGGAATGTCACATTTTTTAAGTGGCTAACTCTTGGTTTTAGGAATGCCTTCACTAATTTAATTATATTATTTGTTACCCATTAACTTGAGATGTGAATGACTAAAGCAACACTTTGAATTTTGGGGAAAAAAAATAGGAGTAGCTGTCTGGTTGGTTAGTAGGAAGGGCTCAGCTGATGAGTGACAAGTCATTTCTAAATAAAAGTATTCTTAACCAAAAGGACCCAGAACAAAACAGAAAGGGGTGGATCGATGCGTGATTGACACTCACTTGTCTGTGCTGCTGACTGCTGACAGGTCTACCTAGTTAGTGGAGGTAGACTGATGCATATTGCAACTCTTCTCCCACTCAGCAGATGGTCTTCCATAGTTGTTGTGGTTGAAAAATTAATCTTTCTGAAGTTAATCTAATGATGGGCTTCTCTAAACCACTCTGGCTTGGTCCCAGGAATATAGATGTTCTATCATGAGGCTGATGTTTAAAGCTTATTCAGCTTAGTAAAAGAAGCCAGACCTTAAAAGAACCCAGGGTCACCTGTCCACCCTAGAGATACAGCCGAGGATACACTCACCTGAAAAATCAGGAAACTGGCTGATTTCTTGTTACCAGTTTGTCAGTGAACCTGGGACAAGTTGGAAATCTGTCTGTATCTGATATAAGAACTGATCATACATAGTTTATATAGTGTTCCTAGCTCTTTTGAGGAAGGCACTAAATCAATAAGACAATTTATTCACACTCCATTAGGTTCTTCCAGGGGTCACTGGTGCGGTGACGGTTCTCAGCCAGTCCCACATAGGACATATAAGTAGCAGTGATGCAGTGAATTCTGTATGGCTTATATGTGAGCAGTGAATATTATTTTCCCCAGTTCACATGAGAAATGTCCTAATGTAATTTAAATAAGCCACAGGTTTTCTATATAACAGTGCTCAAAGATCTGTCTGTGCCCCAAATTAGGCCTTGGGCAAGTCACAGCCCTTCTTCCCTCTGACCTCACCTGAAAAGGCATCACAAAGAAGAGTGGTTGTCCCTCAGTTAGGGAACATTTGAAGAAAATTGTAGTATATGAGCCTAACAGAATATGATTGCATCCCAAAGAATGGTGAATAGGAGGAATTCAGAGGGACATGAGAAAAAGAACATACAGATAAAGAGCAAAGTAAATGGAACCAGGAAAATGATACACATAATGATTATACTAATGTAAATGAGAACCATGCTACAAGGCAGACATTCTAATTGTAATAACACATCCTCTGTAGTGGAGAAGTGGGGACTGTGGATACAGAAAAAAGGCAGAATACGCCATATGACCAGGTGCTGCAGCTCTGGTTTTGCTTAGATGTTTGTCTTTGTTACAAAGGACTCTAAGGAGGGGATAAGGGCAATTACTGGTGTATTAAGTCAAAGGCCACAATAAAATTTTTAAAAAGAGATAGTAAAATGATAACTAACATAATAATAGCTAGCATTCATATGGCCAGAGCAGCCAGATGGTGCAGTGGATGGAACCAAGCCTGGAGTCAGGAAGCCTCATCATTCTGAGTTCAAATCTGACCTTCCACTGTGACCCTGGAAAAGTCACTTAACCCTGTTTGCCTCAGTTTCCTCATCTCCTGGTCCAGCATTCTATCCACTCTGTCACTTTATCTGCCTCTAAGGAAAGAAAAGCCAACCCATTTGTGCTTCGCAGAATGCATGTTTTTGTTTTATTCCCTTTTCTCTCATTCTCAAGATCACACATTCACCTGTGTGGAGATAAAAGGGAAATCCAAGCAGCCAGCCTGTTTTCCTCCTCTGTGCCCCAGGGGGGCACTCACGGAAGGGGAACAGAAGTAGAACACAGCTGGGAAGTGTGCTTCTTGTCTAAGTTTTTCACCCCAGGGAAGAGCCTGGTCGCCAGCAGTGATCTGACACCCATACATTGTGAGCTCTGTCTCCATTTCCTGAATGTGACTCACCGCAAAGCTTGAGCCAAAGTAACATTTAGGTGGTATGAACATGAATAGAGGAAAGAGGATCAAATACCTTTTGTTCCCAAAGGGAAACTACACCGAGCAGCAACACCCTACATTGGCACGCTGAGGCACAGTCGCAGGCCACAACTGTGGTTTCTAAACCAATGCCAGGCATTGCAAAGGGGGGTGGGGGGTAGAGACAACAAACCCAAACATACAAAACCCAACACTGTGGTTTAGCGGCAGCAGCAGCAGCAGCAGCAGCAGCAGTGGCAGCAGCAGGCTCTGGGAAGAGATCTCATTCACACTGTCTCCCATTCCTCTGCTGGGAGATCAATTCTTCTTCTAATAGGTTTCTCATGGACTACCATCCACATTCCGTTATGTGTACGTGTGTGCACGTGTGCAGGATTTGTATGTGCCTATGTATTTGTATGAGATTCTGTGTAGGACAGGCACACGGCCTCTGGAGCTGTCACCAGGAGGGTCTTTGGCATTTGTTGTTGTTGTTGGGGATTTCTCCCCTGGTGACTGAAGAAATGGCTCCATTGTTTCATTAGCTGGAAATCTGGATCTCATCTCTGGAAGTGGGATTTGGAACAAAACGATTGCATCTTAATGAAAAGATTGCTCCAGAAGTTGACGAGCCCCAGTATTTGTATAAAATGGGGCTCATGTTTTGTTCTTTCAGAAGTAACGTGCCATGCCCTCTCTCGTCTGGGTTTATGTATCATTTCATACCATTTGCCAGTGTTCTAAATAAAGAAGATATGGTTAGATGTTTGAAATCTTTAGGAAAAAAGAGAGAAAGAAAAAAAAAGAAAGGAAAAAAACCTGGTGGACTGCAGATTTGTTTATAAAAACGAACCTAGACATTTTCTTGGATCTTTGTTAGAAATGACATCCTATACTGATGCCCTTTCCGTAATCACTCCACTAACCACTTCCAGGCCCTCAGATTGGGTTGCAGAGCTCTGATGATGTTTAGCTTTATACTTATTAAGGAACCATGTCCTGCTTGATTATCCTTTTCTCTGTATGACTTGAGGAGTACAAGCCTTCTCAGTCTAAAGTATTACAAATTACTCCGACTTTCTCCTGGCCTGGTGTCTGGTGGTATCCATGCTATCTGGCCAATGATCTTCCATCAATCATTTTCCTAATTTGGCCCTACTGTCAGCATTGTAACAATGGGACACTGGACCTGGGAGCCTGGGCCTAAGGAAAAAGGATTGTAGATTTAGAACTGGAAGGGACGTTAGGGTTCATCTAGTCCATTTTTTTTTTCTTTACAGATGGCCAACTAAGCAAAAGAAAACTTAAGTGGGCTTACCCAAAGACAGAATTTGAACTTGGGACACACACACACACACACACACCCCTAGGCCAGTCCCAACTAAATTCTGATGAAGTAAAGCATACAAGAGCACTAGATTTGAAGTTGGGGGAACCTGGGTTCAAATCCAGTTTTGCCATTTATTAACTGTTTAACCCTGGACAAGCCTTTAATTTCTCTGAATCCCAGTTGTCCCATTTGTAAAAAGGAAGTAATAATAATTGCACTCTGTCCCATACAGGATGATTGTGAGGAAAGTACTTTGTAAATTTTGAAGGTTCTAGAAATGTGGGTTATTTCCAGAGAAAAAATTTGCATTACGGTGTATAGCTGGTGCCAGAGACATTTGAGAAAGCCCATCCCAGAATGCTAAAAATTGTCTAAACTGACCAATACTAAGAAGACATATGGGGGGGGGCGGGTGAGGCATGGGGAGTCTTCAACACCATTTTGAGGGATGGGGAGCTCTACTGTAGGACAATAAAGTCTTTAGGCTGCTGAAAGGAGAGCAATCACACCCTGGACAAGGCTATTGCCACAGAAGGCCAGGGGTACAAAAAATGCATCCTAGAAGGGTGCTGTTGGCACCCTCTAAATTTTCCACATGGGGCAAAGTGCAAGCGGCTCCATCCTGGTTACAGGTCCCCATGTCTATCACCATCACTATAACCAAAAAGGTGGAAACAGAGGCACAAATTCCCCAAACCATCCAAGTGTCAGAGCCATTATAGTCTGATCAGGGATCCACATCAGCATTACAATAGTAAATGTTAACTCTCCAACTGTGTGTGTGTATACATACATACATACATACATATATATATAAAATCATATTTATATGACAACACACTTTTTTCCCATTGTTTTCCTTAAGCTTAGACAATTTTTTCATCATTTTCCCATTGTTTCCTTAAGCTTAGACAATCAACAAAACAATAAACCAAGTTCTGATTTGTAGAACTTCTAAGGCATATCTAGATGCTAACATTGAAAATGTACCCATTTTGCTCTCAGGAGCCAATAGAAGTTGACCCTAGTGCACCCCAGGAATCGTATCTTCTGCAGATCCCCATTTCACAGAAGCTGTTTTTTCCCTCCTGCTGCCCTTGTCTGACCTTCCCAAATGTGCCACATTGCAAGGGATTACATTATTTTCCAAATAAACACACAAAATGCAAGTTATAACTGATAAGTGGTCAAGTCCCACCAAAAACAAGTATTGGAGGAGTGTATTGTTGGGAAGTCCAGCATGTTTCTATGTGCCTGTAATGACTAGTTTACAATATGATACTATATAGTTACATGATACAATATTGCATCACTAAAATTCCAATGCAGGAAAAAAAACCATAAATTTATAATAAATGATTAAATTTAGGATGTGTCATTTTAAAAAAATTTATATTTTTTTGAAAAGATGCAAGTTTCAAAAAAAACAGTTAAAAGGTTAAAAGATTTCCAGGGGGGTTCTAAGTAATTTTATTTTTTAAAGGGGGTAGTAGACCAAATATATTTGCCAACCTCTGATGTAAACCTTAAAACACTACTGCTCTAATTAGTGGCTGGTCTCCCTGACAAGTCGAAATTTACCTATTTACAACTTTTACCTAGTTGCTCATGGTTTTACTCTGCGGTAGAACAAGTTGAGCCTCTCTGTGATCTAGTCTTGGGTGGAGTTTAGAGGGACTGTCAATTTTTTATTCTTGAAATCTATGCTTCTCTCTCTCTCTCTCTCTCTCTCTCTCTCTCTCTCTCTCTCTCTCTTTCTCTCAACAAATTGATAGCAAAATAGAACTCAGAAAAAGTATACATATAAAAATATATAGCAGGCAACACAGATTGAAAAAACTCTCCCATTGGGAGTTAGATAACTCAGTTCAACCAAGAGAGAACCCCAGATCTCCCCCAACAAAGAAATTGCCGAAGTCTCTAGGGGAGCAAGCTGGAGCTAGGGACATGATAGGGACTGCCAGTTCCTCTCATGTCAGTTTCCTCCCAGAGTCTTTGTCTCCCTTCAGTAACCTGAAGAGAGGTTGGCATCACTGTCTTCTCTCTAGAAGCTGGAAGCCCCAAGAATTACTAGAAGTTAGAAGATCCCAAATGACTAAAAAGACCAAACAGACTGAAAAGTTGTCGCTCCCTTTTCTCCCCAACTCCACTCTGCCCCTCATACAGATAGAGGCCCGTGCTAATGGGCTTTGGGGCTTAGATTACATTCTTCCCTTGAGCTGAAACTTTTTGCAGTTCCCAAAAAGGTTAACTGGACCAAGTCCAAAACCTTATAAACACAAACATCCGCAATTTGAAACAACAAGAGCGATTTTCCTGGCATCCCAGGTAACCAGCCTTTGGTACCACTGAAACTGAAATTTTAAAATATTGAACATTGACAGTACATCTGAGAGACATGGCCTTGTGCAAAGCATCACCTAGGAGGATACAACAGCAACAACTTGCATAACTGTGTATAGGACATATACACAGAGGACCATGGATATTCATAGAAAATAGGAAAAAGCACACAATGCACAATCAAGGGCAACAACCATGGCTAACTAACAAAGAAAAGTTAGCTAGTGACAATAATCACACTATCCATAGACATACACACACACACAAACATATATATGCATAAAATAAAACTTAACTGTAAGCAAAACATTTAACAAAAAGATCTTGCTATAAAATGAACATAAGAAAATATAGACAAATGAACATAATAGCAAAATAAAAAGCAAACATACTCAGATTATGTAGTAATTCACATAATATAGCAGTAAACATATGCTGTTTCATGCCAGGTATACTTCACATGGACAGTCTTTAGGACTGAACCTAGATACCTGTGTAACTCTTATCTTCTGGTTTACCTGTAACATCATAACTCAGCATAGTGTCTAGTGAGTTTAATAGGCCTAGTTTTCTTCTCACTAACTGATCCCTTAGCCCCCTCTATTGGGGATAGTAGTTGGTATAGGCTGACTATCAGGATCAGTATAGACTTGTGTGTCCATACCTGGGCCAGCAATCATGCCAGGTTGACTAATGGTGCATTCAAGCTCTATGGATTAAATCTGTTCACTAGGAGTCTATCAGTTTCAAGCAAGAAAGGAGTTACCTCTGGATTCATTTCTCCTGCCCTGAAATAATGCACAATTTCCTTCACTGGATGCATCACTTTCAGTGCTTATATCTGGGCCAGAAAGTCTTTGTACAGCTGATAGTCTCTTTTTCTCAGTCTTTGCCTAGGTGATTGCCCATCAGTTCTCTCCCCCTGCTCATTATAAATTCCAACCAGCTCTCCTATGATCAATTAGATGGTTGTGGTGAATAGCCCTGACAGGGCCCCCTCCGTTCTCTGGGGCTGTTTTGTAAACAGGCAAGTTGCCCAGTCTCTCTATAAGTTAGCTTTCCATCAGCCAGCTAACTTGTGAGTCCTCTGAATGCCAAGGCCACCAGACAGCATGCTAAGTGCATATGTAAATCCTGTGACATTGAACCAATCTTCCTTCACACAGTTGTCTACAGATGACTGGAGGCAAGAACAGATGGCTCATGAAGGACAAAAAAGAAGTAACACAAGTCAAAAAAGCAGGGAAATGATTCTACTTGTCTAAAGTTCGAGAGAGCAGAAAGTACCTTACTGCTGAGGTGCTGGAAGAAGTTGGAGCGATAGAGTTAGACTGTGACTGACCCCCACACATGAAACCAGGAAGCAGCTGAGGCTACCCCAAGCCTACCGTTCAGTAGCCACAATTGCCTGACATGATAACTTTGGACATATGGCTCAAGAAAGGACCCTAGAGCTGGCCCAAGATGGCCACCGGTGACACCAAGAAATCTATGCCTCTCAATAGTCTAAGATTTTAGACCTGCTTTTTTGGTTATCAAATCACACTGTTAATTCATATGCAGCCTTCAGTTTTTTGGGTTTTTTTGAGAAGGGAAGGTAGGGCAATTGGGGTCAAGTGACTTGCCCAAGGTCACATGACTAGTTTTGTGTTAAGTGTATGAGGCCAGATTTGAACTCAGGTCCTCCTGACTCCAGGGCTGGTGCTCTATTCACTGCACCACCTAGCTTCCCCAACCTTCAGTCCTTTAAAATTCCCAAACCTTTTTTAGAAAAGCTACTGTCTAATCACAATCATACTTTATACTTGTGAAGCTGATTTTTTGAACCTGCGTAAGACTTTTTTTTTTTGTTGTAATTTTCACCCTATTAGTATAACTTCTAAGAGTCATTCTGGAGAAGGGCTGTTTGCTCACTTTGTTGCTGCCCTAACCATAAAGGATTACAACCAAGAGCTCTCCAACACCCATTTGTGGGCTCTGGTTCAAGAGAATGCCAACAAAGGAGACTGAGAAGGAGTGGTCAGACAGGTTGGAGGAGAACCAATGATATCATGAAATCCTAGAGATAAGAGAACATCCAAAAGTAGAAGGTTATCAACAGTGTCAAACTGTAAGAGAGGTGGAAAAGATTGAAAAGCTAATATGAGCCCCTTGAGTTTCTAACTCTCAATCCAGTCAGTGTCTGTCCCATCATATTCCAGCCAAGAATGATCTCTTCTTCGGAAGAAGTTCTTCTCATTTCTGTTTCTTCATTTTAAAATGGAGTAAAAAAAATTTTGAAAATATTTCAGTCATTTGAACAACTCCAGCTCCAGAACTCTGGTCATACAGAAAGACAGAAAATTAAATCCTCATGACTTGAAGCCTTACTGTCTTCCTTAATCCTGTGCTGCTGAGAAAAAGGCTGACTATGGTCTTGAGGAACTGGTTAGTGAAAGAGAGAGGCAGGGCTGTAGTAATGAGGCTACACACAAAAAAGGCTTTCCACTGGTCAGGTCCCTACTGCCGAAGGATAGGGGTGATGAGAAGTCATTATCTGGAAAACTCAAGCAAAACAGTCTTTGACTTGAATTATCTGGGTGACTGAATTAAAAGTGAGGACTGTGAGGACTCTGCCTGCTTCTCCTCTGTTCTACACTTTGCTTCACTTTTGGAGACCTGGTTTCTGTTTGTAATTGCTTTCTAAAAAAGTTTTTGGAGCACTCACTCCATGTGATTCTTTCCTTTGCCCTCCCATCTTGTGCCTAGAAATTTGATTTTCTTTCTTGCTTTTGTAATAAATAACTTTCTTGTTTTTTTCCCCTGGACTTTATGTCTAAAAGATTTACAATATCCTAACTCCCCATTTGGAGATCTTAAGATGATTCTTCAGATGAAAAATTATATTTTTGACTCATATTTGGACCAGGAGAGATATGTAGGCTCTTCTAATAGTACAGGATTGATACTTTAGTTTTGATAGATTTACTGGCAACTGTTTCCAGGAAGAACTTATGAAATGAATGAATGAATGAATGAATGAATGAATGGGTGAATGAATGAAGTGCATCTGAACTTGTCTTTGATTCAGCCGTATTCCATCATATAGCAGAGATACCTGGAGTTGGAGACCCTGCCAGCCATAGTTTCCTCTCACTGACTCTTTTGTTACCTGCTCTGTGAGTGCAACAATACTGAGTTGTCAATGGATCACACACTCAAAGAAAGTGTATGTACTATTTCCTCAAGACATTAAATTGATTACAGGGCTTTTGTCTGGTCATTCCATTTGGAGGCTCTATGTGTAGTTTCAATTCAAAAAGCTCTTTAGTCTGTCATCCTGTCAGGTGGTGGGGATGGGTAAAGACATGTGTTTGCACTTGCATGTCAGATTCTGACATCTGTATTTATTTGTACATATGTATTTTGTTTGTTCAAATAAATGTTTCATCAGAAGGGGAGTATGGTAAAGAAATTCACAGAAAGGACCGGTACATTCAAAAGCTAGCGAGTACTGCTCAGCAAGTCTCGGATTCTGACTTCTGTTTAATTGTAAATAGGGTATGTGGGAAGAAGGCACACATCAGGGAGATGAGGTCTGTATTTATCTTTTAATGTTATTGTTCTATTATACAGTTTATTGCATAAATAATTGAAATTATAGTAATAACAATTTAGGGACTATTCAACTGTTGTGTATGCTATATTTCATTGTGATTCACATTTTCAGAATGGTGCACAGATCAACAGATATTCCCCATTAATGAAAACATGCTGGTTAAATTAACAATGAATGTTTCTCAAACAGATAAAATTTGGATTTAACTCAGATAATTTAAAAGCATTTTTCTTATCTGTACAGTTTTTAATTATTCAGAAGTGTTAATACATTTTGATACTGTTTTTTAGCAGCTACTTATTTTTAAAGTACAAATTTTAATGTGGAATTCCTAAAGAAGAAGACTAGAGAACCAGAAAGCCCAATGATCCTGAGTTCTAGATTAGCATAGACATGGGTACAAGTAAATTCATCTAAGTTAGAATCAAGAAATGTAAATAGTGCATAATGTGTGGCAAATAGTTTAGGGTTATTGAAGAATAATTTTAATTTCTGCACATTGTTGCTTATTGGTTGACTAATCAAATAATTCAACTTAAGTGAGAAAGCAAAAATAAAACTAGAATCTCTATACTTAATGCACTTACAAAATGTTTTATACAAAGTAGGTGCTAAATAAATGTTTGGGGAATTGAATTTTCCTTCCTTTCGAAGATAACTATGAAGGAAAGAGATCTTTGCTTAACAATTGTAGCAATTATTCACCAGTTTTTAAATTAACTTTGAGATAAATCCATGACAAAAGCTAAAGTTTGTTCATTGAAATCATGCTGTTTTATGCAGTGAACTATATCAAAATGGTATACTGGTTTCTTCAATTACTGTGGGTTGAGCACCTACTGTGAGCCATTCAACAACCTTTTTCTAAGTACCTACTATATAGTACAAGGACTTGTGGTAAGGGTGGGGCTGGGAGGGAATATAAATTTGAACTAAGCAAAAATCCCTACCCTGAAACAGATCATGGCTTAAAAGGGACATATGACCCATACATAAGTAACTATGCTACGACATAATGTATAATTAGTGCACAGAAAGGACACTCATAAGGTGTGAGAGGGGAAGGTTCTGACTTCCTAATGGAGGGGTTCTTAAACTGAGGTCTGTGAACTTATGTTGTTTTTTTTTTAATGATACTGTATTTCAACATAATTGGTTTCCTTTGTAATACTATGTATTTTATTTTATTCATTTAAAAACACTATTCTCAGAAGAGGTCTTGAACTTCACAAGACTGCCAAAGGGGTCCATGACACAAGAAAAAAGGCTAAGAATCCCTGCCTGACCTAAAGAATCAGGAAAGGTTTCTGAAAGGAGGTGGTTGAGCTTAAAAGGCTGGATAGGAAATCTATTTTAGTCATAGGGAAAAGTATGAGCAAGAATGTGGAGGTAAGACAGCACCAAGTGAATACAATGATCTGAGAGCTGCTACTCCAGTGTGCTAAACACTGAGGACACCAAGAATGGAAAACTCACAGACCCTGCCCTCAAGGAGCTCACATTCTAATGGGGAAGACAACATGCATACAACTATGTGTCAACAAGATACATACAGAGTAGATGGAAGGTAGTCTCAGAGAGAAAGCATTAACAGAGGGGGAAACCAGGAAAGACTTCTTACAGAAGGTAAGAATTGAGTTGAATCTTTAGGGAAGCCAGGAAGTGGAGATGCAGAGGGAGAACATTTCCACACATGAGGGACAGAGTTCTGAATTGCACTATGTAGGGGAGAAAGTAGAGTGTGACCTTGGGCAAGTCACTTAACTCCTATTGCCTGGCCCTCCCCCCCTCCAAAAAGAAAGTAAAGCAGAAAAAATAGGAAGGGCTTAGGAGGTTGTGAAGGGCTTTAAAGGCCAAACAAAGCATTTTATATTCAATCCTGGAGGTAATAGAGAGCCCCTGGAGTTTATTGGTAGCTAAGTGGCACAGTGGATAGAACATTAAATTTGAAATCAAGAAGTTTCCTCTTCCAGAGTTCAAATCTAACCTTAGACACTTACTAATTGTGTGACCCTGGGCAAGTCACTTAACCCTGTTTACCTCAGTTTTCTCATTTGTAAAATGAGCTGGAGAAGGAAATGCCAAACCATTCTAGGATCTTGGTTAAGAAAACTCCAAATGGAGTCACGAGGAGTCAGATACACCCAAAAATCAATTGAACAGCAAGATGCTTATTGAATGGGGTGGAGGGGAGGATGAATGATTAGAACTGTGCTTTAGGAAAATCACTTGGAGGATAGACCAGACTGGGTAGAGAATTGAGTCAGAGCTCAACCAGAAGCTTGATAGCCTTGGCTTGAAGTGATGAGGTGACATGCCAGGCTGGTGGCTGCTTTTGAGAGCAGAGAAAAGGACATATAGGAGAAATATTATAAGGGTAGAATCGACAAAATTTGGCAACAGATTGGATAAGTGGGTTGAGTGTGACTAAAGAGTCAAGGATAACACCGAGCTTACCTGCTGGAGTGACTATATAGGGAATGTCCAGTAAAGATGAAGCTATATATATATATATATATATATATATATATATATAGGGGTCATACAACATAAAGCTGAAAAGGTAGAATGGCATTAGACTGTGGAAGGTCTTGAAAACTAAAGACTGAATTTCACTTGTTGGACAATAAGGAACTCCTAAAGTATTTTGAGCAAAGATGTGACATGACTATATTTAGGAGTAAGTATTTTAAAAAATAACAGAAGCTAGAAAGATTATTTGGAGTAAGGGAGAGAGTAGAGACAGGAAGACCCAGCAGGAGTCTATTGTAATAATATAAATCCAGGTGAAAATGAGAGCCGGAAAAGATGGGAAGGGATAGATGTGAGGAATACTGTGGAGGGAGTATCAACAGGGCTTGGTAATTGATGATACAAGAGGTGGAAGATAAAGATAATGGATAAAGGATTCAAGAGATAACACCAGGGTTAACACAAGGGACAAGATGAACTGTGGTTCTGCTGAGAGAAATAAAAGTCAAGAGACAATAGTAATATAATACTAATAATAAACATTTCTAAATTGCTTCAAAAGTTACAAGATGGGGGCAGCCAGATGGCACAGCCAGTAACAGCACCGGCTCCAGTGTCGGGATGACCTGGGATTGAATCCGGGCTCAGATACTTAGCACCACACCCAGAAATAACTGGCCATGTAACCTTGAGCAAGTTACTTAACCCCAATTGCTTAAAAAAAAGTTACAAGATGTCTTACATGCATTATCTCATTGGATCCTCATGACAGCCTCTGAGTTATATACTATTATTATCCTCATTTTACACACAAAAAGACTGAGGTTGACAGAGATGAAGTGACTTTCTTGGGATCCTATAACTAGCAAGCATCAGAGGTAGGATTCAAATCCAGGTCTTCCTTACTCCAAGTGCCCTATGCACTTCACTATCCTGCCTCTTGAAACAGGAGCAGGGTGTCTTGGGTTATTTGGGGGGGGGCAGGATAAATCTTGATTGGGACATGTAGAATTTTCGGTGTCAAAAAGATATTCGAGTAGAGGTGTCTATAAGCAGTTGGTGAGGTAAGAGGTATTTTGGAAGAAAGGTCTCAGTTAGAAATTTAGATATTGGAGCCATCTACATGAAGAAGATAGCAGAAACTGTGGGAATGAATGAAATCACCAAAGGAGAATATATGAAGGGTGAGAAGAGAGCAAAGGACAGAATCTTGAGGTCTCCCTTCCTTAAGGGACCAAGTAGTGGATGAGGAAATTGTGAGGAGACAGAGAAGACACAGAGAGAGAGACAAAGAGACAAAGTTAGAGAGAAAGACATAGAGACAGATGGAGAGAGAGACAGAGAGAGAAAGACAGAGACAGAGAGAAAGAGACAGAGAGAGACAGAGACAGAGAACCAAGAGAGTTTGGTGTCTCTGAAGCCAGGGACAGGGAAAATACCCAGGAGGGAACAGTGAACAATGTCAAATGCTGCCAAGAATTCAAGGCATATGGAGACTGAGAAAAGATCATTGGTTTGGGTGATTAGAAAGTTATTAATGATCTTTAAGAGACCTATTTCTATGGAGTAAATAAGAGAAGGGACTCTGAGTTTTAAGGAGCTCAGAGGACCCTGAAAAAGTAAAAGGCATCTAATGGAAGCAACTTAAAAAAAAAGTTTGCTTTCCTAGGAGAAGAATGGGATGAATTGTAGCTAAAACATAAAAAAAGATCAAGAGAAAAGACTTTTTAGGGGGGCTGCTAGGTGACACAGTGAAAAGAGCATAGGCTCTAGAGTCAGGAGGACCTGAGGTCAAATCTGACCTTAGACAGTCGACACTTGTGTGTGACCTTGGTCAAGCCACTTAACCCAAATTACCTTGCCTTCCCCCCTCCGAAAAAAAAAAAAAGATGTTTCAGGTTCTCGGAGATGGTAAGGAGTGGTCAGTAAGAAGGTGAAGATATATGGGAGAGAGGGGATGACTCTACAGCAAGGACCTGGGAAGAGGTCACTCCTTGGCCATGAGTTGAGATACATCTTTCTCTGAGATAGGAGGGAACAAGGAGAGGGCAATGATGTTGCTGAAAATTTTTAAATAATATAGAAAGAGAATTTCCTGTCAAATGACCTCAGTCTTCTCAGGGAAATAGGAGGCTAAGTTCAATCACCCAAATCAAAACTACAAAAACTACAAACCAGTCATAACACAAGTGTATCAGTGAGAATCACTTAGAATCTATCTGAAAATATCAGTCAAACTAGTCAAATTCTTCTTGGCAACCCTAAGGCTGTTTAATTCAATGCTTTAAGTGGAGGTTTGTGTCAAAGAGTGGGGGTGAAAAGGTAGTTAGTAAGGAAATTGATAAGAGAATAACAAGAATTGCTGAGGATAGAGGGATTAATTATTGCATGGAGTGAAGGACTGAAATGGTTTCCATTTTTTTAGAAAATAATAATCAGTCTACTATTCCTAGCACACAAATTATCACCTGAGAGCCAAGTACTTTCAGAAAATATTGTTTTTAATAGTTTGGGAAATGCTCGAAGATGCTATGACCCCATTGCTTCTCTCACATGTGTGTCACATATGGAAAATGAAATGAAGTCAATAAACATTTATTAAGGGCTTACCATGTAACTGTCCCCATGCTAGGCAACAGAGAGGATATGAAGTGGAAAACATTATGTCTGCCTGGAAGTCAATGACCTTCTATTTATTTGGTAATAAGTGCAAAATGAAATGGGAATTTTGTCAATTAAAATAATTTAAGGGTATGCCCGCCCTGAATCCTATGATGTGTACCTCATTTGGAGTCACAGGACTCAGGTATGAATCTAGCACTATGGCCTACTTTGTAATACCAACTAGGTCACTTAAGCTTTCTGCCCCTCACTAGATTGAGGGGGTCTTGAACATGCTGCATGAATGACTCAATAGCCAAAAACAGACTGATGGGTTAGAATGCTGATTCAAACCTAATATGATCAAATTAAATATAAGTAAATGTAAGGTGATACATTTGGGTTCAAAATGGGTAAGAGAAGGATGACATAGTGGTGGCTAGGTGGCGCAGTGAATAGAGCACTAGCCCTGTAGTCAGGAGGACCTGAATTCAAATCTGGCCTCAGACATATAACATAAAACTAGCCATGTGGCCTTGAGCAAGTCATTTAACCCCAATTTCCCTACCTTCTCTTCTCCAAAAACACCAAAAAAAAAAAAAGAGAGAAAGAGAAAGATGACATGCCTGGACAACAGTTTTGAAACAAGCACAAGAAGCCAATAGGCAGAGTTGAGTTAGGAGAGTGTTCCAGGCATGGGAGACAGAGGGTATAAAGGCACAGAGATAGCAGATGGAGTGTTGGGTGTGAGCAAGTAGGCCAGTTGTTAAAAAGCACGTAGAGAAGAGTAAAAAGTAAGAAAATTAGAAAGACGGGAAGGGGCCAACTTATAAAGAACTTTAAATGCTAAACAGAGAACTTCATATTGGATCCTGAAGATTATAGGGAACAACTGGAGTGTATTGATTAGGGGGGATGACATGGTCATGTTTATGCTTTAGAAAAATCACTAGCAGCTGAGTGGAGAATGAATTGGAACAGAGAAACAAAGGCAGGAAGACCAGCCAGAAGGCTATTGCTATAGTCCAAGCTTGATATGATGGGAACCTGTACCAGGGTGGTGGTTTCATGAATGGAGAGAAAAGGACTATAGGAGAGATGTCATGAAGGTAGAAGTAACAAGGTTTGGTAATAGATTGGATATGTGGAGTAAATGACAGTGAGGAGTCAAAAGGTGATACCAAGGTTGTAGTCCTGGATGACTAGGAGAATGGAAGTGCCCTAGGCAGTAACAGGGAAGTTTGAAAGAAGGGATAGTGTATGTATGTATGTATGTATGTATGTATGTGGGGAAATAATTAGTTCTCTTTTGGATATGTTGAGTTTGAGATGTCTATGGATATCCAGTTGAAGATGTCCACCTGGTGATTCATGATGTAAATTTGGAGCTTGGGAGTGAGATTAGGGCTGGATACATAGACTAGAAATTATCTATATGGAGATTATAATTGAACTCATGGAAGCCGATGAGATTACCAGCTGAGACAGTAGAGAGCAAAGAAGACTCAGGACAGAGCCTTATGGTTGGTGGATATGACACAGAAGAAAAGTCAATAAAAGAGACTGGACATACAGGTCAACACATAGGAGGAGAACCAGGAGACAGCAGTGTCATGAAAACCTAGAGAGCTGAGAGTATCTAAGAATAGAAGGTAGTCAACAGTGTCAAAAACAGTAGAGTGGACAAAGATGATGAAGATTGAGAAGTCCATTAGATATGGCAATTAAGAGATCATTAGTAACTTCAGAGAGAACAGTTTCAGTCTAATGATGAAGTCAGAATCTTTGCAGAGGGTTTAGAATGAAGTGAGAAGGAAGCAGAAAAACTGAGTGTAGACAGCTTTCTCAAAGTTAGACAAGAATGGGAGGAAAGATATGGGATGATTGCTATCAGGGATAGTAGGATCAAGTTTTTTTTTTTAATGATGAGAAAGATGTAGTCAGAGAGAGAGAGAGGGTACACAAGGCAGAGGCCTAGTAGGTACTTACACATAGGGAGTGGGGCATGGACAATGATCCAATAAAGGAGACTTAGAAGTGGTCAAATAGGTAGGAAGAGAATGAAAAAGGACAATGTCACAGAAACTCAGAGAGTATCCAGGTGAAGGGCTTATTCAAAGAAGATCAAATGACATAGAGAAAGGATCAAGATGAATGGATAGTGGACTTAAAATTTAAAATATTGTTAGTAGGCAGCTTCTTTCTAGGACTTTAGTTGTCAGAGAAGAAAAGTAGAATGACCCCTTGGGGAAAGAGTAGAATTAAGTGAAGGCTTTCCAAGAGAAGGAGCCAGTGCAAAGAGATGTAAGGTTAGAAAGTGTGAAGGGACAATGGAAGGAACAAGTTCTCAGAAGGGTTGGGAGAAGATGGAAACTGCTGAGAGGCAGATTCAGGTTGGATACAGTCCCTGTGCAAAATGGAATGGGCTGCCTCAGGATGGAATGGTATTGTTCTTCTGGAGAAGACTTTAAGCCACATACATGGCTTAAAAGCCATGGCCACGTTTTAGTATGTTACAGGGATTCTTTTTCTGATAAGGATTGGACTAGATCATATCTGAGATCCTTTTCAGCTGTATGATGCTTGCAATTCTCTGATCTCTAAGGTCCCTTCCAGTTCCAAAAGCCTATGATCCCTCTTTGACCTCAATCATCCAGAGAAATATTTTAATTTTCTAACTTCACTTTTCAGGAAAAGATGAAGGTTTGAGGCAGGAAGAAGAATTT
This sequence comes from Petaurus breviceps papuanus, assembly GCF_028583685.1. Taxonomy (NCBI): domain Eukaryota; kingdom Metazoa; phylum Chordata; class Mammalia; order Diprotodontia; family Petauridae; genus Petaurus; species Petaurus breviceps. The sequence continues at coordinate 12,948,577 of NW_027185799.1, forward strand.
GAATTGTCTCCTTCCACAATATATGATTTGTCCTGTATGCTTCAGGCTTTGGGGAGAGTAGTTGAGGGGGTAAGCAAAGGAAAAAAGGAGAAGAGAAAAAGGATAAAGAAGGGAAAAGGAATGTGTGAAAAGAAAGGAAAGATGGCCAGAGTCCTTTGAAACAATAAAGCAGCCTTCCCAAAGGCAAGGCACTCTGATTTATTTCTTAATCTCAAGCACTGTACTTAGAAAGAATTATTGGGCCCTCAACAACCTCCATTCTGACTCTATGCACCAATACTATCCCCTAACTCCCTCGCCCACCTACCCCTCATCTATGAGATGTAAAAAATTGAAAAGTCCAAGGTAACATTTGCAGAAGAATGTAAGTTTAGCTATGAAATCTCAGCATCATAACATGTAGAGATGTAAGGTCCTTAGAAGCCATCCAGTCTAATAGTTCTCAACCACTTGGAATACATGAAACTCCATTTTAACATAAAAAAAAAATATTTAAAAGGACTCTACTATCGTAATAGTTGCATTATTAGTATATGTAACTGATAAAATACTGGATCCAGAATAGCATTTTGTCATGTAACATTTTAAATAAAGCTTCATTTTATTAATCACAGCATCACCCACATATTTTAAAATAGTAATGCACATGTACAAAACATTATTTTTTTTTTAAGCAATCAGGGTTAAGTAACTTGCTCAAGGTTACACGGCCAGGTGTTTCTGGGTGGGTGCTAAGTGTCTGAGCCCGGGATTCAATCTCCAGGTCTTCTCAACACTGGAGCCGGTGCTCTTACTCGCTGTGCTACCTGGCCGCCCCGTGTACAAAACATTATTAAGTCAACAGAAGGAATGTTTTCTTAAATTTTTTTTAATTGAGCGATTTAGCAATATGGCCGGTATACAAACAGGTTTGAGGTCTCTATTACAATACCTCTTTAGGCCACAGGGGTCCTTAACTTAAAGTTTGGAAACCACTGATTCAATCCAAAATTCTCATTTTAAAGATATACAAACTAAGGGAAAGAGAATTGCACAATAAACTTAGTAAGAAGAATCTCTGGGGGGTCAAACCCAGGGCTTCTGACTTCAAATTCAATACTCTATATATTTTCAATGAATTCTCTGGTCTAACCTTTTTTATTAAGAATATAACATAATTTCAAAGAGATAGTGTGATGAAGAAGAAGAGTATTGAATTTTGAATGCTTAAATTGGAGTGATATGAACCAAGTTCAAATCCCAGTTTTGCCACCTACTGTGTGTGTGACCTTGGGCAGCATCAACAACAAGCCTTTATTAAATGCTTACTACATGCCAGGCACTGTGCTGAGTACTGGGGATACAAACAAGCAAAAAGCACTTCAAGGGAGTTTACATTCTAATGAAGAAAGGGACAAAAAAGGGAACTGGAAAAGGGCAGGCATTATTGTGAAGCACAGAGAATGAAGGATGACTGGTCTTGGCATTTCTTTAAATTGGAGACTCCAGAAGGAACTCACCAATGGGAGAAAGGGATCACAGGATTGGAGAGAGAGAAGGCAGCCAAAGCATGGTGGCAAAGTTCAGGTAGTAGAAAGTCACTTAACCTGTCTTTATCTCGGTTTCTTCATTTGCAAAATGAGAGACCTGGACTAGATGACCTCTGAGGTCCTTTCCACTTCTAAATCTCTGATCCTATGAGCTGTGATCTTATAAATAAGATATTTACAATCTCACATATTCACCCTCTACTGGCTATAGCCTCTACTTTTTCAACAAGGTGAATAAGAATCTTTGAGATCACCTGCATTGAAAACACTTGGCTTAGGGGTTTCTTTTCACACTTTCCATCTCTCTCCCTCAATCACCCCCCACCCCTTGGTGTTTACTTTTATTTTAGGTAATAAGAAATGTTTCAAAAACTGAATGATAAAAATAACAGTCTACAGTATTTCAGGATTTTGTCAAAGTGCCCAAGGTAATGTGAGTTGCCAACAATGGTCCTCTCTTTCTTAATTTTCTACTTTCCCTCTCACTAGTATTTCAATATTTTTCACTGCAAATTCGCTGAGAATGTGTGGGCACTCTAACCTTGTCTCATGAGGAGGGCCTGCTTTCAAATTCTGACTGCAAGTATGAAGGAAGGGTATTTTTCCCCCATAATCCCAATTTGTCACCAGATATTTCACCATGATTCAATTAATGTGAGACTCAAGATTAGACAAGCTCCAGTGTTATAGGCCAGGACTGAGGCCCATTGACAGAGCTACATGGGGAAGTTTGCATAGTGCCCATTGGTACAATACATAACTATACAGATTTATTACTCTGTCCTACGTACTAGATTTGCCCACAAATTTATGAAAGGAAAAACATGAAGTTAGATTTGTAAATATTTGAAGTTTACTTCTGGGATTTTAAAAAGTAATAATAAAGCTAGTAAGAAATTGGAAATGGGATAAGGGAGAAAGTGTGATAAAGTTGTACTTATAGGAGTCTAATGGAAGGAAATACTAGAAAAATAACAAACTTTAATAATAATTTGCACCCCTAGTTTGTAAAACACTTAGCTCCTAAGACATAAATTTATGAGGTTGAGGAAAGAAGGATAATGGAGGCATACTGCTCAAGGTGTCGAGGAATTCAATTTATCTGTAGTCATTTTTACCATTATGCATCATTTTCTCTGGCCCCTGCCATACTTAGGAAGCTACAGTGCATCTAATGGCACTTACCTTCAGTAACTGGCAACGTCTATCTTTTGTGCTGCTACTTGTGTTTTCTATTCTCCAGTGCTCTGAAGTATTTTCATTCACCTGACATATATTAAGTGCTTCCTGTATATACTGTACTAGGAGGAGATTTAAAGACAAAAAAGACATATCTTTGCCTTGAAAGAATTTATATTCTAGTAGGGGAGAGAAAGTATGTAACCAAATATTTACAATACAAATATAATGGGATAGGTTCTCGAGAGTACAACAAAATTCTATGAGTTCAAAATATTCAAAGTTGCACTTTTTTTTGGTTGCCTTTTGAAGGGCAATTGAAGTTAAGTAACTTGCCCAAGGTTACATGGCTAGTTTGTTTTTTTGTGTGTGGGTGTTAAGTGTCTGAGGCTGGAACCGAACCCAGGTCCTCCTGACTCTGGGGTTGGTGCTTTACTCATTGCGCCACCTAGGCGCCCCCAAAATCACACTTTTTGTGATAACAAGAAATTGGGTGGTGGGAGGTGAGGACTTGATGTCCATTGATTGGAGAATGGTTGAAAACATCTGTGGTATATGGATATAATGGCATATTATTGTGTAATACAAAATGATGAATATGAGAAATTCCGAAAAAATGTAGAGATTTATATCCACGTTAGCAAATGAAATCAGTAGAAGTAAAAGACAAATTGCTACCTATGACTAAAACAATGTAAAAGGAAATAAGTATCACTAAAAGGAAGTCAGATTCTGATTGTCAAAAAAACCAACAATCAATAAACATTTACTAAGCACATTGGGGATACAAAGTGAGGCAAAAGGCATTATAGCCTTCTAGATACAATCTAATGAGGAAGACAGCATGCAAACAAATAAATACAAAGCAAGCTATATACAGGATAAAGAGGAAATAATTGAGGGAAGATACTAGAAAAAAGAAGGGTTGGGGAAGGCTTCCTACAGAAGATGCAATTTTAGTCAGGACTTAAAGAAAGCCAGGGAAGTCAGCAGGCAAAGTGTAGGAGGGAGAGCATTTCAGACATGAAGCTAGCAATGATTCCAAAGAACAGATAATGAAATGTACCTTCTTCATCCCCTAGTAGGGGACTACTAAGGCAGAAGGCCAGGTAGGTGAACAGAACACTAGGGTTGGAATCAGGAAGATTCTTTTTTTTTTTGCTATTTGGAGGGGAAAGGGCAGGGCAATTGGGGTTAAGTGACTTGCCCAAAGTCACAGGGCTAGTAAATGTTAAGTGTCTGAGGCCGGATTTTAACTCAGGTCCCCCTGACTTCTAGGCTAGTACTTTTTTCACTGCGCCACCTAGCCACCCCTAGGAAGATTCATTTGCATGAGTTCAAATCCAGCCCTCATGACATTACTAGCTATATGACCCTGGGCAAGTCATTTAACCCTCTTTGCCTCAGCTCCACATCTATAAAACTGGAGAAGGAAATAGCAAGTCACTTGCAGTCTAATATTCACAGCACCAACAGCAACTATGAATATGCCGGCATAAGTCTGAATCACAAAATGTAACAGACTCTCCATATAGAAGATAGAAGCAAACCATTTATTCAGATACCACAAAGCCAAATCCCAACACCAGAAAGTCAAATCCATCATAGCAACAAAGAAATTAATACACCATAACCCAGCAGAGAGCCACACCATCTTTAACATTCCCACAAACACTCACAATCCTAGCTGTTTCCTTGCCTGCATCTTCTCTCTCCCACCATGCTAACTGCTCTGAGTCCCAGCTTCCTCTGGGCTCTGCTCTAGCCATTCAGCAAACTCTTCCCACCACAGGCTCCATGTGATTACATTCAGACTATCAGGGGGCAGGGAAGATCTTCAAAGCAGGAAAGATTTTCAAATTACCATTACCATTACACCACTGCAGTATCTTTGCCAAGAAAACCCAAAATGAGGTTACAAAGAGTCAGACATGACTGAAACAACTGAACAACACTATGGCAGAATGCTGTACACATTGTTTGACATGGTTCCTCTATCTAGTGTTTTTAACTGTTTGATTGGGAAGCGGTGGAAAGGCTTCCACAAATGGCTGTGATGTAAAAACAAAAGATATCAGTAGAGCCTATTGCAAAATTTTAAAAATATTTAAAAATTTTTTAAAAATTAAACACTATGAGTTCAAAGGATATATATATATATAATTTCTGGCTGAGAGAATCAATGAAGGTTCATATAGGATTTAGTGATAGAAAAGGCTTTGGAAATCATCTCATACAACCCCCTCATTTTAGAGATGAATTTAGTGACTTGTCAAAGAAACTGAGTGACAGTTTCAGGAGGCAAGCAGGTTTTCTGATTCCAAACCCAGCATCATAAGCACACACTTACACTCACACACATGCATACACACATACACACACACACACACACACACACACAACCTCCCCAAGAAATGGTATTTGCACTAAGTCTTAAGGAGAACTAAGATTTCAACAGGAGGAAAAAGGATAAAGATGCAATTCCATGTAGAAGGTATAACATAAACAATAGCCTGTAAGTTTGCCATATTGTGGGACATGTTGGGGGGAAGGCACATAATCTGAGATAATAGTAGAAAAATAAGCAGGAATAAGATATCAAGCTGATTTCATTCCAGGAACAATCGTCTTCAGCATCCTCTCACCTTTCCTTTCTCTGTCCTCCTCAGCTCTCTGATGAGGAGGGTCTTCATGACACCTTTCTTTCCATTAACCTTTACCTGCCTCCCCACTTGAGAAGCAACATCATACCCAACTGTCCCAGGCATAAGTTCTAGAAAGCCCTAGAATCATCCCTTCCTTGCTTCCTCATACTCAACATCAAAATTTTCATTTCCTCAATCTCCACTAGCTATCATGGAGGAAGCAATTAAACTCATACAAAAATGTTAGTAATTTAACTTGTGAAATTAAATCTCTAGCTTGTCAGTCTGAAAGCTAGAATTCTATTCAGCCTTCTCTGGGTCCTGCCCTGCTCCCTGCCCCCATTCTAAAATGACCCTGGTTGCTACCTTGGCATTTTATTTTTTGTCAGAGTCACTAGATTGGTATAGCAATGGAATGCTGCAGACATGATGCAGTTAGCTTTAAAAGAACATTTGACCACATCTCTCATACAATTGTGTTTGAGTAAGATGGAGAAATATGAATTAGATGACAGTACAGTTCAATGAATTTGGAACTGATTGAATGAGCATATCCAAAGAGTAGTTATCAAGGGATAGCTATTAACTTGGAGAAATGTCTCTAATGGAGTGAATACCTCAGTGATCTGTCCTTGGCCTTATGCTGTTCAAGATTTTGGTGATCTGGATGAAAGCACAAGTAACTTGGTTGTCAGATTTTCAGATGACATGAAGCTTGAAGGGATATTCTGTAGGATCCAAAGTACTAGGCCAGAACAATGGAACAAATTGAATAGAATGAAATTCAATAGGGATAAATATAACATTCTTTACTTGATTCCTAACAACAGTATCTCAAATACAGAATCAATCAACAAACTTTCATTAAAAACCTGCTGTTAGCCCAGATCTGTGCTGGGTACCTCTCAAAGTGAAACAGTCCCTGCCCTCAGAGAACTTATATTCTTTCAGGAGTAAAAAAAAATGTGTACTTACACATAGTCAAAATATATAAACATGGCTTGACAATAATTCCTGTGGAAAAGATCTGATATTTTGGTAGACTGCAACCGAATATGAGTCAAGATTGTGTCATGGTGGCACCATCTCCTAGGCTTTAGTTAGAGAAGCATAATGTTCAAAACAGGGGAGGTGATATGTTAGATATATTCTGCCCTGGTCAGACCTCATCTGGAGTCCCATGTTCAGTTCTAGGCACCACATTTTAAGGATGAGAAAGATAAGCTGGAATATATCCAGAAGAGGTTAACCAGGATGTTTGGAAGGTTGGAGGACATGCTATATAAGGAACAGATGAAGGAATGGGAAATGTTAAGCCTGGAGAAGATACTTTGAGGAAGAAGTCTTTGAGTATTTGAAGTGATGTCATGTGAAGGAGAGATGTGATTTATTCTGTTTGACCTGGTGTGTGAAACTAGGGGCAGCAGGTATAAGTTTCAGTAAGAAAGGGTTAGATTTGATGTAAGATAAACATCCTAACAATGAGAGAGCAGAAGGGACTGCCTTGAGAAGAAGTGACGATCTCTTTACTGGAGTTCTTCAAGCAGATGCTGAATGATACTGTGTTGCTAATGCCTTGTTCAGGTATGGGGTTAGACTAGATGGTCCTTGAGGACCTTTCTAGTTCTTACATTCCATAAGGGATTCTATAAAAGAATCCACTTGGACCTCTCCATACACATACAAGAGTTTTTGCCCCATAATTTGCCTTCCAGTTTTCTAGTTCACTGTAAAACTATCCTTTTGACTTGGACACTCACTCCACCAGAATTTCTAGTTAATCAAAGTTGTGAAGATATCTACATGACATACATTTAAGATATATGATGGGTTAATTTTGGCTAGGCCAAGTTATCTACAAGGTCCTTTCTAGGTCCCAGATTCCATGTAAAGCCTCAATGTTCAGTTATCTGTATGTTAATTCATCTGTAAATGGCGTGAGAATTTCTTTAGAAGTAATTGGGATGGGGTGGCGAGGTGGTAAGGTGGCGCAGTGAATAAAGGACCCAGCCCTGGAGTCAGGAGGACCTGAGTTCAAATCTGGCCTCATACACTTAACACAAAAACTAGCTGTGTGACCTTGGGCAAGTCACTTAACCCCAATTGCCCTCCAAAAAGCAAAAAAATAAAAAAAAATTTAAAAGCAGTAATTGGGACAGATAGCACACAAGAATATGCTTCTACTGTGAAAGGACAGCCAGTGGTTTGAAAAATGACAGGTGGGAGGTATGGGGTATGTTTTCTAGGAATATCAGAGAGGGGAGACTGCACTAGGAAAATAGTCATCTTGTACGTTTTTTAGTGTAAATTGAGATCCCCAAGTTATTAACAGTACATTGAAGTATGGAAAACACCCATGAAATAAACTGAGATTCAAAAGAAAGCACATAATCCTCTAAGAAAATTATAAACTTTTGTAAATTATAAAGTGTTACAAAGCAGTGGTTTATGTTTGAAGTTGTGCAATATTAATCATACAGAAACAGCATGACACAGGGAATAGAAAATTGGTCTTGGAGACAGTAAGACATGGGTTTCTTCTCTGATGCACACTTGGCTTTGCAACCCTGGGCAAAATACTCAATTTCTCAGTGCTCTAGGCATCCATTGGCTAGAGCTTCAAACTTAGAGTCAGGAAGACTTGAGTTCGAATTCTATATCATTAGTGAAATGGGGAGATAATAATAGCTCAAATCTCACAGGGTTATTGTGAAGATGAAATGAGATAGCATTCTGCAAATATTGCAAACCTTAGAATACTATTAAAATGGTGTTATTGCTACTGCTGATTATGACGTTGCAAAGAAGTCAGCTTTCTCATCTGGGAGTTCTCTGTCCCAAGGAAATCACAAGCCAATTGAATCTCTGATATACAACCATTACAATTTGAATATATAGTGAAGACTACTTTGCTATATGCTCTATATCAGTAGTAATAGAAAGGAATTTAAACCATGTACATATACCCATTCTGTTGTTCCGTTGTTATTCATTCCTGAATTCCCTGCTCTCTAGACACATAAAATTCAGCAAATGTTTCCTCTCTCACTCTTGTTTTCTGTACCTACAAATGGCGTGGTCATCTGGAAAGTTAGCACGACTAGTGGTCACTGTCATCGTTTTTAACTGTAGGTTTCAAAATTGGGGGGGGGGGGGGGAGGGCATGGTAATCCAGATCTGGATTTGCTCAAAGAGCCACACAGGGGAAGGGTGTGGTTAAACCAGACTTAATCAGGGTGGTGCCTAGAAACATTAGTGAACTTTTCTTCAGGAAAAATCAATTAGAATGCCAGTTGAGCTGGTTAAATCAAATTCTTATTTGATTTTTGCTTACTCCTAGACTTTTCTTCATTCATCCCAGCCTCCCCAAAGTCAGTTCTTTTGCAAATCCTCCTCCATAGGTCAGGGGCCACTAACTGGATTGAGCCTTAGTAGATTGAGAAACTGTCACCACCCTTGATTATCAAGAATCCCAGTAGAGAGAATTAAGTGTCTAAAATGGGAGAGTCACTGTAGAAGTGAGAAAGGCAAAATCCCAGAGGGGACAGAGATCAAATAAAACAGAAGAGTATTTTATTCAGGTCCATTAAAATAGACAATTAAAAACAATACACTTGTCCCTGTAGGGAAGCTACTGAGAAACTCTCCACTTATTCATGCAAAGCACATTGTGCTTAGATTGCTCCTTTCCGATGGGCCCTGCTAAAGCTCTTACTGGATGCTACTGGCATAACTAAGTAAATCACTTTAAGCCAAAGTGCACAGATGAGATTTGAATCTTGTACTATGTGATGTCTAGGAGAGGGGAAAAAAAATCTTCTGAGTCCAGCAGAGAGTTTAAAATGTAAGAAATAAGTTCAAACTGCATGGCCCAAAGAGTCAAATTCTATACATTTTGATTCATTTGAGACAGTTCCCAGCAGGGTAGAGATCGCCATTAAATGAATAAGTATAACTTGGAAAAGTAAAGAAATGAGACTCCTAGCTTTGAAAGATAATACCAGGCTGAAGACGACTCCCATGGTTTCTTTAAAAAAAAAATCTGAGGAGGTGATGATGGTGGCATAGTCAACCTTCTCAATATTACTGAATGTGAAGATGCTAAAGAATACAAAATTGGTGCTTCAAAAGGGGAAGATTTTTGGCAATGGGACCTAATCTGTGGTATTAGATGAGAAGAAGGCAAGAAGAAGAGAAAGTTGTCAGTGCAAAGGAAAAGAATTTCTGTTTGTAGTCATTTAAAATTGACTTAAATTGCCCATGTCATTGAAAGTATACTTGAAAAGGTCACCAGTAACATCATCTTGGTCCTAAATCTCTTGTCTTCATAGTAGCACTAGGAAGGAAGGAAGGAAGGAAGGAAGGAAGGAAGGAAGGAAGGAAGGAAGGAAGGAAGGAAGGAAGGAAGGAAGGAAGGGAAGAAGAAAGGCAAGAAAGAGGGAAGGAGGGAAGAAAAAGAAGGAAAAAAGCATTTATCAAGTGCTTTCTATGTGCTAAGCACTCTACAAGTATTATTTCTTATGATCCTCATAACCCTGGGAGGTAGGTGCTATTATTTCCATTTAATCAATGAGTAAACTGAATCAGAGGTTAAATGATTTGTCTGGGGTCACACAGTTACTAAATGTCTGAGGCTACCTTTTCACTCACGTCTTCCTGACTCCTGTCTGTGTTCTACCCACTGTACCACCAGCTGCCTGATTTGAGCATCTCTGAGGCGGTGGGGTGAGCACTAGATAAAGAGTCAGAGAAGCTCTTTTCAAATGCTGCTCAGTTACTTCTGATCTAGGTGACCTTGGGTATCACTTTTCTTCTCTGGACCTTGATTTTCTTGCATATAAAAAGAGGGGTCCATTGGGTCATGGATACAGAGCTGGAAGGTACCTCAGAGTCCATCTTATACAATACTCTCACTGCACAGGTGAGGAAACTGAAGCCCAGGGAGATTATATGACTGTCCAAGGTCATAGAGGTCATAGGCAAAAGAGCTGATTTGAACCCAGGTCCTCTGACTTTAAAGAGACAGTTCTTTCCATCGTATCAGCCTCAGACAAAATGGCACCTGTAGTCCCTTCTAGCTCTAAATCATTTACGATCTTTTGAACTCTCTCTTGCTTCATTCCTCACGATACATGTCTGCTCTTTCCTGCCTTTTTTTTTTTAACTTCTCCTGCCTCTGAACTACTGGCACACCTTTTCAGGATGAAGTGACTTCTGACACCAACATGGCTGAGAGACTCAAGAAGTACTGTCAGTATTAACCTTGTATCATAGATGCGCTCTTGGTCAAGACTTGGGCCCACTTAGAGCAAGGCATGCTACATGACTTCCCAAAAATATACATCATGCCCTCGGTAACCCAATCACAGAAAGTCAATTAGAACTCCAAACTATTCAGTCACTCTCACCTGTCTCATTCTCCCTCCTTCAAAACTTTTGTCTTAGGACTATAAGGGACCTGACTTTAATACCATGAAAGAAGCCCAGTTGATTCCAGTTTTTATATTCTGCAGGCAACCCTGGAGAGGGAGAGGGGCAGGTGCCTCTGTTAGGACTCTTGGGAGCAGTTGCTGTCTTTCTTTCTCTATGGCTCAATAACACTGCCTTCTTGACTGTGAAAGAGCACTTGGGAAGGTTCTGTCTTTGGTCTTCTCAACCAGACTGATTGTAAACTCCTTGAGGTTGTGGAGGTTACATGTTTTCACATGTATATATACCTGTATACGTGCATGCATGCATACATTCCAGGGCTATGCTGGAACCAGATCATACTGTTGTACACATTGCATTGTTACATTTTCAGTTTGAGCATTTACATTTCAGGAATCTGCAAAATGACAATGTTAATAATGCAGATTAAATGTAAAAATGTGCCAAGTGCACTTTTAAGTTTTCAGAATATCTATTGTTAAACATTTTCTAGCACACCACTGCATACATACACCATACTGTGTATGTGTACACATGTGTGTATACCTTTAAGGAGTTTACAATCTATATAGTTGTATAAACAAATAGATATTTATTGTATGTATATGTGTATAGATATACACATATATGTATGTTTTTGTATAGCCTCTACCCTCAAAGAGCTTACCGCATAAGTATGTATGTAAATGTGTATATATATATGTATTTTGGCATATATGTATGTGTGTATATAGCTATATACATATATGTATGTTTTTATATATAGCCTCTACCCTTAAGGAGTTTATAGTCTATATATATATATATATGTCTGAAGGTATATATATGTATGTATGTATGTATTTGTAGTATTGTGTATGTATATAGGTGTGTGTGTGTGTATATATATATATACATATATGTATGTGTTTATATCTCTCATGGTGCCTAGCAAAAATTTTCAATGATTCTTTATTTCCTCAGTCAAATTCAGACGACTTTATATGGCATCTGAGTCCTTTTACAATATGGCACAACTCTATCTTTCCAGTTTTGGTTCATGTTCTCTATCCTTCAAACTGTATTACCCTATGACTCTGAACACATATGGTCTTTTCCTGACTTCATGGTTTTGCTCATGCTATTCCCTGTAGAATTACCAACCCTCCTTTAAAATTCAAATCAAACGGCACTCCATCCATGAAGATGTTGCTGAATTCTTACCAGATAAAATTCCAAAAGTTACAAACAGGAACTTTTCCAAAATTCAGCTCTAGTTGAATAGTTGAAGATGCATTTTCAGTGCCATCCTGACATGTTGTTGTATCTGAAAAGAAAGACATATGAATCATTCAAAGCTCTTTCACACAGTGAGAAAAGTATGACTATTCTTGTGGGTAATGACTAAGATGATTAGAAAAAATACTCATATCAACTTCAAAAAACAAAAATAACAAAAAATTCTTGTGTCATTTCCTGACACAAAGAGTCAGGTATACTTTGGAGAGCTCTAACTTCTCTCTTTCATCTACCTAGGTGGAGCCTGGAAACTTTAGTAAATGGTAATCTCACAGGGGAGTCACTAGTTCCCCTTATAAGCATTCAGATTCACAAGACTTCAAAATACAGAATTTTATTTATTTTATTTTTTAAGCTCTTATTTAGTATTTTGTTTTTCCCCAGGTACATGTAAAAACAATTTTTAGCTTTTCAAATTCTCTCCCTTCCTTCCTCCCCTCCTCCTCTATGAGAAGGCAAGCAATTCCATATAGGTTATACTTGTGTGGTCATGCAAAACATATTCATAATAGAAATGTTGTGAAAGAAAATATAGACCAAAAAACCTCAAGAAAAATAAAGTTAAAAAAAAAGGTATGCTTCAATCTGTATTCAGACAGTGATAGTTCTTTCTCTGGGAATGGATAGCATTTTTTATCATAAGTCCTTCAGAGTTGTCTTGTATCATTATATTGCTGAGAATAACTTAGTCATTCATAGCTAATCATCTTACAATATCGCTGTTACTTTATACAATACATTTTACTTTGCATCAGCTCATACAAGTGTTTCCAGGTTTTTCTGAGAGAATCGGGTTCATCATTTCTTATAGTACAAATAGTATTCCATCATAATCACATGCCACAACTTGTTCCACCATTCTCCAATTGATGGGCATCCCCTCAATGTCTAATTCTTTGCCCCCAGAAAAGAGTTGCTATAAATATTTTTGTACATATAGGTCCTTTTCCTTTCAGTTTATCTCTTTTGGGATATGGACCTAGTAGTGGAATTGCTAGGTCAAAGGGTATGTGTGGTTTTATAGTCCTGTGAGCATAGTTCCAAATTGCTCTACAGAATAGTTGAATAAATTCACAACTCCACCAACAGTGCACAAAATATAGAATTTTAACCAGGCACAATGGCACATGCCATTAATCTTTGCTGCTGGGTAGGCTAGTAAATTACTTAAGCTCAAGAGTTCTGATCTTCAGTATGGCTAAAGCTGATCAGGTGTTCACAGGAGTCGAGGGCCATTATGGAGAGCTTCCCTGGAGTGGAGAGGAAGTGGGGAACAGAATGCATAAGATGGAGCAAGCTGTTCCCAGACAGAAATGGAGCAGGTCAAAGTTTCCTGTTATTCAACAATGGGATCAGCAACATGAGTGGCTGTTGTGTTTCCAGTCTAAATAAGGAGATCTAGTCTCTCTTCTCTCTCTCTCTCTCTCTCTCTCTCTCTCTCTCTCTCTCTCTCTCT
>NW_027185799.1:12962103-12967370 GCF_028583685.1 Petaurus breviceps papuanus
TCTCTCTCTCTCTCTCTCTCTCTCTCTCTCTCTCTCTCTCTCTCTCTCTCTCTCTCTCTCTCTCTCTTGCTCTCGCTCTCTCTCACACACACACACACACACTCCTATATACATATATGTACACATACATTTATAGATATGAATATACGCACAAGCATATACATGTGTATATAGATACATGTACACACACCCCTTTAGGGTAGAAGCCAAAAGTATATGTGTGTGAATGTGTGTGTATACATACATACATATATACCTATATACATATATGCTAGAAAGGACCTCAGAGTCCCTCTAATCCAACACCCTCATCTCACAGATAAGGAAACTGAGACCAAGGGAGATTATATGACTTGTCCATGGTCATACAAGTCCTGGGCACAAGAGCTGAGATTTGAACCCATGTCCTCTGACTTTAGAAAGACAATTCTTTCCATTCTACCACCCTAGGACAAGATGGCATTCATAGCCTCCTCCAGTTCCAAATCACTTATGATTCTATGAACTCTCCATGCTTTATACTCATTATATGTCTGTTCTTTCTTTGCTTTTTCATCCTTCTCCTGTCCTAACTACTGGCACACTTTGTCAGGACACAGTGATCTCTGACACAAACATACCTGAGAGATGAAGGGATGGCTCAGGAGATACTGCTTTAGATAAATATATGTGTATATGAATATATTCTGTATATATGTATAATATATACACATTCATTGTACATATAAACTGTACACATATTGACATGTTACATATATCTATTTTATCTAATTAAAACAGAAATAATTCTTAGCTCATAGATTGTCAAGAGACTTCCTTAGCAAGTCACTCTCTCTGTATATCTTCTATGACCCAAGGGTACTGCCATGGGTAGACATTTGAACAAGGTGGGGGAAAGGCTAGCCTTTTCTCCTTTATGCTGGTATCCCTTTCTGATAGATATGTGTCCAGCAGCTTTCTTTTGCTAGTGGGCACCTTCCACTGAAGGCAGATAGGGGGCTCAAGAAAGTGCTGGGCCTGGAGTCAGGAAGATTCATATTCTTGAGTTCAAATCTGGCCTCAAACACTTCCTAGCTGGGTGACCCTGGGCAAGTCATTTAACCCTCTTTGCCCTCAGTTTCCTCATCTGTAAAATGAGCTGAAGAAGGAAATGGCAAATCACTTCAGTGTTTTTGTCAAGAGACCCCCAAATAGTTTCACAAAGAGTCAAACACGACTGAAAGGACTGCACAACCACCCCTCCACGGGCTATTCCCCATTGGTTGTTGTTCTCCAGCGTTCCATTGCTGCTGTTCTCTGCTCTCGAATGGCACTGTGGCTTCTCTCACTGCTGCTATTACTGAGTGCCACTGCTCCCCACCGGCTGTCCATCTCTCCTTCAGATGACTGTGATTAGTATTTTTTTTCCAGGGGACCTGCTGTGAGCCCCTGGTCTGGGGAGAGAGGCTCACAGTTCTTTCACCCCTCCAAGCAAGATTGACTTCCTGTCTTTTTCTTTTTTGAGGAACACCTGAGTTCCAAGAGGGTCTCTTTAGGTACCTGTGAGAATGAATAACTTTTTCTTGGACATTTAAATAAGTCTGTTTCCTACTTTGGGTTGGCTCATGGTAATCCATTCTGTTAGCCACCACCAGCACCTGGATGTTGCACCTCCCATTTGTATCAGCAACTCCTATTGAGTCTTGGGGTTTGGCGGAACACTCTCCCTCCATTTGTCTTTCTTTTCAGCTGGTTTGGGTTAAGGAAATTACCCTGGGCTGCTCCTTTCTTTTCTCCCCGCCTCTCCCCCCCCCTCCCCGCTTTTTGCTTTCTTTTCAGCTGGTTTAGGTTATGCAAATTACCCTCAGCTGCTCCTTGAAAGAGCTCCAAAAAAAAGTTGGCAGAGCTTAAAGATCCCAAGGCACCCAATCAATCAACAAGCATTTATTAAGCACCTATTTGTGCCAGGCACTGTATTGGGTGCTGGAGATACAAAAACAAATCTGAAATAGTCTTTTCCCTCAAGGAGTTTTTATTCTATTGTTGAGACAATTTATATGTGTGTGTATACACACATATACACATATAGATATATATGCATAAACATATACATAAAATAAAAACCAAATAATTTTTGGAGGGTAGGCATTAGTAATGAGGTATAGGGAGATCACCAGTGGGTAGAGATATATATTCTCAACCTATTTACCAGGGCAGCTGTACTTCATACATGTTTTCTTCTGGAAACTTAAGAATCTGAGAAATAAAAAGGAGCATCTTCTCTATAGTAATTACATTTTCTCTTATTAAAATATGAATGATGAAGAGGATGGGTCCAAGAGGTTGGGAAGGTATACTGTAGACATAACCTTTGAATAACATAGCAGCCTTTCTTCTAAAGTCACCCCAAACTTAAAGCCTTACTGAGGGATATTGATGAGATATGAGTTTTCAAAATAAAAGGAATTACTCCCTGAAACTTAGAAATGGTACCAGAAATAGTACAGTAACTGAAACTAGGGAAAGAAAGGCAGAGGTACACACTAGAGATGACAGTATTCAGACCAACCCAGAAATTGTTGATTTCTCTTACAATAATTAAAGTAAACCTGAGTATGTGTGGGGTTTATAAAGAACTACACACGCTTGAAAATGAATAAGTTCTCTTGATAGAGATGCGGTGGACTTAAGGAGGAGAATGAGACATGTTTTCGGCCATGAGCAATATGCACTTCTGTTTTGCTTGTTGACACTGGTTACAAGACTTTGTGGAGAGCTGGGGACTTGGGAGGAAAAGGGGGCAGTGAGGGCTATGAAAAACAACTAAAAGGAAGTAAGGATAAGCGTGTCACGAAGAATTTAGACATTAACAGAAGAGAAGGAGGTTGAAGGAAGCAAAGAAATAGGATGGCTATGGAACTATATGGTGAATTTAACATGCATTTTTTAAAACCAAGCTATAGGTAATAGAGGCCTGTGATTGCATGTATAATTCTCCTTTTCTCATCTTAGCATATTGGAAATGACCTTGTTTTCTAAGTGTTTGTTAAGTTTGGGATAACAAAAAAGGAGAAAAAACCCAACTAAGACAGATAAGAAGTAATGTCTCTACTCTTTAGATTACCTATAATGTTTGAAGAACTCTGCTGGGGAGGTAGGGAGCCCCTTAAAACTGCTTAATCACTGGGGAATCGGCGAAGATCGAAGTGTTCGGTTAAAAAAAGCCACACGGAGTAGGAGGGGAAAGGGACTTGTCACAAGAAAAGAAGATAAAGAATTTAACCTATTATGCGGGTCAAATGAGCAACATATCAGGCATAACTCATGTAGTATCTGGACTGCATGTTGGCTGTGAATTCAGTCACAAGAGAGGTGGAGATGATGTCACAGCGAATATTAAATCAACCAGTGTGAGGTGGGAAGGTGGTGACACTTGGTAAAGATAAGATCGCATACAAACCCAGTGAACTCTTAAATAAAGAAACAAGTGGGCCTAGCTGAGCCATAAACAACCTCCGGAGTGAAAGGTAATAAAAGCGAAGAGGGAAAATAAGATGCTCAAATGTAATGAAGCAAAACTTAGAATGCCTGGTTCCTGGGTGACATTTTAAGTGATTTAATCTTATTCCACCCCAAAGAACTAACTAAAAAATAGAGAGCCCAAGACCCCAAAGTTTCGCTGGCATCAGATCACATGGACTGTGTTTTCGTATTATGTTGAGTTTTCCTTCCTTATGTTAAAAGAGACAAGGACCTGAGAAGAAAAAGCCGAATCTGAGAAGATTCAAATTGTATTCTTGAAGTGGTTTAGTGAGTGAAAAGATCCAGGACCTATGCAGAAAGAAGCATACATGTTGGATTAAGAAAGTAAATCACATAAAGAGAAATGTAGGAAACTAGGGAGATACTGTAGCCTTTTATGTTAATGGAGAAACAAAATGACTCAATTCTATTGCAAAACAAAATTTAAAGGCTCTATTTTTAGCTCTATTCCAAATGTGTTGGTTGGATAATCAGTTACCAACTAGGGGACAAAAGTGAGGTAAAGTTGTCAGTTAAGTCCCTAAATTAATCAGTATGAAAACTAAATTTATAATTTTAAGATTTATAAAAGTATATGATTCCAAGTATTTTGAGAAAAATGTCTTGTGTCAAATAATCAAAATTATATTAACAATGATTGAAGCTACCATGTGAGAAATTTTCCTAAACTTTAGGTAACCACACAGCATTTATTTATACAATTCTGTTAAAAACAACAGTAAAACAAGCTGAACTTGTGACTGTGTTCATATTCACCATTTACTACAAATAATTCCTAAATTTCCTTCTTAAGAAAGTTATCAGCAATAGGAACATTATTATTTAACATTGATTGAATGCTGAAAATAACAATTTCATGAACTCACGTAATTCCATGATTAAGTGCATACGAAAGGTCAAGCAGAATGGAAGGAAAGGTCAAACAGAATAGTGGGGAAAGGTTCAAGAAGAGTGGATTGCTTTTAACTGGGTAAGTCAGGCAAGGTTCAGTGGAGGAGATGGAATCTGCCTTAGAGAAGATACATATCAATGAGCAGAGATAGCAGAGTCCATTCTACTCCTACAGGCATAACTGCAGAGGTTCCATGGAGGGCAAGATGCTAAGGTATAAAGGACAGTGAAAGGCTAGAAATGTATTTTAGAACTATATCCAGGCAGGCAGGATGGTGCCATTGAAGGCACCCTACCTATTTGATCTCATAGTGGGTGACCTGGTCAAACCTGTGCATTAGAAAGATGATGTTAGGGGCTGTTTGTTGTTTGTTTAAGAAGAGGTAAGATCGAAGAGTGGCTCTTAGGATCTGAGACAGTATGAGTTTGGAAGCATGATGGTACCAGACAATTCTGTTTCACTTTGAGATAGTTTCTGACAACTGCAACAAATACATCCCAATCCAGATAGAAAATAATGTGGCAAAGTCGTTTCCTCAACAAAACTGTTTCATCATGTCCCTGTATACACCAATTCCCAAGACTGGAATGTTTAATCCTATTTCCAGATAATCCAAGTCTACTTTCTTTTGTTCTGAACTCTTTTCCCAGGGTCCCAATCCAATTCAATCCAATTCAATCCAATCAACTGGGACTAGATCAGAAGATCATCAGGTAAAGACCCTTAAGGGGTCTGTGAATTGATTTCCAGGGATCCTTGAACTTGCATGGGGAAAAAAAAATCACATCTTTATTTTGGCTAATTTCTAGATTTTTTTTTTTTTTGCTTTTTGGAGGGGGAAACGTAGGGCAAT